>NW_026694275.1:600000-1200000 GCF_021218885.2 Marmota monax
TTGTAAGTTTTCTTTCCATTCTCTTTCTTTCCCCCCTCCCTCTCTTCCTCTCTCTACCTTTCTCTTTGGTGCTTGGAATTTTTTTTGACAAAAGTTATGTTTAATTTACAAAGTAATAAAGGTTACAGGTTAAAAGTTACACATAAAGTATAAAAGGCCTATTACACAAATGTATAAATCTCTGTATAAAGCTCATATCAATGTGTCCTACCTTTGTCTCCTGTTTGTTAGCCAGGTCTTAGAGCTCTGAACAACAAGAGTTCTCAAAGGGGGCAGGGGAGGAGCTTCCAAACCAACAGCTAAAAACATCCCCTTAATAGACTTCAATTACTTGCAAAGTAAATCTTTTCATTTTTCATCTGAGTTGCCCTAACTAGTCATATCCTTTAAAAATTGCCTCATAACAATAAAAAAGAAAAGTAATGCCTTAGAAAGTAGAGGACAGTACTCTGAAATTAAATGGGAAACAGGCAAGTGGAATGCTCAGGTTTGACAAGAAAAGTTCATACAATAGTTTTAACTTAAAGTATAAACCTGTGCCTCTGGCACTGGTCACAGACAAAGGGGACTCAAAGTATTCTCATTCCATTAGAAAGGACCAAAGAGAAAAGCCTAACCATTGGACCTCAAAACCAAAGACTTGAGAAAACATTTCTGAGTTTAAACCTTAGCTTAACTGAAGAATGCTAAACCTTTTTGATCATTCTGGGATCCATAGCAACCCTTTTGCTACCTGGGACTTGAAAAGGCAGTAAATATAAATGAGGTCGCAGGGACCCCTGAGAATGGTGAGGCTTCTGCTACTTCCACAGCTCTGGATTCAACCTGGGGTTTGTGGCCTCACATAAAAATGATCCTAGAAAGGAGAAGGAAGAACGAGGTAATAAAAGGCCCAGGAAAGAGCCAGGGCAGTCTACTTAAAGGGGCCTATGAAACCTTTCTCTACATGGAAAATGTTCTGAATACAGGGTTTTTAAAAAATATTTTTTATTTTTAGTTGTAGTTGGACTCAATATCTTTATTTATTGATTTTTATGTGGTGATGAGGATTGAACCCAGCGCCTTGCATGTGCTAGATGAGCGCTGTACCTCTGAGCCACAACACCAGCCCCTGAATACAGGTCTTTATGGTATATTTTAGCCTCATTCCCAGTCTTACTATTACATGGTTAGGACCTCAGGAAACATTCTGAAAGATGATACTGCACACATGAAACGTTTTTCTCCCTAGTTCATTAGTACCCCATCACCCTTCCACACCATTTCCACTCAATTGCACCCTTCTCCATGAGCAAAAATATCAAATCAGTAAGGAAGATGTGGGCTTCTTGCCCAGCCAAGCCTATTTTGCATATTTCTTCTTGGGTTTCTTATCAGCTTCAGGGTTACAGACTGCAGGATTTGGTGTAGGGTTCACGTTCACTGCTGATGGCATGACAGGAGTCAAGTCCACATCAAGGGTGAGGTTTGGGTATGGCATAGGCAAATCACCAATGAGTGCTATTCCATGAATGCCATGTGGCTGGGAGCCTGCTTCGCTGTGTGTCAGGGCAGGACCCAGTAGAGTCCGTCACTAAAGGCAAAGTTCTGCATGCACCTGCTCCCTGATTCCTCCAGGCCCAGGGAGCCAGGACCCTCTACCCACTTCTTCTTCACTGGGACTACTGCAGTTTGCAACATGATTTGAAGGGACAACTGAGCCATCCACATCCTTTGTGTTGATGTACTCATCACCCTCGCTGAAAGTCACTTGTGAGTTCTTCCTCTTCTTCTTTGGTCTCTGAATGTCCAGATTTCCCTCCTCAATGGTGAGGGTAGAAATCCACTTGTTGTGGAAAGTGTTCATCTCTATCAGGTTCTCAGTTAGTTTGTCTCCTTTGACTACATCCAGATGTAAACCAGTTGGGGGTTTTCCTGCCCAGGTCAGGCAGTCAAATGGTGCTTGGAATTTAACATAGGGCTTCTCACAAGTATAAACTTTACCACTGAGCTACACTCCCAGCCCTCTTTGTGGCTTTGTTTTATTTTGTTTTGTTTTCATTTTTTATATATTGGGGATTGAAGCCAAGGGCACTTAACCACTGAACCACATCCCCAGTCCTTTTTATGTTTTTATTTTGAGACAGGGTCTCACTAAGTTGCTTAATTCTTCACTTAGTTGCTTAAGCTGGCTTTGAACTTGCAATGCTCCTGCCTCAGTCTCCCAAATCACTGGAATTACAGGCATGTGCCGTGGCATCTGGCTTCATTGTGGTTTTGATTTATGTTTCCTTGATAGCAAATGATGTTGAATATATTTTCTTGTGCTCATTGCCATTGATATATTTTCACTGTAGAAATGTCTATTTGGCCATTATTGCATTATCCCTCTTTATCCCTGATAACTTTCCTTGCTCTGAAATCTACTTTGTCTGAAATTTATAAAGCTCCTTTTTTTGCAGGGTATTAGTATGGTATGTCTTTCATCATCCCTTTAGTTTTTGTTATTGTTTTTGGTACTAGGGATTGAACTCAGGGGCACTTAACCATGGGGCCACACCCCCAGCCCCTTTTTGTATTTTATTTAGAGACAGGGTCTTGCTAAGTTGCTAAAGGCCTCACTAAATTGCTAAGGCTTGCTTTGAACTCATGATTCTCCTCCTCCTGAGCCACTGGGATTACAGGTGGACACCACTGTGCCCAGCTCCATCCCTTTTTTAGGGGGGATGTACCAGGAATTGGACTCAGGAGCACTTGGCCACTAAGTCACATTCCTAGCCCTATTTTGTGTTTTATTTAGAAATAGGGTCTCATTGAATTGCTTAGCACCTTGCTTTTGCTGAGGCTGGCTTTGAACTCAGGATCCTCCTGCCTCAGCCTCCTGAGCCAATTACAGGCATAGGCCACTGTGCCTGGCACACAACTGACTTTTAAAGTGATCATTGATATAGTTGGATTGTATCTACATATTTGTTACCATTTTCTACTGGTTGCCATTGTTCTTCCTGATTTTATCTTTCACTCAGTTTCTGATTTTTGTGATTTTATTTTATTTTTTAAAATTCTATTTCTGGGGATTGAACCCAGGGCTTCATACACACTAAGCACATATTCTACTACTGCTATACCCCAGCTCCTTTTGGGGTTTTAATTAAGCATTTGACATTATTTAATTTTCTCTCCTTTCTTAGAAGATCAGTTATACTTTTTCACATTTTTTTTTTTTTAGATACTGGGGGATTGAACCCAAAGGCACACTACCACTGAGCTACATCCCCAGCCCTTTTTATTTTATTTTGACACAGGGTCTTAGTAAGTTACCCAGACTGGCCTCAAACTTGCAATCCTCCTGCCTCAGCACCTATGTAGCTGGTATTACAAGCATTTGCCACCACATTTGGATTTTTTTTTTTACTATTTTTAGTAGTTTCCCTAGAATTTTCAATATACATTTGCAATTAATTCAAGTCCACTTTCAAACAGCACTGTCCTGCTTCACAGATACTATAACTACCTTATTATAACAAAATCCTCATATCTCCCTTCTATCTCTTTTGTTATAACTTTTACTCGTTTCACTTATACATAAGCATAAATAAACATATACATACATAAGTATATGTAATGCAATACCTTGTTACTATTATTTTGAGCAAACAGTTATCAGTCCTGATCAGTAAAGAATAAGAAAAATATTTTCATTTACCTTTACTTATTCATTTTTCAACACACTTCTTTTCCATATATATATATATATATATATATATATATATCAGTTTCTGATCTATGTTATTTTTCTTCTATCTGAAGAAATTCTTCTCCTCCTCCTCCTCCTCCTCCTCCTCCTTCTCCTTCTCCTTCTCCTTCTTCTTCTTCTTTTTTTTCTTTTGGTACCAGAAATTGAACCCAGGAGTGCTTAACCACTGAGCCACATCCCCAACCCTTGTTAATTTTTTTTTTTAACTTTGACACAGCGTCTCACCAAGTTGCTTAGAGCCTTACTTGGTTGCTGAGGCTGATTTTGAACTTGTGATCCTCCTGTCTCAGCCTCCTGAGCCACTGGGATTACAGGCATGAGCCTGGCTTGAAGAACTTCTTTTACTATTTTTTACATGATAGATCTATTGGCAAAAATTTACCACAATTCATGCTTGAAAAAGTCTTTAATTTCCTTTCACTTTTGGATTATAACTTTGTACCTTACAGAATTTTAGGTTGTGTTTTTTTTTTTTTTTCCCTCACAGCACTTTAAAATATTTCACTCTGCCCTTTTCTTGCTTCCATGGTTTCTGAGAAGTTGAATGTAATTATTTTCTTTCTTCCTCTATAAGTAAGATGTTCCCCACTGTCTTCTTTTAATATTTTTTTTTTACCAGAAATTGACCCCAGAGGTAATTAACCACTGAGCCACATCCCCGGCCCCCCACCCCCATTTTTTTTTTTAATTTTGAGACAGAGTCTTGCTAAGTTACTTGGGGCCTCACTTAGTTGCTGAGGCCAGCTTTGAACTTGCAATCCTCCTGACTCAGCCTCCCTTGCCACTGATATTATAGGCATCAGTTTTATCTTTGTTTTTTCCATTTGATTGTGATGTACCTAGGTATAGAGTTGTTTCTTTTATTTTTATTGACATTTATCTTATTATTATTCTATGAGCCTCTTGTAAGTGTGGTTTTGTATGTGACATTAGTTTGGGGGGCATTTATAGTCATTATTGCTTCAAATATTTCTCCTGTTCCTTAGTCTCTTTTCCTTCCTGGTATTTCCATTATGTGTACATTATACTTTGTAATTGTCCCATAGCTTGTGGATATTCTGTTTTTTTTTTTTTTCAGTCTTTTTTCTCTTTTTCTTTCAGTCTTTTTTCTCTTTTTCTTTCAGTTTTGGGGTTTCCTATTGACATAGCCTCAAGGTCAAAGATTCTTCTGTCAGTCATGTTCAGTAATATTAATGACTATGTCAATGGCATTCTTTGTTTTTGTTGCAGTGTTTTTGATTTCTAGCATTTCCTTTTTTAGTCTTAGAATTTCCATCTCTCTGCTTATATCACTCATCTGGGCTAATATATTGTCTATGTTTTCCGTTAGAGCCTATAACATGGTATTCATAGTTGTTTTAAATTTATGACCTGAAAATTTCAAAATAACTGCATATCTTATTCAGGTTCTGATGCTTCTTCAGTCTATTCAAACACTTTTTTTGCCTTTTAATATGCCTTGTAATATTTTGTCAAAAATCATATAGAGTACTGGGTAAAAGGTATTGCAGTGAATATGTTTACATAGTCATGTGCTGCATAATCTTTTGTTCAACAGTAGATTGCATATATAATAGTAAGTCCCATAAGATTATATTGCCTATTGACATTTTAGCCAGATTTATTAGGCTCTGATAAAACTAGAAGAGGTTAGGCTCTGATAAAGTAATTTCTCTGAAGGCAGGCCTTGTTTAGTAGGATAGAATGCTCTGGCATATCTCAAAATGGATACTTTATTCTTCTCCCTGCTGAAAGCCCAAGAAGAACTTTACTGTGAGAACATGGTAGAGCTCCTGGGAGGTAAAACTCAAAGCATGCCTCCACTATAACTCTGGAATTTTTATTGTTCTTCTTTGCCCATCCTGAGCCACCAATTTATAATTTATGGTTCTCCTATCCTGGTTCCTGTGGAGGTCTCTTTTGATAGGTTTCTGCTCTGGTAAGTTGTGACTCTGTATGTCTATCTACCCTTCCTATTATGGGCGCACTGGTTTATCTTGTGACTTTGCTTTTTTGAAGAATTGTTGGTTTTTCAACTTCTCTAGTTTTTTACTTGTTAAAACAGAGTGGTGACTTTGAAACTCCTTATGTGCTGGGCCAGAAAAAAGAAGTCTCCTTTGTCCATTTTTTAATTGGCTTGTCTTATAATTAAGTTGCAAGAATTTATATATTTTTGATGCAAGTACCTTAACATATATATGATTTGCAAATAGTTTCTCCATTTATGTGAATTGTCTTTTCATTTGAAGCACCAAAGTTTTAAATTTTGGTTAGGTCTAATATATCTATTTTTTCTTTGGTTACTTGTGGTTTTAGTGTCATACTGAAGAATCCATTGCCAAATTCAAGGTCACAAAGATTTACAGCTATGTTATATTTGTCTTTGATCTATTTTTTTAATATTTATTTTTTTAGTTGTAGTTGGATACAATACCTTTGATTTTATTTATTTATTTTTATGTGGTGCTGAGGATCGAACCCAGGGCCTCACATGTGCTAGGTGAATGCTCTACCGCTGAGCCACAACCCCAGCCCTTGTCTTTGATCCATTTTGAATTAATTTTGTATATTATATGAGGTACGTGTCCAATTTCATTCTTTTGCTTGTGGCTATGTAATGTGCCCAGCATCATTTGTTGAAAAGACACTTTTCCCCTATTGAATGGTCTTGGTATGCTTCTCAAAAATCAATCAATTGACCACAGATACATGTGTTTATTTCTGGACTCTCAATTCTAGTCCTTAATTTTATTCTATTGATCTATATGACTATCCTTACGCCAGCACCACAGTGATTTGATTAGAGTAGCTGTGTTGTAAGTTTTGAAAAAAGGAAGTGTGAGTCTTCCAGTTCTGTACTTGTTTTTCAAGATTGATTTGGCTATTATGGGTCTCTTGAATTTCCATTTGAATTTTAGGTTCAGCTTGTCAATTTCTGCAAAGAAGCTGGCTGGAAATTCAATGGAGATTGCATTGAATTTATAAATCAATTTAGGGAGTATTGACATTTCTAACAATGTTATGTCCAATAATCCATGAAATGGATGTCTTTCCATTTATTTAGGTTTTAATTTTTTTTTTAGTTGTAGATCATAATACCTTTATTGTGTTTGTTTTTATGTGGTGCTGATGATTGAACCCAGTACCTCACACGTACTGGGCAAGCACTCTACCACTGATCTACAATCCCAGCCCATATTTAGGTCTTATCCAAATACTTTCAACAATGTTTTCTAGTTTTTAGAGTGTAAGTTTTAGGTTTTTTTGATAAATTTATTTTAAATTATTTTTTATACTATTGAATATATGGAATTGTTTCCTTATTTTCATTTTTTGGATTGTTCATTGCAAACATATAGAAATACCACTTATTTTTATCTCATATCCTGAAGTTCTGCTGAACTCATTTATCCTTATCATTTTTAGTGGATTTCTTAGGATTTTCTTTATATAAGACTATGTCATCCACAAATATAATTTTACTTCTTTTTCCCCCCATTCTGGATGCTTCATATTTCTTTTTCTTGCCCAGTTGTTCTGACTAGAATCTCCAGTACAGTGTCTAATATAAATAAAAGGAGTAGACACATGTTTCTTTCTTCTGATCTTAAAGGGAAAACATTGTTTTTCCATTAAATATTATGTTTGCTGTGAGTTTTTTGTACATGTGCTTTATCATTTTGAGAAATTTCCCTTTGTACCTAATTTATTGAATGTTTTTTAAAATCATGATCCTATCTGCATCTAGTGAGATCATTTTGTGTTTTCCCCCTTTAGTCTATCAATATAACATATTATCTTAATTAATTTTTAGATTTTAAACCAACCTTGAATTACTAGAATAAATCCCTTTTGGTCATTTGTAATTCTTTAATATAGTGCTGGATTCATGCTGCTAGTGTTTTGTTGAGGTTTTATGTCTATATAGAGAGAGATTATAGGAAGGGAGGGGAATGGGAATAAGAAAGACAATAGAACGAATCAGACAAAACTTTCCTGTGTTCATATATGAAAACACTACTAGTGTAACTCCATAGCATGTTTAACCACAAGAATGGGATCCTACTTAGAATAAGTTATACTCCGTGTATGCATAATATGTCAAAATATACTCGAGTATCATGTATATCTAAAAAGAACAAATAAAGCCAAAAAATAAAGAAACTGTAGTTTGTACATTTCATTTCCAATGACATCTTTGGGTTTGCTATTAGGGTAATTCTGACCCTGTTGAATGAGTTGGGAATTGTTTCCCTTTCTTCCTTTTCTTAAGGGAATTTTTGAAGAATTGGTATTATCAGCACATCTGTAATCTGAAGTACTCAGGAGGCTCAGTTGGGAGGCTCATAATTTCAAGACCAGCCTGGGTAACTTAGTAAGGACCTGTCTCAAAATAAAATAAAAAGGACTGAAAATATAGCTCAGTGAAAGATTACTTTCCTAGGATGTGGGAGGTCCTGCATTCAATCTAAATACTGAGAAAAAATCAGTATTAAATATTCCTTAAATGTTTGGTAAAATTGACTAGTGAAGCCAATTATTCTTGGACTTTTCTTTGTAGGAAGAATTTTAATTACTAATTCAATTTTTTATTTGATTAGCTCTATTCAGCTTTCAATTTCTTTCTTCTTGAATAAGTTTAGTTATTTTGTGTCTATGAATTATCCTTTTCATTTAGTCTATCTAATTTGCTGACACAAAGTTGTTCGTAGTATTCCTTATTATTATTATTATTATTATTGATTGAACCCAGGGCCTTGTGCAAGCACTCTACCACTAAGCAAAACCCCAGCCTCTTTTTTATATTTCAAATGTGAATAATGATGTCCCTACTGTCATTACTGGTTTTAGTAATTTTGAGTCTTCTTTCCCTTTTTTTCAGTTATACTAGCTGAAGGTTTGACAATTTTATTTTTGTTTCATTGATTTTTCTCTATTGTTTTCTTGTCTCCATTTCATTAACTTCTATTGTAATCATTCTTACTTTCTTCCTTCTGTTTACTTTGGGTTAAGTTTATGTTTCTGATGTCTTCAATTGGAAGATTAAGTTGCTTATTTGAGATCTCTCATTTTTTCCCACATTTTTATCAGGGAATTATAGTTATACATAACAATGGGCTTTGTTATTATATATCAGTGCATGTACAAACAATATAACAATATAATTTGGCCAATATTACTACCCAACACCACTTCCCCCTCCCCCTCCATCTCCCACCTTGGTCCCTTTTCTCTTCTGATCTTCCTTTAATTTTCTTAAGAACCACCCACCTCTCTTTTCCTTTTTCCTCTCACTGATCTTCTGAGTTTGACTTATTTCACTTAGTATAATGAGGTCTTTCTTTTTTAATGTAGTAATTTATAGTTATATTTCCTTTGTAAGCACTTCTTTAGCACTATCCTATAAGTTGGCATGTTGTGCTTTCATTTTTATTCATCTTGTAGCACTTGGTATGGATTCAAGCCTTTTCAACCTAATAGTTTACTTTGGAGGAATTATTATGAGTACCTGGCTTGTATATCAACATACAAATTGTACCATCTCCTTTCGAAGACATTCGATCCTTTCACTACTGGGAGCATATAAACTTGCATTATTTACTATTTGTAGCCTATACTATATACTTTCAGACTTGTGACTCCTACAGGTAATAGAACATGTCACTTGCTTATTGTAATTGTCTCTGACTGGATTTAGAAGCTATATATCAACAAAGTAAATGGCATTTTAAAAGTATCACTTAGAATATTATATCTGTGTTCTTAAAAATTATAATTATTAACACATGATGCAAATTAATGGGAGTCACTCTGATATATCCATAACGTTTACATTATGCATTAATCATGTCCATCCATCTTTCTATACTTGTTCCCCTTCCCCTCCCTCCTCACACATCTCTGCTCACTTCCCAGTCCCTAGTAATCCCTTTTCAGGCCTTTTTTTTTTTTTTCTTTTTTAGCTTTCACATATGAGAGAGAATAAGTGATACTGGTCTTTCTATGTCTGGTTCATTTTGCTTAATATGATATATCCTCAGTTCCATTAATTTTTGTTTGCAAATGACAGAAGTTCATTTTTCTTTATGGCCAAATAATTCTTCACTGTGTATATATACCATATTTTCTTTGTCATTAATCTGTTGACAGACATCTAGGATGATTCTATATCTTAGCTATTGTGAACAGTGCTACAGTAAACTAAGGCATACAACTAACTTTTTGTGTGCCAACTTCATTTCCTTTGGTTGTATACCCAGGAATAGGACAGCTGGATCATATGGTAGTTCTGTTTTTAGTTTTTGAGGTACCTCTATATTGTTTTTCATAGTGGCTCTACTAATTCCTATCAATAATATATAAAGGCTCCTTTTTTCCCCCACATCCTTGCCAGTGTTTGTTTTCTTTTTTATAATGCTCATTCTAACTGGGGTGAGATGGTATCTCATTGTGGTTCTGATTTACATTTTCCTGATGGCTAATGATATTGAGCATTTTTTCATATGATTGTTCACTATTTGACTTCTTTTGAGAAGTATCTATTCAAATCATTTGTCTATTATTAATTGGATTACTTGTTTTTTTGTTGTTAATTTTTTTGAGTTCTTTATATATTCTGGATATTAAGACTGTCAGATGAATAACTGGCAAATACTTTCTCCCATTTGATAGGTTATCTCTTCACATTGTTTACTTTTCTGTGTGGAAACTTTTAAATTTGATGTAATCCTATTTGTCAACTTTTGCTTTTGTTTCCTGTGCTTTTGGATTCTTGTCCAGAAAATCCTTGCCTGTACCAATATCTCAAAGTGTTTCCCCTATTTTTTCCTCTAGTAGTTTCAGAGTTTCAGGTCTTACACTGAAGTCCTCGATCCATTTCAAGTCAATTTTTGTACAGGTTAAGAAATAAGGGTCAAGTTTCAATTTTCTGCATGAGGATATTCAATTTTCCCAGCAACTTTATTAAGTTTTGATATGTTGAATCTTTTTATTCATGTCATAGTATTTTCTAATTTCCTTTGTAGTTTTTCTTTGAATCCATGGTTTCTTCAGGATGTGTCATTTAATTTCTATATACATATTGTTAATTCACCAAATTTCTTTCTTTTATTATTTTTAATTTAATTGTTATGATTAGAGAATATGATTTATTTTTACAATTTTCAGTACTTTAAATTTATCAAGTCTAAGCATTATAGGTCTAATTGGAGAAGGTTCCATACACATGTCAAAGAGTTGTATATTCTTCTGTTATTAGGTGTGATGTTCTATAGATATATTAGGTCTAGTTTGTTTAAGTGTTAATTAAGTCTTCAATTTCCTTGTTGATCTTCTGTACAGTGTTTTACCTTTATTGAAAGTAGGATATTGAAACTTCCAACAATTATTTATTGAATTGTCCATTTTCCCCTCTGCTCTGTCAATATCAGCTTCACATATTTTTGAGTTACATTGTTAGGTATTTATATTATGATTATTATATATTCCTCATGGTTTGTCATTATAAAACATCTGTCTTTTTTAGTAGTAATAGTTTATGTCTTTTTTGTGGTTCTGAGGATTGAAACCAGGGATTTGCACATGCAAAGCAGGTGCTATACCATTGAACTACATCTCTAGCCCTCAATCTATTTTATGTCTTAAGGTTTGATATTAGTATAACCACTCCAGCTTTTGTTTGGTGTTATAGAATTTTCCATTCCTTTACTTTTATTTTTTCTTTCTTCCTTTCCTTTGCCTGTTTTCCTTCCTTCCTTTCTTCCTCCCTCCTTCTCTCTCTCTTTCTTTCTTTTCTCTTCTTTTTTTTTTTCTTTTCTTTCACTAGAGATTGAACCCAGGGGCACTTAGCCATTGAGCCACATTCCTAGCCCTATTTGTTTGTTTTGGTACTGAGGATTGAACTCAGAGGTGTTTAACCACTGTGCCACATCCCCAGATCTTTTACTTTTTGTTTGTTTGTTTGTTGTGAGACAGGGTCTCTCTAAGTTGCTCAGGGTGTGACTAAATTGCTGAGGCTGACTTTGAACTTGTGATCCTCCTCCCTCAGCCTCCTGAGTTGCTAGGATTACAAGACATGCATCAGTGCTCCGGGCCATCCTTTTACTTTTAACTTATTTATATTTTTGATCTAATTGTGTCTCCTAAAGATAGAACATGGTTGGATCTTACAATTTTTTAATCCATGTGGCAATAACTGCCTTTTTGTTGGATTGTTTAATCCATCCACATTTAATGTTATTATTCATATAGTTGCATTATGTCTGCTATTTTATTTTTGTTTTCTATGTTTCCTCTCTTGTTTCTCTAGTCCTCCTTTACAGCTTTGTTTCACACTGAATATTTTCTAGTATAACATTTGAATTTCTTTAGTTATTTTTCCAGTGACTGTATTTAATGAGAGATGCATATAATTACAGCCTTCTGGGATTAGATACCTCATACGTTTCCCTGAATTTAATTGTTAGAAAATAACCTTCTCTTTTTAGAAGGAATATTAGGATATGCTGGAACTAAGATAAATTAAAAAGCCTTGGCTTAAAAAACTTATTTCAAATTTTCCCTAGCTGCTTACCTCCCAGCCCCCTACTGCATGGCACAGTGACTCATTATAAAATGTGTTTAATGGACACTAGAGAGTTTTAATAGGTTTTGGTAATGACTGAAACTGACACAAGTAACAGTTTGAGAAAGTAGATAATTTGGGGAAGCATATAGACAGAGTTACAAGTCTTTTTGGCTCCCCAAAAAGGTCTGAAATACTAACATGCCATATTAAGGTCAAAGTCTTTCAATTGAAGGTGTGTGTTTATCAGAGTTATTACAAGGTGTTGTAGGGGAACCACTCTTAAAAGCTGGGTTATAGAATATAGGAGAAAGGACAATCAATAGTATGCTTTTTTCTTTGCATGTGAAAACTCTCTAGTCAAGGGTCCTCATGAAACATTTGAAAGCTTAATAGGTACAAGGATCTAGGGGACAGAATGTGAGTAGTAGAGGGGATAAATATATTTTAATGTTAAATTTAAATTTCCTTACATCATCTCAACTTATTCCCAGTAATGGGAAAACTCACCATCTGCTTTCACTCTTTATGCTCCTGATGTGCCCAGTGTTGCTTGAATAAGTATCACAGTCCTGCAAGTAAGAGCTATTGCAAAATAGTGTTTCTAGCCCCAGCTGTGTTTATAGTACTGCTCTGAAACCTTTTGTAATTCTCCATTTTCAGACCTTTTTACTCTCTTTTGTTCACCTTTTCAAAAGATCTGTCATTTTTCTTAAGCTCTCTGCTGTCACCTTCTTACTCTTTCCTGAGCCTGTCTTTTACTTCAGAGAACATAGAGGCATTAAGTGGCTGACCTGTAGTGGCACCCACCTTTACTTCCTTCCCATTAGATGAAGGCCTTACTATCTAAGGCTAACCTTTCCACCTGGATTTTTTCTCCTTTTTAACTCAAAGTAATGAATTTGCTGGTTTTTGGAAAATGATATATGCTTATTATAAAGTTTTAAGCAATATGAAAAATAGAGAAAAACACTATCTTTGATCTTATTCACCTCCTAGTTCTTTGACCTTTTTCATCAGCTGTTCTCTTGCATCTTAATTATTTTCTTCTCCTTTGCTTGTTTCTTTCCTATCAACAAAAACACTCAAATCCTTAATACAGAAACAAATATCCTACCACTCCTTAAACTATAATTTCCTTCCTTCCTTTCACTCTCATTTTATAAATTAATTTTTCAAGACATAGATATTGGCTATCTGAGCCTGCACTTCCTCACCTCCTTTACTTCCTCCTTCCTTCAATTTTCAGCCCACTGCGAGCTCTCTTCTACTTCTCCTTTTCTCACAAGGGAGACCTACAAGTAGGTCAGTATTTCTGATTAAGTTTCTGATTTTGACAACCTTTGCACAGCCCTGAAAAGTATGAAATGATGAATGGATGAAGATGAAAACATTAAGGTAAGGGCTAGGACTCCTGGGGACTGCTACCTCTTATTAGCTGGGTATCAGTGCTGTGGTTGTTGGAGAAGAGCACTGTAGGGCTTCAAGTAGGTTTTAACAAAATACAATGGTCAGATTTTCCATTTAAATGGATAGCCATGATGGTTATGTGGTGAGTGGGAATGAAACAGTAATTGATCGAGACTCAAGGCAGAGAAACCAGTGAGGATACAATTTTATACTATGTACGAGATGATTAGGGCCTAAATTAGAATAGCTGTAGAGTTAAATGGCTTTTTTTTTCATTTGCTTTGTTTTCTTTTCTTTTTTTTTTCCTACTGGGAATGGACCTTGAGGCACTTTTTTGTTTTTAATTTTTTTTTACTATTTTTTCAAAATGTTGATGGACCTTTATTTTTTATTTATTCATTTATATGTGGTGCTGAGAATCCAACCCAGTGCCACATGCATGCTAGGCAAGCAAGCTACAATCCCAGCCTGAGGGCACTTTTTTTTTAGTACCCAGAGGTGCTTAACCATTGAGCAACATCCCCAGCCCCCCCCCCCCTTTTTAATATCTTAATTAGAGAAAGGGCCTCACTGAGCTGTTTAGGGCCGCACTAAATTACAGAGGCTGGTTTTGAACTTGCAATCCTTCTTCCTCAGCCTCCCCAGCCACTGGGATTATAGGTGTGTGCCATTATGTCCAGCCTGAGCTACCTGCCCAGTGCTTTTAAATTTTGAGACAGAGTCTTGCTAAGTTGCTGAGGTTGTCACTAAATTATGAGGCTGGCCTCAAGCTTACCATCCTCCTCCCTTAGCCTCCTGTGTTTGTGGGATTACAAATGTGTACCACTATGTCTGGCAGATGATAAATTTTAAAGATATTTAGAATAAAACCTTAGAAATAATTTGTATAAATGTTGGTGGGAGTGTTTTATAAAATTGACGATGATTGTTTTTATGGTATATAACATGATGTCTTGATGTATGTATATATTATGGAATGACTAAGTCAAGTTATTTAGCATATGAATCACCTGATACAATTTTTTTTGTGGTGAGAACACTTAAAATCTACTTTTAGCAATTTTCAAATGGATAATATTTTGTTATTAACTACAATCACCTACGTATAATAGATCTCTTAAACATATTTCTCCTGTTTAAATGAAATTTTGTGTCCTTTGGACAACATTTCCCTAATGCCCAAACCAGTAACCACCATTTTACTCTGTTTCAACATTTAAAATTCCACATAAAAGTGAGATCATGCAATATTTGTCTTTCTGTGCCTGTTACTTCGCTTAACAAAATGTCAAAATGAACCTAGAGGTTCATTCTTTTTTTTATATTTATTTTTTTTATTTGTAGTTGGACACAATACCTTTATTCCATTCATTTATTTTTATGTGGTGATGATTCTTGATGTTACAAATTACAGTATTTCATTCTTTTTAAAAGCTGAGTAGTAGTTATTGTGTATATACATGCCGCATTTGTTTTGTCCATTCATCTATTGATGGACACTTAAGCTAATTCCATACTTAACTATTTTGAATAATGCTTCATTGAACACAGGGTTGCATGTATCTCTTCAGCATGCTAATTTCAATTCCTTTGAATACATAACCAGTGGTGGGACTACTGGATCATTTGGTAGTTCTATTTTGAATTTTTGGAGAAACCTCCATATTGTTTTCATAATGGATCTACAAATCTACACTCCCACAAAGAGTATATAAAGATTCACTTTTCTCTACATTGTTGCCAATGGGATGGGGGCATTGTTGAGTAAAAGGATAACTTCTAGGTTTCTAGCTTTGACCTCAGAGGAAAATGGCACCTCCAACTGAAGTAAGGAATATCAGAGGGACAGGTTTGGCGGGCAGGGTGATGAGTCTAATTTCATACATGTTTAGGGACATCCAAGAAGAGACATTAATCAGGCAATGGGATGGATATAAGATTCTGAAACTCAGGAGAGAGATGAAGGCAGGAAATAGAGATTTAGGGACTATCAGCATTTAGATGATGTTAAAAGTGTAGGGACATATACAAATCATTTATAATAAAAGGAATAGGGAAAGGTTGGAATCTGAGGGAATGTTTAGAGGGTAAGTTAAAAAGGAGCCCAAGAATAAATTTTATTTTGAGACAGGGTCTCAATAAATCTCAATAAACTGCCCTTGAACTAGTGATCCTCCCACCTCAGCTCCCAAGTAGCTGGGATTGAATACAGGAACGTGCCACCATGCCTGACTCAGGCTTAGATTTTTTTTTAAATCAAAGTCATTGTCTTTGCCACTCCAAATAACATTATCATTGTCAACAACAAACAATAGCAGATGACATTTATTGAACATTTACTGTAGGCTTTGGACTACTTTTTAATTTGTCAATTAAAAATAAATGTATTAAAAATATAGGAAAAGAAATAGTCTAATAGAAACATATGACAGCATTTTACCATTAAAATATTATTGTAAAATGACAAACATAGCAACTGAAGACATTAATGGTTGGTCAATTCTCACAGTAGTGGGATCTCCTATGACCCAATAATAATCAACCTGGGACTCAAAAGCAGATCAAAGGATAATGCCTGATTGGGAAGATTTAAAACAGTCTTAAGGATTTCTACAGCAGCCTTGGAAAAAGGTTTTTGAATTATGGAGGGATTCTATACCTGCATCCATCTGGGCTTGCTTGGCACTATTCTAAGTGCTTACATATTTTAACTATTTAACAATTTAGTGATGTGTTACTATTATTATCTCATTTGACACATGAGGAAACTGGCACACAGAAAGGTAAGTAACCTGCCCACGTTATACAGCTATTAAAGTGGCTAAACCCAGATTTGAACCTAAACAGTTTGGCTCCAGTGTGTAGTGGCTAAAACTCTTTTTTTTGTCTTCATTCCTTGTTTTGGTTTCTTTATCTTTTTCTACCTTTATTAAATATTTTCATCATTCTATATTCTCAATCTTGATTCATATTGTTATCACCCCTAAGGCTTTCTAAGCTTGCAAGGTCAATGTCATCTCTTTGCCTTATCTTTATTCTATATCCTGACTATTACATATACAATTAATTTTTGCCTCTTCTCTAGCCTCTTTTTAAAATATGCTATGTGGCATATATACACAATAAAATTTTACTCAGCAATAAAAGAGAATAAAATCATGGCATTTGCAGGTAAATGGATGACGTTAGAGAAGATAATGCTAAGTGAAGTTAGCCAATCCCAAAAAACAAATGCCAAAAGTTTTCTCTGATATAAGGGAGGTGACTCAAACTGGGGTATGGAGTGGGAACATGGGAGGAATAGATGAATTCTAGATAGAGAAGAGGGGAGGGAGGGAAAGGGAGGAGGCAGGGGATTAGCAAGGATAGTGGAATGTGATGGACATCATTATCCAAAGACACGAATTGGGTGTCAACCTACTTTATATACAAACAGAGATATGAAAAATTGTGATATATATGTGTAATAAGAATTGTAAGGCAAAAATAAACAAGTATATGTATAAAGACATGAATTGGCATGAACGTACTTTATACAAAGATATGAAAAGTTGTGCTATATATGTGTAATAAGAATTGTAATACATTCTGTTGTCATGTATTTAAAAAAATAAAATCAATAAAAATATGCTATGAATTATTGTTTAATATAAGCATAGGGGAAAAAGATTAAATCAATATTTTCAAATGTATAAGGTAGTTACATTTAGATGGTAAGATTATATATTATTTTTTCCCTTCTTTATGGTCATGTGAATCTAGCCTCTTTTAAATTCACACTCTCATTTTTTCTCATTTATAGACTATCACATTAGCCATTTCTGTGGTCTGACTGCCTCCTCTTTCCCATTCTGGCTTTCTTCTATACTGTCACTATAATTACTGAACTGATTATTATTTATGTGCTTAAAAATCTCTGTTATGGCTTCTAAAAAGTTAAACATAGAATTGCCATATGAGCTAACAATTCCACTCCTGGGTATATACCCAAGAAAATTGAAAGCAGGTTTTCAAAATACAAACTTGCACACCGAGCTAATGATATAGCTTAGTGGTAGAGCACTTGCCTAGTATGTATGAAGTCCTGGATTTTATCTCCAGCACTGCAAAACAAAACAAAAATGCAAAAACTCATAAACAAGTATTTATAGCAGAATTATTCATCACAGCTAAAAGGGAAAAATAAGCCCAATATCTATTAACTGATGTGCAAGTGAACAAATGTGATGTATCCATATATTGGAATACTATTCACCTACAAAGAGAAATAAAGTAATTATACATGGTACAAAATTGATGAACTAAACATTATCCTAAGTGATAGAACCCAGACACACACACAAAAACCTCATATTGTATTATTCCATTTATATTTAATGTCCAGAATAGGTGAATTCTTTTTTATTTTATTTTTATTTATTTATTTTTATTTAGTTGCTCTTTTTAAATATACAAGACAGTAGAGTATATTTTGATATATTATACATACTTGGAGTATAACTCATTCTAATGAGAATCCCATTCTTGTGGTTGTACATGATGGTGAGTTTCATTGGTTGTGTATTCACATATGAACATAGGAAAGTTATGTCCAATTCATTATACTCTATTTCCTATTCCTATCTCCCCTCCCTTCTGTTCATTCTCCTTTGTCTACTCCATTGAACTTCTACAGAATAGGCAAATTCTTAGAGATAGAATGTTGATTAGTGGTTGCCAGAAGCTGGGGGCAATGGAAATGAAGAGTAGTTGATTAATAGGTACAAGGTCTCTTTATGGGTAATGAAGTGTTCTGGAAGTAGATTGTGGTAGTGGCTGCACAACATTGTGAATGTATTGAAAGCCATTTAATTTAATGCTTTAAAGTGGTTAAAATGGAGAATGTTATGTTATGTGTATTTTACCTCAATTAAAAAATACTCTTCTTACTCCACATATGCATAATATGTCAAAATACACTCTACTGTCATGTACGTCTAAAAAGAACAAATAAAAGTGTACAAAAAAGAAAAAAACAGATAGAAGAGGGAATAATTTGTGAGGTTGTGGCTAAAGATCCCATTGTTCAACAGTGAGAAATTGCCATGAAAACATTATGTAATTAGTAATGAGATGCTAACGAGTGGCCCCAAGGTCAAAGACTATCTATATGCATGACTGCAGAAATCTGTGAAGTAGAAAAAATGGAACCAGATGATCCACCACACTTTTTAGGGAAAGGGCTGAAGAAAGTCATAGCTGCTTTTGAAACTTGTCTTGGATGGTTTTATCTCATACTTGAATAGCTTTACTTCTGTTGTTGGTATTCAACAAGTTCTTTAGTGCATTTGTTAAGCTTGGAGAAATTAAGACTTGTATTACCCACTTTATTTTTTAAATATCTTTATTTCATTTTTATGTGGTGCTGAGGTTTGAACCCAGTGCCTCACGTGTGCTAGGAGAGCACTCTACCACTGAGCCACAACCCCAGCCCCGTATTACCTACTTTAATGTCTGGTTTAATAACTGATTTATGATTACATGAGTTATAAACAAAACTAGAAAATACAAAAAGCACACAAAAAATGGGGAAAACACTCTTGTTTCTCTCTCTTACAGAATAAAAAAACATTCTCTCTCTTGGTCTCTCTTGGACTCTTTGATTTTGTATGTAAGTCTCTACCTGTTTCTACTCTCATTTCTAGGCATCTCCTATCACAAATATTCTAGACACATTAAATGTAAAGCTTCTCTTTTATATCTCTGTGTTTTTACATATTCTATTCCATCTGTCTAGAAAACCACCAGTACCAGTATTCTATTCAGCTAAACAAACTTTTACTCACTTTTGAATATCCTGCTAAAATGTTGCCCTTATGTGAACTTTTATTTGCTATCCTATGAACTCTTAGTTGCTTTCTTGTCTATGTTAAAAAAGTATTTCATTCACGTTTCTCTTCTAACTCTTAGTTTAATGGTTTTGTAACTTGTTAACTTATCTGTTTCCCATTGATCAGTGGTATTCAAAACTCTTTGGAGGACACAGATGGTATAACCTATGGACTTTTACTAGAAAAAATACAAATATGTATAGGCATATATTTATATATTTTTCTTTGGGTTCATAAACCTCTCAATGGACATGCATAGCCCTCTTCTCCTGCATTAGAACCACCTGGAATGATTGTCTACAAAGCCAATTCCATGTTCTACCCCTAGTTACTAAACCTGAAATTTTTGAGATTGAGTCCCAAAGATCTTAAACAGTCCCCCCCAAATGATTATGTTATTCATTAGACTGTGAAACTCCACATTATATACAACAAGAGTTGGATCCTAATTAGAATAAATTATACTCCATGTATATATATCAAAATGCACTCTACTGTCATGCATAACTAAAAAGGAAAAAAAAAAAGAGCCATTGTTCTAGGTTAAGGACTCCCACTGCAGACAGTGAGTTTAAGAACAGATCTTATTGATCCTGAAATCTTAATGTTCTTTGGATCTTATCCTAAATTCTTAACCACATACCAATGAACAGGGCAAGAAAGATATCATTTCTAGCCATGGTGATTAGAGAGTTAGCACTAGGAAATGAGAATGACCTGGCCCTTAGAAAACAGGTAAGTCTTCACACACTCTCACACACACACCAACCAAAAACATTGAGGTATAGGGCTGGGGATGTGGCTCAAGCGGTAGCGTGCTCTCCTGGCATGCATGCAGCGCCCGGGTTCGATCCTCAGCACCACATACAAACAAAGATGTTGTGTCCGCCGAAAACTAAAAAATAAATATTGAAAATTTCACTCTCTCTCTCTCTCTCTCTTTAAAAAAATTGAGGTATAAGATTGGTAACAGCAAGGGAGAGAGACTAAAAAATACAATGTAATGGTATATTCATGGAACTGGAAGTATAGTAGTATATATAAGGCCAGAGAGGTTTATTTAGTCATTAAATAACGATTGCCCTCCTACCATGTGCTAGTTACTATGCAACACATTGAGAATAAAACATGAATAAGAAAAGACATTTGCTCTTAAGGAATAAGAGCAATCTAGTAGTTAGGGAAACAGACAAAATGTGACAAAATATAACAATGGAGATTTATGGTGTTTTGTTTCTTTTCTTTTTCCTTCCTTCCTTCCTTTACCAGTGATTGAACCAGGCGCACTTAACTACTGACCCACACCCCCAGCCCCTTTTTGTATTTTATTTAGAGACAGAGTCTCACTGAGTTGCTTAAGGCCTCCCAAAGTTGCTGAAGATGGATTTAAACTTGCAATCCTCCTGCCTCAGCCTCCCAAGCTGCTGGAATTACAAGCATGTGCCACTGCACCTGGCCCAAGATTTATGGTTTAATTGTAACAATGAAACAATGAATCTTAGATTTGAGACATCTTCACCAAGAAGGTAATTAAACAGAGGGAATGAACAAGCATTTACTAAATGCACAAGGTTAGGAAGGGCATTTCAGGAAGAGGAAATTAAATGAACCAGGCATAGTGGAGTGAAACAGATGGCCCATTCTTATAACTGAAAATAGACTAGCATAACTGAACTACAGGAATATAGAACAAGGAATTAATAGAAGGTAAAGTTGGATAGGAAGGGGTCAGAGCACAAAATATCTTTGCATGACCTACGGTGTTGTATAATTGGTAAGTATTGAGGACTTTTTTTCCAGTGCTGGAAATTGAACCCAGAATCTTACACATGCTAGGCAAGTACTCTACCACAGAGCTATATCCCCAGCTCCATTGAGGAGTCTTAAAGGGGAAAGTGAACTGTGTTTTTAATTAATTTATTTATTTATTCTAATTTGTTATATATGACAGTAGAATGCATTTCAATTCATAGTACACTTATAGAGCACAATTTTGCATGTCTCTTTTTGTACCCAAGTGACCCGTGTTTTCTATGACTAGTTACAGTGTGAAGAACGGGCTGGGTATGGGAAAAACTGGAGGTGGAAAGAATAGTTTAAAAGCCACTAGACTTCTCAAGAGAGAATTGAAGTCCTGAACAAAAGAAAGTAGGTGATCGATTCAGAGAAGTATTTCTTAAGAAGAATCACAAGACAGTTGGAGCCCTGTGCAGTGGTGCAGGCCTGTAATCCCAGCAATTTGGGGGGCTGAGGTGAAAGGATCACAGGTTTAAGTCCAGCCTCAGCAACTTAGCAAGGGCCTAAGCAACTAAGTGAGAGACCCTATCTTAAAAGGATAAGTAAAGTTTGGTGATGTAGTTCAATCATAAAGCACTCCTGGGTTAAATCCTCAGTACCAAAAATTAAAAAAATTAAAAAAAAAACCAAAACAAAATAAAATAAAAATTCAAGTGGCCCATCAGTTGAGGAAAGTACTTATGTGGGTTCTTTATGCCTAATGCTCTGCCAGGTATTTTGAAAGCTATCTATATTTTGAAATACATTGTGTTCTCAACGTTATAGTAATTTAAAAAAGGATACTGGAGAGATAGAACTTGGGTTGGCCAGTAAACAAGAGGGTAATTTAGATGCTGAGAAGTGGAAACAGTATAAAGAAAGGTATAGAGCTGGGCACAGTGGCATATGTCTGTAATCCCAGCAGCTGGGGGCAGGGCTGAGATAGGAGGATTGTGAGTTCAGAGCCAGCCTCAGCAAATTAGTGAGACCCTAAACAGCTCGGTGAGCCCCTGTCTCTAAATAAAATATAAAAAGGGCTGGGGATGTGGCTCAGTGGTTAAGCATTCGTGGGTTCAATCCATGGGACCAAAAAAAAAAAAAAGGTATGGAGATGAGAATGTACCTGAAGTGATCCAGGAAGAGTGAAAAATTAGTTTAACTGTAGTGAGAGTTAGCAGGAGATATGATAGAGTTACATTGACCGGAGAACAGATAATGGGAGCCTTTGAAAGCCAAGCTGAAGAGTTCTGACAATGCAATTAGTTGAAGTTCCTTGAAAAAGAGAATAAGGGTTGCAGATGGGTTAGAAAGAATAGAAGGACATCATGGAGAACACTGAATGATGTACTAGGGAGTTTTAATTTTATTTTGTAAGTAATGGAAAACCATCAAAAGACTTTTGAAGGCTGGGGATATAGCTCCATGGTAGAGTGCTTGCTTAGTATACACAAGGCCCTGGGTTCAGTTCCAAGCACCACAGAACGACAACAATAACAAAGCTTTAAAAAGTTAACAGAATCCAGAGGCTGAGGTTGTGGCTCAGTGGTAGAGTGCTTGCCTGGCACACGTGAGGCACTGGGTTTGAACCTCAGCACCACATGGAAGTGAAGTGAAGATATTGTGTCCACTTACAGCTAGAAGATAAATATTTTTTAAAAAATTAACAGAATCGGATCTTTGTTTCAGCACTAGATTGTTAAGTTTCTTATGGACAATGACTATGTATCTTATGGTATATGAGAGACACAGTTGATAACTCTCAAAAAACCAAAAATGTACCTAGAATCTATTTCTCTTCATCTCCACTAGTACCACCCTAGTTCAAGCTGATCTTTTCTCATCTGGATTGTTATAATAGCTAGCCTTCCTGTTTCTATTTTTATCCCTCTAAAATCCATTTGTTTTCATATTGGCTATGGTGATATATATATATATATAAAATTGGTACTGGGGATTGAACTCAGGGACACTCAACCACTGAGCCACATCTCCAGCCCTATTTTGTATTTTATTTAGAGATAGGGTCTCACTGAGTTGCTTAGCACCTCACTAAATTGCTGAGGCTGGCTTTAAAATTGTGATCCTCCTGACTCAGCCTCTGAAGCCATTGGGATTATAGGTGTGCACCACTGTGCCTGCGCTTATGGTAATATTTTGAAAAGTTAAAAACATGCTTCTAATTATGATGGAGTAATAATTATGATGGAGTAATAATTTTCCCTTTGGCCTTAAACAACTACAAAACTGGAATGTAAAATAATATCTCAGGGAGAGGAAGCCTGGATAGAGTCACACGGTCTCTCTTCATTTAGGAGACAGATTTTAGAATTCAGGAAGGATAAGGTAGCTAGAATTTGTAGATCATAGTACATAGAGGGGAGAAGAAAAAAGGTGGATATTCCTGAGATCTACAGCAGCTTCCTCTTGTGTATTCAGCCAAGTACTCCTTGACACATGCATATGAGTCCAGGGAAAGAACTACCAGAAAGGAAAAGGCAGAAAAATTCCTAAATATCATATAAATTCTTTTTAAAAAAAGTGCAATGCACAAGGCATTAATTTGAATACTTAGAAGGGTATTTCCTCATTAGTGGGGACAAATTGACTCCAGACTGAAGGTTGTTCTGATTCTGCTTAACAAAACTTAAGAGCAAGGGCTGGGGTTGTGGCTCAGTGGTAGAGTGCTTGCCTAGCATGTGTGAGGCCCTGGGTTCAATTCTCAGCACTGCACATAAATAAATTAAAAAAATAAAGGTCCATTGACAACTAAAAAAATATTTAAAAAGAGTACTTAAAAAACTTAAAAGCAAGCCTTAAAGAATTAAATTATTGGGGCTGGGGATGTGGCTCAAGCGGTAGCGTGCTCGCCTGGCATGCATGCGGCCCGGGTTCAATCCTCAGCACCGCATACAAACAGGGATGTTGTGTCTGCCGAAAACTAAAAAATAAATATTAAAAAATTCTCTCTCTCTCTCTTTTTAAAAAAAGAATTAAATTATTTCTAAATAATTGCATCTCCAAACAAATCTTAAGAACTAATTTAAAAAGAACTAATTTAAAAAAATCAGCATCCAATATCATAAAATTCAGTGTCTGGCATCCAAAATAACTGTTATCAGTTATTCAAAGCAGGAAAATATTTCCCATGATTATGTGTAAAATTAATCAATAGACACAGGTCTAGGAAGAAAACAGAATTAGTATACATTGACATTGAAACAGTTATGAATATAATCCTTATGTTCAATAAAGTAGAGAAAAATATGATCACACGATCATGTTGAGATGAGACATGGAGGATATGTAGTCTGAAATCAAGCTTCTAGAGATGACAAATATAAGTCTTGAAAAAATATACATACATGATTAACAGATCAGATACTACTGAAGAAAAGATTAGTGAACTTCAAGACATAAATATTATCCAAACTGGAACACAGAGAGAAAAAAATGGAAAAAAAATGAATAGAGCATTAGTGTGCTAGGGAACAACCTCAAATAGTCGGAACTTGGGAGAGAGATTAAAACTAGTGGTAGGGGTTTAGTAGTCTCCATGATAGTACATAATGTTTGAAGCCATGAGATTGGATGACATCAAAAGTAAACTCAAAGTGGATCAAGGACCTAAGATTTAGGTCCCTGTGCCTACTAGAAGAAAAAGTAGGCCCAAATCCACATCATGTCAGTTTAGGAACTGACTTTCTCAACCAGGCTCCAAAAGCTCAAGAAATAAAATCAAGAATCAATAAATGGGATGGTATCAAACTAAAATTTTGCTTTCTCACATCAAAAGAAACAAGAATGTGAAGAGAGAGCCTACAGAATGGGAGAAAATCTTTGCCTGTACCACAGATAGAATATTAATCTCTGGAATATACAAAGAACTCAAAAAACTTAACACCAAAAAAAAAAAAAAATAACCCAATCAATAAATGGGCTAAGGAACTGAATAGACACTTCACAGAAGAAAAAATTATCAATCAACAAATACATGAAAAAAGTTCAACATCTCTAGCAGTTAGAGAAATTCAAATTAAAACTGTACTGAAATTTCATCTCACTCCAGTGAGAGTGGCAATTACCAAGAATACAAGTAACAATAAATGTTGGTGAGGATGTGAGAAAAAAGGTACACTCATATATTGCTGGTAGGACTGAAAATTGGTGCAACCACTCTGAAAAGCAGTATGGAGATTCCTTAGAAAACTTGGAATAGAACCACCATTTGACCTAGCTATCTCACTCCTTAGCAAATACTCAAAAAACTTTAAATCAGCATACTATAAGTGATGTGGCCACATCAATGTCTATAGCAACTCGATTCACAGTAGCTAAGCTATGGAACCAACCTAAGTGCCCTTCAACAGATGAATGAATAAAGAAAATGTGGCACATATATACAATGGAATATTACTCTGCCTTAAAAAGAATGAAATTATGGTATTTGTGTAAATGGATAGAACTAGAGAATATCATGCTAAGTGAAATAAGGCAATCCCCCCCAAAACCAAAGGCCAAACGTTCTGTCTGATATGTGGATGCTGACTTACAGTAGGTTGAACTCCCAGTCGATCCCCATCTCTTAAAGGTCCCACCATCTCTGAGGTCCAAACTTCCAACACTTGATTGGGCAAGGGGGAGATTCACTGGGTTGGTCATGGTGGAGGGGGTGGGAATGGGAAAGACAGTAGATTGGGACATAACTTTCCTATGTTCATATATGAATATACAACCAGTATAACTCCACATCATGTACAACTACAAAAATGGGAATTTATACTCCATGTATATATGATATGTCAAAATACATTCTACTATCATGTATAACTAAAGAGAACAAATAAAAATTTTTAAAAAGATACTGGGTGCCATCTCAAAGGGGGGAAATGGTAGAGGGAAAACAGAAAGTATTAATGACAGAATGTTTAGAGGATGTCTTTGTAAAAGCAGGGAAACCATTTTTAGCAGTGTATTTTTGAAATCAGGCTCTAGGATCTCTGGTTTTTGTAAAATTTGAAACTAACAAAAGAATCCCAGTTTTCTCAACCACATTTTGTGAAAAACCATTCTGTCTTTATGATTACCACTACCTTGCATGTGGTTATAGAAACAGTTGATGGTGGTGTGGGAGGGGTGTATGTGTGTGGGCAAGCACAGAAGTGTTTATGAGCATAATATTTGGGGAGAACTTTGAATAATGTGTTGTTAAATAAGGATCATGAACAGAATAGCAAGAGATGAAGCAGGAGACATCAGCATGCGCCAATGGGGAATCATGTCAGGGTTTCAAACAGAAAAGTGATATAATCACATGTGTATTTTAGAAAGACCTGTTCTTTTAGTAGTGTAGAAAAAGAATTGGAGGGCTAGGGAAGTAGCATTGTGGAATAGTGCTTGCCTAGCATATGTGAGGCCCTGTGTTAGATTCCCAACACCACAAAAACAAACAAACAAAAAGAAAAGCAATTGGAAAGAATAAAGGCAAGGCAGGGAGATCATTTAGGAAGTGTATTAGTTTCCTAGGATGGCCATAACAAATTACCACTTTGTTACTTACCATCTAGGAAACTATAATTGCTTAAAACAATAAAAATTTATTCTCTCAGTTTTGGAGGCTAGAAGTCCAAAATCAAAGTTTTGACAGGGCCATCCTCTTTCTAAAGACTCTAGAGAAGAATCCTCCTTACCTCTTCCTAGTTTCCAATGGCTCTCAAGCAATCCTTGGCATTCCATGACATATTCACCCATTTTCTGTTACTAGAATGAAATAGTTTAAAAAGAAAAGAGGCTTATTTTAGCTCACTGTTTTGAAGATTAAAAGTGCAAACAGCATAACACTGGCTATGATGAGGACCCCCTTGGCTTTGTCACATCATAGTAGATGGCTTCATAGTGGAAGAACATGCAAGAGGGAAAGATCACATTACCAGACAGGAAGCCAGAGCTAGAGGAGGGGCTAGATTTGCTCTTTTTCTCACAAGAACTAACTCTGAGTCCCATAAGAACTATTTTAATCTCTTCCAAGAATGATGCTCTCTGTGACCTAAGAACTCCCAGTGGATCCCCACCTCTTAAAGGTCCCACCATCTCTGAGGTCCAAACTTCCAACACTTGAACCATTGGAAGACATATTCAAACCATAGCACTTGGTTTACGGCCCTATTACTCTAATCTCTGTCTCCCACTTCATGACCTTCTTCCTTGCATGTCTTTATATGGCCTTCTTATAAGGACACTTGGATTTGGGGCCTACTCTAATCCAGTATGATGTCTTAACTAAATTATATATGCAGGGGCTGGGGATGTGGCTCAAGCGGTAGTGCGCTCGCCTGGCGTGCGTGTGGCCCGGGTTCGATCCTCAGCACCACATACAAACAAAGATGTTGTGTCCGCCGAAAACTAAAAAATAAATATTAAAATTCTCTCTCTTCTCTCTCTCTCTCTTTAAAAAAATAAAAAAAATAAATTATATATGCAAAGACACGTTTCAAATAAGGTTACATTTTGAGTTTCCAAGTGGACATGAACTTTGGAGACACTATTAAACTCAGTATAAAAGGCTCTTATGGTAATCCACAAGAGAAATTATGACAACATGAACTAAGTCACTGTGATGGGGATGAGGTGGGACAGACTCAAAAGGCAGAATTTGTATGGATACTTGTATACTCCTTAATTATACTTTTAACCAATGAATCCTTTACAAATATCTGATTCCATTGAGAGTCAGTGACACTGTTATTTATTTTTGAACTTCTACCCTCTGTTTCAGAGGGAACATCATTTTAATAATAAGATTAAGTGTACCAAGGTTAACATGCCTAATTTCTTTCATAGGATGCTCTAAGTTCTAATTGGACTGGATAGTCAACTTGAATCCTTTGAATTATGATAAAATCCATTATTGCCCATCAGCACTGTGGCCCCTTCCCATAATGGATAATTTTCTTTGACAGAAATTTATTTAGCACCTATATGCACCAGACATTATCCTAGGCCCAGGGACACAGAGATAAATGAGCAACGGTTCTTATCTTTATGAAACTCATAGTTTAGCATGACAGACATATGGGTAAACAGATAATGGTAGCACCATGTAATAAGTGTTATGACAATAGTATAATATACCATAAAATAATGCTAGCAGATGTACCTTGCCTATTTTAGAGGGGTGTTAAGGAAAGCTTCCTAATTAGATGATTATGACATTGGGTTAAGTGAAATATTAAAGGAAAAAGTATTATAGGAAAAGGGACATAATGAAAAAGTATGGTCTATATGGGGATCTAAAATTGGCTCAGAACCAGGTGTGGGGACAGGTGCTTGCCTAAGTAGTCCTAGCTATTTTGGAGGCTGAGATAGCAGGATTGTTGAGGACCAAGATTTGATGTCAACATAGACCCTGTCTAAAAAAAACAAAAACTCAGTATGACCCAAATAGATTTGTTGGAAATAGACCAGAGTCAGGGATTGGAGAGACCAGGAAGTTACAGGAAACCATTGAAAGATTTCAAGTAAAACAATCATGGTCCAATGTTCATTTTAGAAAGGTTTTGCTGGTGGCTGTGTGAAAGCTGGCTTGGTGGAGGAGACAAAACTGGAAGCATGCTGATCAGTTAGGTGGCTACTAGAGTAATCCAGATGAAAAATTTGAATGATTGAATCTAGGCAATAACAGTGAAGATAGGGAAACGGAGACCAGATTTGAGAAGAGTCTCAGGACTGAGTCAGGAAGCTCTGGAGACCATGTGGGGAGAAATGAAGATAGATGTAAAGGATAACTGCTATGTTTCAGGCTTGAACACTGTTAACTCAATGAGATAACTCAGGAGGACAAGGTTTGAAGTTTGTGGGGATGGGGAGGATGATAAAATCAATTTTGTATATGTTGACTTTGACATGTCTCTGGGATCTAAAAATAGAGATGTTTCATAGATACTTGGAAATATAGGTTTGAAATTTATGAGGCAGTGGGATTTGTCAGCCTTCTGGTTAGCTGAAGCCATTTGAATTGATAAACTCATTGAGTTAGACTTTGGATATGAGCCAGGCACAGTGACCAGTTATTTTGTAGAATGTCCCTTATTTGGGATTTATCAGATGTTTTCACAACTTAAGAATTTTGTGTAGGAATACCACAGAAGTAATTATATTCTTCTCAGTACATAATATCAGGAGGCATATGATATTGTTTGTGCCATTACTAGTGGTGTCACTATTGATTGCTTAGTTAAAATAAGATCTGCTAAGTTTCTCCACTGTAAAGTAACCATTTTTCCCTTTGCAACTAATAAGTAACTTTTGGGGAGTTACTTTGTGAATATCTTTATTTGCATCATGAAAGAATTTATTGCAGAAAGATAATTCACATTGTTTCACATTAATATGTAAAAAATTTCTTATGCTCAATAAGAAAATCCTCAGTCATATTACCTTCTGGCCAGTTATCCAGATAGCTACACCTTCACATTGCACTTTACATATTTACAACTTAGAAGAATTCTGAAGTGTAGTTAAAAATGAAACAAATATAAAACAACCCCCATATACAATTTTTATAAGAGAAAATGATTATCCTTTGAAATGTAAATATTTTCCTATTTTTGTGAATATCTTGTTTCTCATCATAGTTTTAAACACTTTGTTGTTATTGTTATCATTATCATCATCATCATCATCACTAGTAGTATTAGGAGAAGGAGTACTGGGAATCGAAGCCAAGGGCTTTCTACCCTTGAGCTACATCCCCAGCCCTTTTTATTTTATTTTGAGACAGGATCTCACTGAGTTCTTGAGGCTGGCCTCAAATTTGCAATCCTCCTTCCTCAGCCTCCTGAGTAGCTTGGATTATAGGTGTACACCACTCCCCAGCTTCATCCAGTAGTTTTAGCATTTATTGATGATTCTTGCCTAAAACAATTACTACTATGATGGTTACAAATTATTGCACAATAAGATAATTTCTTTTCAATATCTCCCCTTTATTTCATGCTAGGATTGTGAATGTTGTGACTAAATTGACCTTGAGAAGATACACCATAATCAATAACTAAATGTATGCTAGTCAAAGAACACACAGACACTTGGAAAGAAACGTACAAATAAACATGTAACAATTAGTGTAGATGATAGCAGATACATAATTTTTCTCCTTAGTTCATTGACATTAATGTCACATCATTGGTATATATAATTGATTTGGAAGATACAATCAATTCTTTGCACAGTAAGTTTTCAATGATATACCTACCACAGATAGCATTTATACAAATGGACATGAGGGATCATGAGTTCTTGGTGATTTTTTTTTCAGTACTGGCAATTGAACTCAGTGGCACTCTACCACTGGTCTGTATCCCCAACCCTTTTTTTATTTTTGTTGAGACAGTCTTGCTAAGTTGCCCTTGCTGGCTTTGAATTTGCTATTCTCCCACCTTAGCCTAGTGAATCACTGGAATTACTGGTATGGGCTACCACACACCTTCCACAGATCTTGATAATTTTTATGGAAAGTCTGAAACCCAGTGCATGCTGCTGTATCCCATTATTGGTGTGCAGACTGCTTGTTGAGAGGGAGATTCAGAGAGGTAAGAAGGACATAGTGGTGTCAAACAAGTTAATAGAGGTGAAAATTCTAAGTTAAGGAAGATGAATAAGATCAAAATTCCAAATTAAAAAAAAATGATTGGGAGGTGTAGAATTGCAGACTGATTTTTGAAGAAATCTGGTAAGGGAAAGAGTGGTAGGGAAAACAGGCAGTAGTTAGACAAAAGAGCATGGTTGAAAGAACACTATTTTTTTTTTAAATGGGCAAAAGCTTGAGAACATTAATAGGTTGAAAAGAAGGTATCAGTAGATAGGATGCTGAAAAAGAAAGATGATTCAAGAAGCAAAGTTCTAAAGAAGAGCCTCCTGATCCATTCCTCTGATGATCTCTTCATATGAATTCACTTAGTATATGAAAAGAGATCTTTATTGAACACTATCAAATTGTCAGCATTCAATGCTTTTTGTTGAATGAATCATGAAAGAATACAGTCAGAAGAAGAAAGAGCAAGGCAGCAAGCAAAAAGCTCCTGCCAGAGAGAAGTTTTAGAATTCATTTATATAATGAACATTTATTGAATACTTATAAAGTGCTAAACACATTAGGATACAATGATTAGTAACACTTTGTTCCTATTACCATAGATCTTCTAATCTTGGGGTGGGGGGTGATCTTGTATAAACAGAAATACATAATCTGGGCTTCAGATAAAGCCCAGTGTTGGAGCACTTGACTAGCATGTGTGAGACCCTGAGTTCAACCCCAGTACCACAAAACAGAAAAAGATATTCTATTCTAGTCATTACTGAGAACTAAGGAGAGTGCTATGAGAACATAGTGCATAGAGAAGTTTACTGTTTATAATACACATTGTCTGTAGCATAGTGATTAAAGATTCAAGCCTTGAAGACTTATATTTTCTTATCCCTTTTAAATACCAGGGGCTTTTTTTCATCTGTAAAATGATGATAATGGTAATTACTGCACAGAATTAATTGAGGATTAAAATAAGCTAAGGAATATAATTGCTTAGCAAAAGAGCAAAGGATAGGTAGTTTGTATCTCAAGAAGACACATACTAAAGGATGGGTGAAGAAGAAAAGAAGGATGTTCTAAGAAGAGGACATAAAATGTGCAAAGACATGGAGACATAAGAGAGCCTTGTGTGTTTTGGAATGATGAGAAGTTTAGTATGCAGGGTTTGGGAGAGGAGTAGAAAGTGAGGCTTGCAGGCTAGACTGAATCCCAATATGCTAAATCAAGGAGTCTGTGTTTTCTCCCAAGTCAAAAGAGTGGGTTTTGTTTTGCTTTGTCAAGATCATTTTGAAAGGGGGCTCAGCAGTAGAATGCTTGCCTAGCATGTGCAAGGCCCTGAGTTCAATCCTCAGCACCACATAAAAATAAATAAATAAATAAAGGTATTGTATCCAACTACAACTAAAAAATAATAATAATAAAAATCATTTTGAAAGCAGTGTTGAAGTTGAATTGATCTGGAATAGGGACAGATTGGTAATAGGACTAGTTAGCATGTATAGTAGTTCAAATTAGACATTATAAGGGTTTGAACCAAGGTTGTGGCAGTCCAGGGGAAGGCCAGGCTTGACAGGATGCTATTTATGATTTAAAATCAACAGGACTCTTTGCTGACTGATTACACGTGCAGGGTTAGGAAGAAAGAGTAGTTGAGGCAAAATCAAAGTTTCCAGCTTGGGAACTTGGCTTGCAATTGAGAATGAGAAGATTACTCAGGAATCCACAGATTGAAGCAACAGAGAAGACAAATCTGATTTTAGACCAGTGGAGTTTAATGTACCTTGTAGCCTATAGGTCATGATGCTTAACAGTAATTTGGAAATAGATGTCTGGAACTTAAGCAAGAGTTCGGGGCTGGTATTAAAAATTTTGCAATCTACCAATGTTTAGATGACAATGGTAAGCTTCAAAGTTGACCTTTATCCCATGTGGTGTGAGAAGATAAGAGAGACTAGGACATAATCCTGGCAAATCCCAATGAGTAAGGGTTGAACAGAAGAAATTCTGACATGGAAAGGAAAGAAAGGAGAATAAGGAGACAGTAGTGTCCCAGAGGCCAAGAAGACCTTTTGGGAAATGAGAGGAACAAATAACATCATGCTGTATAAACAAGATCTGGTGAATTCAACACCCAAGAAGCTCTCCAGTTATAGTTTGATGGAGTCATGTCAGAAGCCATATTGCAGTGAATTGACTCAATGGGAAAGGAGAAAGGATGGTGTCTGTAGACTAACCTTCCAGAAATCTGGCCATGAAGGGAAAAAGGGAATAAGGATAGTAGTTGATAAAGAGATATGGTATAAATAGTGTTTTAAGTTTGTTTTAGGATGGGAAAAAGTTAATCCTGTCTGTAGGTAGATAAGAAAATGTAGAGGATCAAAGAGAAAAGGGATAATGGAGGGATCCAGAATCTAGAGAGACCATTTTCCTGATAGATTTTTCTTGTGAACACCATATGTAACATGGTTTAGGTTGTTCAGAGCATGGAATGAAACCAGAGAAGAAGCAAAAAGGAGAGAGTGATAGCAAAGCTTGCATTCCTGTTCATTACTTCCTTTTACGTTCTAGAGAATTGTACTGTCTTTCTCTGGGCCTTCATATTCCCTATTAACCTTGTCCCAGAAGATTTTTTTTTTATTGGTTGTTCAAAACATTACAAAGCTCTTGACATATCATATTTCATACATTAGATTCAAGTGGATTATGAACTCCCATTTTTACCCCAAATACAGATTGCAGAATCACATCGGTTGTCCCAGAAGATTTTGTTCACTTTCCTGACTAAAACAACTGGCAGAAAATGTAACTCAGCTCAATCATTCTTAAAACCAACCATTTTTTGGATGACATTTTATTGCTTGGATTTTCTTGTTATAATAGATATCACATTTATTTTAGAAAGTTTAGGAAATACAGGTAAAAAATAGAAAAGAAAATTTGTAGCCCTACTTCTCAGAGATAATCATTTTAAACATATTGGCATGTGTTTTTTCTTCAGGCTTTTTTCTTTTTATTTATTTTATTTATTTTTTATTTCTTTTAGTCGTAGGTGAACACAATACCTTTATTTTATTATATTTTTATGTGGTGCTGAGGATCAAACCCAGTGCCTCATATGTGTGACGCGAGCACTCTATCACTGAACTACAACCACAGCCTCTATTTTATTTTATTTTTTATTTGTTCTTTTTAGATGTACATGAAGCAGGGTGTATTTTAACATATTGTACATACATGAGGTATAACTTATTCTAACTAGGATCCCATTCTTGTGGTTGAACATGATGTGGAGTTTCATTAGTTGTGTATTCATATATGAACATAGGAAATTTATGTCTGATTCATTCTATTATGTTATGCATACAGCCAACCTCCATGGATCCACTTCCACAGAGCTTCTGTCAGATTTCAGGTGGTCCCACTCAAGTTTCTACAGTATACTTATTTGATAAGCCAAAAGTAGATTGATTACTGTTACTGTTATTTCCTCTGGGAATCATGAAGGAGTCACATGTTTTCATTTTTTGTACATTCTAGTTTTGAATGCATATCCCTAACCATCTGTTTCAAGGATTCTAATTTTTAAAATTTTTGCTACTGGATGTGTCTAGTAATTCCTATTGGGAATTGATTAGTGAGTAATATGATTAGTGTTATAATTATTATGTAGGAAGCTAAGAACTTAGAAAAAGAATTACTCTTTGAAATTTTAATAACAATTTTTATCCAAGAGATGAGGTTAGCTATCTGTAGAAGTAGTTTACAATTATGTTGTTAATGAAAACATGTGAAACAAGTTAATCAAAGTGTAATTTTAGAGCAGGAAGGTAACTTTAGAAACCATTTCTATAGGGCTGGAGTTGAGGCTCAGTGGTAGAGTATTTGCCTGGCATGTGTGAGGCCCTGGGTTTGATCCTCAGCACCACATATAAATAAATAAAACAAAAGATTCATTGACAACTAAAAAAGAAATATTTAATTTTTTTTTCTTTTTTTATAATATATTGTAGTTGGACACAATACCTTTATTTATTTATTTTTATGTGGTGCTGATGATCTAACCCAGGGCCTCGAATATGCTAGGCAGGCGAGTGCTCTACCGCAGAGCCACAACCCCAGCCCTTAGAAAACATTTTTTTATAAACATTTTGTGTGTGTGTGTGTGTGTGTGTGTGTGTGTGATACCTGGAATTGAATCCAGGCACTCTCTACCACTAACGTACATCCCTAGTCCTTTTTTTAAATTTTTTTTTATTTTGAGGGGAAGTTTCACCAAGTTGCCCAGACTGTCCTCAAACTTCAATCCTACTGCCTCAGCCTCCTGAGTTGTTGGGATTATAAGTATGTACTACTGCACCCAGCCTTCTACAAACTTTTTTATAGGCTTTAAAAATTACTGCAGTATTTTATGATTTTTATGGTTTTTTAAAATACTTTTTGTAGTTGTAGATGAACAGAATGCCTTTATTTTATTTATTTATTTTTATGTGGTGCTGAGGATTGAACCCAGTGCCTCAAGCATGCAAGTCAAGAACTCTGCCACTGAGCTACAGCCCCAGCCCATTTTTATGTTTTTTTAAACAATAAAACATGTATGGAAATATTTCCACATCAATATATACAGGTGACTTTCTTTTCACATTTTTTTATTGTGGTAAAATTTAGATAACATAAAATTGACCAATTTGAAAAATTTTTAGAAAGTTTATAGTTCTTGTGGTAAAAACACTTAACATGAGATCTGCACTTTTATCAGATTTTTAAGTGTACAATTTGGTAGTATTTAAGCATATTCATATTGCTATACAACCATCACCACCACCCATCTTGAAAACTTTTTCAACATTCCTAACAGAAACTCTGCAGCCATTAAACAACAATTCCCTGTTCTCCCTTCAGCTCTAGCAACTACTCTTCTACTTTCTATGTATAAATTTGACAATTTCAGATGCCTCACATAAGTGGAATCATACAATATTTATCTTATTGTGTCTGGCTTGTTTCACTTAGGCTTAATATATTCAAGGTTCATTCATCTGTAGAATGTACCAGAATTTCTTTCTTTTATTTTTTGTGGTATTGGGGATTGAACCCAGGAGGCTGGAATGACAGGCATGCACCACTGTGCCTGGCTTATTTATTTTCAAAGCTGAATAATATTTCTTTGTATAAATACATCATGTTTTATTTATCCATTCATTATCAATGGACATATGAATCATTTCCATCTTTTGGCTATTGTGAATAATGATACTACAAACACGGGTGTACAAATATCTGTTTAGCCAAGTATAGTGGCACATGCTATAATTCCAGTGACTTGAGAGGCTGAGGAAGGAGAATCTCAAGTTCAAGGCCAGCCTCAGCAACGTAGGCCCTAAATAACTCGGCAAGACCCTGTCTCAAAATAAAAAATAAAAAAAGCTGGGAATGTAACTCAGTAATAAAGAGCTCCCATGGTTCAATCCCCAGTACCAAAGTAAAACGAAAAATCTGTTTAAATCCCAGTTTTTCAGTTCTTTGGAGTATGTATCTAGAAGCGTAATTGTTAGATCATAAGGAATACATTTGAGGAGTAGCCATGCTGTTTTCCAAAGCATCTGTATGCACCATTTTACATTCTTACCATCAATGCAAAAGTGTTTCAATTTCTCCATGCCCTTGCCAATGATTATTATATCCTGTTTTTTTTTGTTTCTTAAAAAATTATAGCCATACTAATAGGTGTGAAGTGATATTTCATGGTTTTGATTTGCATTTCTCTAATTATTAGTAATACTAAGCATCTTTTCAAGTGCTTATTGGCTGTTTGTACATCTTCTTTGGATAAATGTCTATTTAAGTCCTTTGCCTTTTAAATTGGACTGTTTTTTGTTGTTGATCTTCACTTCCAAAGGATAATTTCTCTGGATGCAGAATTCTAAGTTGGAGGGATTTTTCTTTCAGTACCTTAGATATTTCATTCCTATCTCTTCTTGTTTGCATGGTTTCTAAGGAGAGCTCAGATGTAATTTTCATCCTTGTTTCTCTACAGGGAAGGAATTTTTAAACTCTAACTTCTTTCAAGATTTACTCTTTGTCTTGGTTTTCTACAATTTGAATATGGTATGCCTAAGGTAAAGATATTTCATGTATGGAAAATGAGGATGTTATCTAAGGTTTATTCCGAAAATAAAATCATTTTTACATGCTAAAACATTTCAATAGTCAGTTGGGCATGGTGGCACATGCTGTAATCCTAGCTACTCAGGAGGTTGAGGCAGGAGGATCACAAATGTGTGGCCAGCCTGGGCAATTAAGGAGACAGTGTCTCAAAGTAGAGATGGCAGGGAACATAGCTCAGTGGTAGAGTTTTGCTACTGGTTTTACTTCTCACTACAGAAAATAACAATAACAAATAAATAATCCATTAGTCTGACATTTTGCTAGATACATGCCTATATCTCAATTGGTGAGATCCACTATACTTGTGGGTTTTGTTTTTGTTTTGCTTGTTTCTTGGTACTGGGGATTGAATGCACAGGGACTCTACCCGTGAGCCACATCCCTAGGCCTTTTAAAATTTTATCATAAGACAGGGCCTCACTAAATTACAGAGGCTCGCCTCAACCTTGTGATCTTCCTGTCAGCCTTCCAAGTCCCCGGGATTAAAGGCATGTACTACCTCACCCAGCAGATCCGCTATACTTTTATTGCTAAGCTGTGACATAATTAAGCTTAAACCTTATTTATAGTTGTTATTCTAATGTTTTCTTACAACTTCTTACATGGCTGGATTTTTTTTATTGAGATAAAATACACATAAAATTTAATGTTTTATGTGGCATCACATTTACAGTACATTCACAGTGTTGTGCAATCATTATCTCTCTTCAGTTCTAGAAGTTTTTCATCATTCCAGATGGAAAAACTCTGTGCCATTAAGAAGTCACTCTTCATTGCTCCCTGCTCCCACTGGCACCTGCTAATATGGTCTCTATTACTACGGATTTTACCTATTCTGGATACTTCATATAAATTGAATCATACAGTATGTGTTTCATTTTGTCTTACTTCTTTCATTTAGTATGATGTTTTCAAAGTTTGTCTATGTTATAAAATATATCTGTACTTTATGAATAATATTCCATTGCATGGATGTACAACATTCTGTTTATCCATGTATTCATTGAGAGACATTTGAATTATTTCCACTTTTTGGCTATTGTATGTAGTACATCTATGAGCATATTTATTCAATGTTTTGTTTGAACACCTGTTTTCAGTTATTTTGGGCATATACCTAAGTCATGTGGTAATTCTGTTTCACTTGTTGAGAAATGACCAAATTCTTTTTCACAGTAGCCGCACCATTTTAGCAATGTATGGGATTTTCTCTACACCTTTACTAATGCTTATTACTACCTGTCTTCTTTGTTGTTGTTATTATAGCCATCCTAGTAGGCATGAAGTGATGTCACATTGTGGCTTAAATTTGCACTTTTTTGTTGGTACTGGTGATTAAACCTAGGGGCACTTAAACACTGAGTTACAGCTCCAGTCCATTTATTTTGAGACAGGGTCTCACTAAGTTATTGAGGGCCTCCCTAAATTGCTGAGGCTGGTCTTGAATTTGCAGTCCTCCTGCCTCAGGCTCCTGAGTCACTGGGATTACAGTATTTGTACCACTGTGCTTGGCAGATTTGCATTTTTTGACAGTTAATGATATTAAACATCTTTTCATATGCTTCTTGCCCTTTTGCATACTTCTGTAGAGTAATGTCAAATGGAATCTTTGCTCTTTTAAAAGTTGGCTTATCTTTTTGTTGTTGAGTTGTAGTCATTTTTTTAATATATTTGAGATACTAGATACTTATCAAATAGATGATTTGCAAATATTTTCTCTCATTCTCTGGTTTGTATTTTCACTTTCCCAATTTCTGGGGTTTTTTTTGTGTGTGACAGCCTTGTTGAGATAGAATCAATATGCCATACATTTCAAACACTTAAATTTTGTGATTTTAATCTTTTTTAGTATATTCAGTCATGCATCTGTCACCACAATAAATTTCTAAACATTTTCATCACCCCCAAAAGAAATCTTGTATATTTTGCAATTAATCCCCACTGAATTTTTCAAGGTAGATTTTGCTTGATGTATTTGTAGTTGACCTTTAGAGGAGCTGAGTTCTGTAGTCAGGCTGAGAAACAAGTTTATGGTAAAAGTTTACACTCTATAATACAGATAAGATAGCTTTCCTGGTATAAATGCAGTTATAGAGTGCTCGGAAATGATCCTCTGAGATATTGCTTTATAAAAACAATAATAACCTTGTATTTACATTTCTTAAGGGATCCACACCCTGATTAATGCCTATGGAGGCCAAATATATACACACTAAAAGCACTTTCATAAGGCCAATTCATTCCAGGTAGATTGTTTTGTAAAAGGATTATTCTCATTTGTATTTGTATTGACTTCCTTTTTTTTATTCATATTGACTTCTAATGCTTCTTTCAATTTTTAAATTCATTCAGGAAAGTAATAAACTGAAAGGAGATTGAGAGCCCCTTAATTCTAAATTTGTTATTCACTATTAGTAAAGTTGGAGTCACCAACATTGCAACACAGCTATCCAAAAGGCTCCAATGGGCAGTTTTCAATTGAGCCTTACAGATGCCGGTATCTGTGTGGCATTTTGAATACTAGGATCTGATCCATCATTTTATATGTCCAGAAACTCAATATCAATCTTATCATTTTATCCAAAGTTGATCAGATTCAGAGCTAACTTGAATTCTATATCTAATAGACCAAAAATACTATCATATTAATTAATGTCTCTTAAATATATGTAGCATTTTTCTTTGTTTTTTGTTTGTTTGTATCATGGATTGAATCCAGGGGCACTTAACCTCTGAGCCACATCCCCAGACCTTTTTTGTTATTTTATTTAGAGACAAAGTCTTGCTGAATTACTTAGGGCCTTGTTAAGTTGCTGAGGCTGACTTTGAACGCAAGATCCTCCTGCCTCAGCCTCCCAAACCACTGGGATTGCAGGTGTGCACCACTGCACCTGGCTTTCTTTCTTTATTTTTCAAGAATGATTAAAAAAATTTTTAGTTATAGATGGACACAATATCTTTATTTTTATTTATTTTTATGTGTTACTTAGGATCAAATCCAGTGCCACACTGCAAACACTCCACCACTATGCTATAACCCTAGCCCTCTTTGTTTTAATAACCCCACTTTTTTCTAATTAAATGCAACACAGGTTTGGTGAAAATGCAGCTTGAGAAACAAAATGATTAAAAATACAAACTGCACCAGGTGTAGTAGTGGCACATGCCTATTATCCCAGATCCTCAGGAGGCTGAGGCAGGAAGATTGCAAGTTTGAGGCCAGTTTGGGCAACTTAGCAAGACCCTGTCTCAAAATTAAAATGAAAAGAGCTGGGGTTCAGCTCAGCAGTACAGCGCTATATATGGTAAACAAACAAACAAAAAACACTGCAATTATATTCCTAATTATGTATCTAAAAGAATTAAAGCAAGGACTCAGATACTTATACATGCATATTTATAACATCATTCATGATGGCCAAAAAGTGGAGGTTGCCCAAATGTCCATGACAAAATGAATAGATAAACAAAATATAGCATACACATGCAACAGAATACTATTCAGCCTTAAAAAGGAAGGAAATTCTGACATATGCTAAAACATAGATGAACCTCAAGGACATTATACTAAGTGAAATAAACTAGACCCTTTTAATCTGTTCTGTTCTTTTCTCTAAAACCTTTATGATTTTGGCCTACGTTTTCTTTTCCAGGTGACCAGAACAATGTTGAAAGGAAGAAAGGAAGCTATAGTAACATGCAAAGCAGATCTGTCTTTAGGAAATAGTCTGCTTGGATCCAGATTCAAGAGTTGGATCTTTTCATTCAACTTACATTTTATGGGTACCATCATGTGTCACTTACCCAAGGTATACATTCTGAAAACTTCATCATCGGGTATCACTGTTATGAACATCATAGAGTATACTCACACAAACTTACATGGTATAGCCTACAACAAATCTAGGATATGGCATATACCATCATGTATGCATTGACTAAACCATAGTTATTGGCTCATGGTGGTACTTTTGCCAAGTATTTTTTGAGATTAGGATAAGAGTTGAATAAGATTTAGTCCCCGCCCTGGAAGAGTTCATATTTTTGTGAGAAATACAAATATATAAACAAATAATTACCATATTAAACATTGTAAGTACTAGAATAGAGGTATTCTAGAAACATATGTGAGCCTAAAGTATCAGAAAAAAATCCTCATGGATAGAATATTTGAGCTAAATATTGAAGCATAAGGAGAAATTTACTAGGCAGACATTAGAAAGAATGCCATGAGGAAGGGTAGAGAAGGAAAAGAAACATGAATTATTTGGAAACCATCAGAAAGTTTCCCCTAATTATAATGGTACATGTATGATGATGAAATTGTAAAGGTAGAATGACATTATAAAAAATCATGGAGTTTGGGTTTTATCGTGTTAATTACAAACTTCACTTACTCATATTCTTTTTTCTTTAAATACATGACAATAGTGGAATGCATTACACTCATTATTGCCCATGTACAGCACAATTTTTTGTAACTCCGTATATAAAGTATGTTCACACCAAATTATGCCATTATACATGTACTCTTTTTTTTTTTTGCATTGAAATTCTTTTTTTTAAATATTTATTTTTTAGGTGTAGATGAACACAACACAATGCCTTTATTTTTATGTGGTGCTGAGGATGGAACCCAGGTCCCGCCCATGCTAGGCGAGCGCTCTACCACTGAGCCACAATCCCAGCCTCTGCATTACAATTCTTAATACACATATATACCACAATTTTTCATATGTCTGTTTATATATAAGGTATGTTGACACCAAATTCAGATCTTTATACATGTATTTTGTATAATGATGACCCTCACATTCCACCATCCTTGCTATTTTAGTTGTATATGAACACAATGCCTTTGCTTATTTATTTTTATGTGATGCTAAGGATTGAACCCCGTTCCCCACATGTGCTAGGCAAGTGCTCTACCACTGAGCTGCAACCTCAGGCCTTACTTCTCATATTCTATCTTCAACATTTTAATGTCTAAAAATTAGGCAATAGTATCTTTGAATTCATGTGTTTTATGATGTGTTTCTTAATATATCAAAATAAAACTATACCTATTAAAATATATTTGTACTACCTGTAATCACTTTGTGGACTTTTCTATACCCCTACTGTATACAAAGCTAAGTCAAAAGCATTGTTTGAGAGAAATTGGGTAGAGGAGTAAAACAGGAACTATTTTAAAGGCTGTCAAAATAATGATGTTAAAATCTTGAACTAAAAATAGCTTTATTGGCAAGGGTGGAAAAGAAGGGAAGGGATTTTAAAAGAGATAGGACTTAAGAAAGGATAGGATTTATGATTAATTAGAGGAAGGTAGGGATATTTATGAACTAGATTCTGGATTTTGGTGACTAATTAAGAGGAAGGGTGGAAGATTACAGAAAGGGGAGGGGGACCTTGCGTTATTTTCAGATCTGTCTTGGGAATGAATAATGGTACCATTTACCAAAGTAGAGGACAGGAATAAAAGTAGGTTTGTGGAAATTATAGTTTTTTTCCCCTCAAAAATTTTTTTATTAGTTTCAGATTTTTTTTAAATTAAAAAGCATGTTCTCAGTAACAGATGAAACAAGTCAAAGATACAAGAAGATTAAGTCAATAATCTCTCTCCATTCTTGTGTACAGAGTGAGGCATATGTTAAAGATCACATGTAAAATATTTTCCTTGATTATCTTTCCAATGTAGAATGAGACAATTATAAAATCTGGAAAAAATATAAAATCAGATACCTAACCAGGATGCTACTTCCTTAAACATCTCCAAAAAGGAATTCTAGAGTCCCATGAAATAAGCATTTTTCCTAACTTTAATTCCTAACTGAAAATTTCAAGTACCTCCATAAGGCCAGAAAGTATTTCACCAAAAGTTTAGCAAAGGAGCAGTTTGTGATATGTATTTTCTGTGTGTTTCCCACTGATATTGTGTTAAGCTTATGTGTCATATAAGCCATTATAAAATTTATAACATTAATAAAATCTGGCTAGTCTATACTTGTATGTAAATAATAATCTCACCCCTTTCATATCCTTTTACTTTCCCCTTGTAACATTGAGGAGACCAATATGTGTAACCTTTCACACCATCTCCATGAGAGTGTGTATGCATGTATATGATTTTGATAATTTTTTAAAATTTTTATATTTATTTTTTAGTTGTAGTTGGACTCAATACCTTTATTTATTTATTTTTATGTGGTGCTGAGGATCGAACCAAGGGCCTCACAAGCGCTAGGTGAGTGCTCCACCGCTGAGTCACAACCACAGCCCCTTTATTTTTTACAAAAAATTTATAATACTGCAACTTGATTTTCTCACTTGGTAATACTGTAGTGGATATATCCTTGGGTCAATACATATCGATCTAACTCAAACATTTTTGAATAATGTTCATATGGCATGTTTTTTTTTACACCCTTCTACTTACGTATCACATTATATTCCAAGTAAATTTCTTGTAGACAGCCTATACATAGTTAATAATTTTTTATCTGTCCTTTCAATCTCTCTTTTTTGGGGGTACATTTGAACTATTTACATTTTAGGCTAATTGTGTTAGTTTCCTTGTATTGCTATAATAAAGTAACACAGACTTGGGGCTTAAAATGACAAGAATTTATTCTCTCACAGTTCTGGAGGGTGGAAGTCCAAAAATCAAAGTATTTGGCAGGGCCATGCTCCATCCGGAGCCTCTAAGGGAGGATCTTTCTTTGCCTTGTCCAGTTTCTGTTGGCCTGGTCTCAGGCATTCCTTGGCTTGCAGGAGCAGCTTCTCGCCAATCTCTGCTTCTATCTTCACGTGGCTTTCTTCTCTCTGTATCTCTGTCTTCACATAGTGTTCTTCCTTCTCTATGTCTTTGTCCAAATATTTCTCTTCTTATAGGGATACTAGTTATATTGGATTAGGATCCACTGTAATGACCTCATTTTAACTTGATTAAATCTGAAAAGACCCTATTTTAAAAGAAATTCACATTTTATTTTCGGGGAACATAGTTCAACCAATAACAGTAATTATTAATATGTTAAGGTTTGAGTCTGACATTTTGTAGTGTATTATTTATTCTATTTCTTTCTTTATCTTTTCTTGCTTTACTATGGGTTACTTGAACAGTTTCTAGTATTCTGTCTTGATCTATTTATGGTATTTTTAATTATATTGCTCTATAGGCTTTTCTTAGTGGTTGCTCTAGATATTATGATATGTAACTTATCACAGTCTACTGGTATCAGTGTTTTACCACTTCAAGTGAAATATAGAAACTCTGTTTACATTGAAATCCCTTTATCTTCCCCACCTTAAAAATATATGCTTGGTCTGAAGTATTTCCTGTACATATGTTGAACACCATATCACATGGTGGTACAATTTTTGCTTTAGCTATTATGTATGATTTAAGAAACTCATAGAGGATAATATACCCCTATTTTGCCCATTTTATGTTTTTTCTTTGTGAACATCTAGGTCTTCTTCTCTTATTTATATTCTCATTAGTGAGCTTCCTTAATTAGCCATTCTTTAACAGAAAGATGTGCTAGCAATAGATTCTCCTAATTTTCCTTTATCTGAAGGGTAGTTTTGTCAGATATAAAATCTATGGTTAACAAGTGTGTGTGTGTGTGTGTGACTAGGGATTGAACCCAGGGCCTTGTGCATGATATGTATTTGCTCTACCACTAAGCCACATACCCAACTCTTTTTATTTTATTTTGAGACAGTGTTAAGTTTCCCAGGCTGACCTTGAACTTATGATCCTCCTCTCTCAGCTTTTTGAATAGCTGGGATTATAGGCATGCACCACTATACCTGGTATCAACAGTTCTTTTTTAAAATAATATTTATTTGGGGATGGAGGAAGCTGGGATGTAGTTTCATAGTGGAACTAGCATACAGAGTATTTCTCTGGGCTTGATCCATAGCACTGCCCCCTGAAAGAAACCAATAATGTTTATTTTTTAGAACAGTTTTATATCTACCAAAAACATTACAAAGATAGTATAGAGAGTCCCCATCCAGTTTCTCCTATCATTAACATACTAGTAAAATATGTTTGTTACAATTAATGAAGCAATACTGATACATTATCATTAAAATCCATTCAGAGTTTTAGTTTTTATCTAATGTCCTTTATCTGTTCCAAGATACAATCCAGAACACCACATTTCATTTAGTCATCATGTCTCCCTGAGCTCCTCTGGACTGTGACAGTTTCTCAGACATTAATTGTTTTTGATGACCTTGATGGTTTTGAGGAGGTATTTATCAGCTGTTTTGTAAAATGTTGAAATTCATCTGATGCTTCTCATGATTAAACTAAGGTTATGAATTGGAGGAAGAAGATTACAGACAAACAAATGTTCATCACATCATGACAAGGATATCTACTATCAAAATGACTTAACACTGTTTTTGTTGACTTTTAGCACCTGGCTTAGGTAGTATTTGTCAGATTTCTCCACAGTAAGATTACTCTTTTTCCTGTTTCCATACTATACCCCTGGAAGTCACTAGATGCACCCAAATTTAATGAACAGAGTTATGCTCCATCTCCTTGAGGGAAGAGCATCTATAGAAATTATTTAGAAGTCTGCATGGCAGATTTGTCTCTTCTCCCACATATATATGCTGATCTATCCAATCAATCACTTATTTATATGTGCATGGATTCATGAAGATATATTTTATACCTTGGATTATAATCTAATACCATTTTATTTCGTTGCTCAGATTCTTCTAGCCTTGGCCATTTGGAGCCCTTTTGTTGGCTCCTATAACCCTTTCACCTACTTATTGTGTGTGTGTGTGTGTGTGTGTGTGTGTTTTCTTTTGGGGCACTTCCTGATTTTCTGGCACTATGAGATGTTCCAGGCTTATTATTTCCTGCTCTAATCCAACAGTTCACATTTTTCCGCACTTGAAAAATCTCATGCCACTTGTTATGGCTTGCACGGTTTGAGATGAAAAGCCTGCTCTCATTAAAATTTGTGTTCCTTTGTAAATAATGCATCTTTTCTCTTTAGCTGAATTCAAGATATTTTCTTCATCTGTTTTATTCCAAAGATTATGATGTGTCTTGGTATGGATTTCTTTGTGACCCATGCTTTCTAATAACTATGCCATATTCCGTATATGGAGATGCCACAATTTAAAATTGTATCTATAGAAATATAATCACCAGGGGCTGGGGTTGTGGCTCAGCAGTGGAACACTTGCCTAGCACATGCAGGGCACTGGGTTTGATCCTCAGCCCCACATAAGAATAAAATAAAGGTATTGTGTCCAACTAAAACTAAAACAAAATATTTTTTAAAAAAGAAATATAATCATAACATAAATATACACACAAAGGATATTTATTGCAGAAATATTGTTAGTGGTGACAAAAATTTTGAAATAGACAATAGATTCAAAGAGAATGTGTTATTAATTTGGGGGGTTCATCAGTGGTTCAGGATGAATTAATCTTATTCTTCAGTCTATAGCATATTATTATTATTATTTGCCTGTGTCAGTTCCCTCCCTTGTACATTCTCATTCATATATTCCTTTTTTAGTCCCTTTCCCTAGTCCTATGCCCTCTCTACCCCATAGATAACCATTTCTTTTTTTTTTCCCTTTTTTGAGGGGATGAACTACGGATTGAACTCAGGGACACTCTACCACTGAGCCACATGCCCAGCCCTATTTTGTATTTTATTTAGAGACAGGGTCTCACTGAGTTGCTTTAGCGCCTCACTATTGCTGAGGCTGGCTTTGAGCTCATTATCCTCCTGCCTCAGCCTCCTGAGCCACTGGAATTACAGGTGTGCACCACAGTGCCAGGCTCATTTCTCGACATATACATTTATGTTTGACTGTATTCTTATAAAGTGCAATTTGTTATTTTATGTATGTGCATTTTAAATTATAAAAATCATGCTAACATTTCCTTCTTTTTTTTTTTTGCTCAGAATCCTTTTGTAAAAGCCCTTCCTCTTGCTCTGTATACATCGAATACATTCCTTCTAACCACTGCATAGTACTCCAGAGCATACATCTACCACTTTTTCTCTATCGTCTTTTCCAGTGACAGGCAATCAAATTGCCCTCAACTTCCTGTCACCACAAAGAACATGATGAGCATCCTCATACATGCTCCATTATAGACCTTTGTGGGAATTTCCTTGGTATATGTTTTAATGTATATTGCCAGATTAATTCCCTAAGAGGTTTCAGCAAGTCATACTTCTACCAGCCATGTACAAGAATGCCTATTTCTGGGCTTGGGGTGTAGCTCAGTGGTAGAACACTTGCCTAGTATGTGCAAGGGCCTACGTTCAATCCCTAGAACCTCAGAGAGGGAGAGAGATGAGAGAGATAGAGATAGAGATAGAGATAGAGATAGATAGATAGATAGAGAGAAACCCACACTAAACAGGAACTTTACAAATTCAGTAGTACTGTGGGTTTGAATTATCTCCCAAATTCATGTGTTGGAATCATAATCCCCAAATCATATGTTACTGATATTTGAAGGGGAAGTGATTGGTAAAGCCCTCATGATAACCAGTTTGTGGATTAGTGAATTGATATGTTATCATGGGAGTGGACTTTTTTAAAAATAAAAGCAGCTCTCTCTGGCAAATTTGTTCTGTCTCATTGTGTGATACCTTCTGCTATATCATGATTCAGGAAGAAGGCCCTCACCAGATGCCAGCACTTATATTTTTGGACTTTTCAGCCCCTATTCTTTATAAATCACCTAGTCTCACATATTTTCTCACAGCAACAGAGAATGGACTAAGACAAATATTTAGCATTAGATAGAGGAGGAACCAGGAAGAATGGGAGAAGAAAAAAATCATAGAGGAGGAAGAAGTAGGAGAGAGTAATGCCAGGGAAACCAGAGTAAGAGAGACTTTTCAAAGGGGAATTTGTGATCAGCTACATCAAAGGTCTAGTGAGGCTAAGACTTAAAAGTATCTATTAGATTTCACAATTCGGATATTATTTGTCACTTCAGTGAGAGAAATTCCAATAATAAAGTGGGGTAGGGGGCCAAGAAGACTTAGAAGTTAGGACATATAGTGGCCCCCCTATTGCCCACTGTTTGTTTTCCAGTTTCATTTATCCAGTTCAGTTACCTGTGGTCTGAAATTATTAAATGGGAATTTCAAAAAAAAATATGTGTTTTAAATTGTGTACTATTCTGAGTAACATGATGAATTTGTTGAATTATTGCACTGTGCCCCTCATTCCTTCTGCAACATGAATCATCACTTTGTCTAGCAAACCCTCACTGTATAACACTATTTAGCCATTAATCACTTAGTAACCATCTTCATTGTTAGACCGACTATTGTAGTATCACAGTGCTTGTGTTCAAGTAACCCTTATTTTATTCAATAATGGTCCCAAAGTGCAAGAGTGTGATGCTTTTAATTCTGATGGGCCAAAGAGAAGCCATGAAGTGTTTCCTTTAAGTATCAGTTCACTTGACAAGAAAGCCGAGTACAGAATAACAAGATCTTTTGAGAAAGTGAGAGGCCACATTCACATAACTTTTATTATAGCATGTTGTAATTATTCTATTTTATTGTTGTTGTTATTGATCTCTTACTGTTCCTAATTTATAAATTAAACTTTATCATAGGTACATACTATAGAAAATATATATATTGTATTTGATACTATCTGCAGTTTCAGGTATCCATAGAGTGTCTTGGAATGTATCACCTGTGGATAAAGAGAGACTACTGCAGATATAATGAAAAATTGTTGCTCTTTTAAGGAAGTTTGGATCTAAAGGGAAGGAAAAGGGGCAACAGTTGGAGGAATTATATGGTTTGGGAAGTGCTTTGGGAAGTGCCTAGAGTTGGAGTGAATAGAGCTTAGTGATAGAGCTTGTACTTAACATGTGCAAGAGACCCTAGGTTTGATCCCAGAAACTCCCTCCCCCCAAAAAAAGTCCAAAATAGAACTCCTGATTTTTCCTTCCAAACTTGCTACTCCCTAAATTTTTCAATCTCAGTAAGTGGCACTACTTAGTTGTTCAATCTCCAAACCTGGACATCACCCTTGAGTCCTTCCTTTTCTCCTTTTGTCTCATTCTATTTCATGAGCAAATGGGAATGGTAGGAGAGCACTACATATGCTAATGATCTAAGAACATTACTTTGCTTCCTGAAGCCCTCCCAGAGCAGGACTTTAGGAGCCATGTCAGGGTCAGAAAGAGAGTGAGCTTACTTTTTATTTCCTGACCACATTCAAGGGCAATGGTCAATTTTTAGAACAGAGCAGATGTCAGCCCTAAATAGATGACTAAACATCTTCTTTTTTTTTTCTTTTGCAGTGCAGGGGATTGAACATAGGGGCAAGTGTTCTACCACTGAGCCACATCTCTACCTGAACTTTTTTTTGTTAATTAAGAACAATGCACTGGCTTTAGTGTTGTATTTGGAATTAATGATGAGAAGCATCTGCAAAATAGCACTAGCAGATAACGTTGCTACATGTAGCTCTTCTTCATAATAGGCATTGATTCTGGTCTTCCTTCCAGTTCTCTGGTAAGGAAGAAAAGGGATTAGACCCCTGTCTAATAAGAAAGCGGAAAGGTATGGGTGAGGGAATGTGTGTAAAGGAAATTAGCCTCTGAAAATTTAGATCTAAATCCTCAATAGCAAGGATTATGTATGTATCCTGAACACTTGGCACATGCTGTAGGTGCTCAATAAAGTTTAGATTTCAACCCAACCTGTTGAGTTTCATTTTTTAAAATATTTTTAGTTGTAGTTGGACACCTTTATTTTATTTATTTATTTTTGTTTGGTGCTGAGGATCGAACCCCAGGGCCTCGCAGGTACTAGGCGAGTGCTCTACTGCTGAGGCACAACCCCAGCCCAAGTTTCTTATATTAATCTCTAGAGAACCTGAAAAGGTAAATATTTTTACCCACATTTTACAGATTTTACACATTTTCAGATTAGGACATTTAGTAGGTAGCCCAAGTTCTCACTATCTCCCTTCTTCTGACTTAGGGGAATATGCATGTGTAGAATATCCTTGTTCTAGAGGATGTTGGGTCATGATTTGGGATAAGGAGTAAGACTGGGGAACAAAGCCAGCTTTTCCCCTGCACTGCTTTAGAGCAGAATTTCTGGGCCTTGAATCTTGACATATGCAGCTGCATAAATCTTTGAACTAAGGGGCTGTTCTGTACTTTGTATGATGTTCAGCAATATCTCTGGCGTGTACAGATGTCAGTAGCATAACCCCTCAACAACATGTTTTGACAACCAAAAATATCTGCAGACATTGCAGAAATCATCCCTGATTGAGAAATACTGCTTTCATGGCTCATAGGACAGGGATAGTTCTTCCCAGGAGCCTCGTTTTATTCAAAGGGAATGACTCTTCCCCAGCCTTTACAAAATCAGTGATAACCAACTTGATGATAGGAGCACAAATTGACCTTGGCCGGTTCTAAGTCATAGCCCTTTCCCTGTGCCCTTTATACTTATTCTCTGTTTCTGCTAGAGATTTCCGTTTTCCTTTCACTTGCATACCCCATGCCACCCCAGCCCTTTTCCCATAGTACCCAAATTTGTGCTTGGTATGAGAGCAATGCCCTATGAGCACTGGGGTTGGAGTCACTCAGAATGTGTTTGAATTTTCTGGTGAATTCCAAGCCTTTTCTTCTACTAAACTTTACTCTAGGCCCTGAGGCTGATTGTCTTTTTCTCCCACATCTCTACTTCCTTGTCATGGTCTTCTTTGTCATAAATAAATGCCAGTCATATTTGTAAGATTCCATCCTGGTTAGAGAAATGTGGTCAAGTCATGTCTATCTGAATCCAAGCCCTTTTTCTTACCTCTACCCCAGTACTCAAACTAGCATGGGTCAGAATCCCTTGGAGGTCCAGTTGTCAGATTTATTATAAAAAAATTTAAACACAAAACAAACTAAAAACAAAAGCCCATGATGTTCTATTAAATTTGAACATATATATCCTGAATATTATAAGTATTTATACTAAAAATCATTCATTGTTGGGACTGGGGTTATAGCTCAGTGGTAGAGTGCTTGCCTCACACATGTGAGGCACTGGGTTCAATCCTAGCACCACATAAAAATAAATAAAATAAATAAAGATATTGTGTCCATCTTTTAAAAAGATCATTCATTGTTTATCAGAATTTCAAACTTAACTGGGTATATTTTAATCTGGCAATCCTGCCTAGAGAGCTTATTAAAACACAGATTTCTGGGTCCTATCCACAGAGATTCCCATTCAGTAGGTTTCAATGGGACTGGAGAATGTGTGTATACTGGTTCAGGGACCACACTTTTGAGAACCACTGGCCTATAGGGTATACAATAAAAGACAAGTACTGTTAAACTGTTCCCTCAAAGCATCAAAGGAGAAGGGAAGAAAATAGCTAAAACTTTAAGTAGGAGTTCCTTTTCTTTTAAAAGTCTTGGACCCTCTGACTGAAAATTCGTGTACAAAGTGTGTGGATTTTTGTTGATAATAATAGCTGCTATCTACTCAAAACTATGGATATAAGATAATAGTACAAAAGTTTGTGACAATCAGTTTAGGAAACTATTTTTACCACTTCTCAATGCCTAGAGTTAGTCATTGTTCAGTTTTAACTAAGTCAACAAGGGGACTAAAGGGGTCTCTTGAGAATTATGAGATTATCACAATCCATCCTTCCTTCCTTTTCCCCATCCTTCCTTTCTCCCTTCCTCTTTCTTTCTTTTCATTTTATTCTGATTTTCTTTCCACATTTTTGCTAATTAAAAAAAGTATGGCCGGGTGTGGTGTACATGCCTATAATCCCAGTGGCTCAGGAGGCTGAGGCAGGAGGATCTTGGGTTCAAAGCCAGCTTCAGCAATTTAGTGAGGTACTAAAAGGAACTCAGTGAGACCCTGTCTCTAAATAAAGTACAAAATAGGGCTGGGGATATGGCTCAGTGGTTGAGTGCCCTTGAGTTCAATCCCCAGTATCCACCCCCCAAAAGATGATATGTTCATTAAATTTCAAGCAAACATTATATGAAGTTATGATTTGAAAGAAAAATTTTCTGTAATTGAAGCCCTGCGTGATAAGCTCTGTTGACTGGTTGCTGTACACTTACATCTCTGTGTAGTGCTAATATCTACAGTTTCATTAATTTTTTTGCTACTATCTTTAAGCAAAAATTGGCTCATACTAAACATGCTATTCTGCAATTTTTTTTAATTTCATGATAGAATTTGGATATCTTGCCATATCCATGCATATAGATATAATTTCTTTTAAATTAATAAAATTAAATTAAAGTAATGCATACATCATGAAAAATCATATAACACAAAAGGCTTTTTTCTTCTGGTACTGGGGACTGAACCCATGGATGCTCTACAATGAGTTAAATCCCTAGCCTTTTTAAAAATTCTGCTTCAGGCTCAGGAGTACTGGTACTGTAGGCATGCCACCACAGCCGGGGCTACTTTATCACTGAGCTACACACCAGTCCCCTCTTTTTTTTTAATTTTAAAACAGAATCTTGCTAAGTTGCTGAAGTCCTTGCTAAATTGCTAAGGCTGCACTCAAACTTGCAATCCTTCTGCCTCAGCCTCCCTAGTTGCTGGAATTATAGGCCTGTGCCCCTGCATCTGACCCAGTTAATTATTTTTAATATTTTTTAGTTGTCAATGGGCTTTTAATTTATGTATATGTGGTGCTGAGAATTGAACCCAGTACCTCATACATCCTAGGCACTCTACCACTGAGCCACAACCACAGCCCCCGACCCAGTTAATTTTGTTTCCCTTCTCTTTTTTCTTTTTGCAGTACTGGAAATTGAACTCAGGGCCTTTGGAATGCTAGGCTATCACTCTACTACAAAGCTGCACCCCAGCCCTTTTCCATTCTTTTCTTCCTTTGCAATTTATTTATTGAAGAAACTGGGCGATTTGACCTGTAAAGTCAGGATTCTGCTAATTGCCTCTCTATGGTATAAGTTTACCATGTTGTCTGAACTGCATTTTCCTTATATTAGTAGTTGGATCTACAGGCTTGATCAGGTTTAGATTTGAGTTTGAGGTTTTTGAATAAAACCACTTCATAGATGATTTTGTATTCCCCCATTAGGTGGCACATAGTATCTAGTTTCTCTCTCCCTCTCTCTCCCTCTACCCCCCATCTGATGTTAGCAGACAATTGATGCTCAAAGCCTAGATCCATTAAGGTGTGTAAAAGGGTGATGTTCTAATTCTTTTTTTTTCCCCTTTGGTACTAGGGATTGAACCCTACCCAGTGCTTTACCACTGAGCTATATTCCCAAACTTTTTTTTTTTTTTTTGGCAGGGAGTGGTATTCCAGGGATTGAACTCAGGGGCACTTGGCTACTGAGCCACATCCCCAGTCCTATTTTGTATTTTATTTAGAGACTGGGTCTCACTGAGTTGCTTAGTGCCTCGCTTTTGCTGAGGCTGGCTTTGAACTCATGATCCTCCTGCCTCAGCCTCCCAAACCCCTGGGATTACAGGTGTGTGCTATGATGCCTGTTTTCCCAATCCTTTTTATTTTTCCTTTTGAGACAGGATCTTGCTAAATTGCTGAGGCTGACCTCTAATTTGCAATCCTCCTGCCATAGTCTCCTGAGTTGCTGGGATTACAGGTGTGCACCACTCTGACTGATTGTAATATTCTTATTCTGTTATTCATCATGTACTTGCTGGGATAAAAAAAAATCCCCTTATCTATTATTGGGTTACCCAGTGGTATATTTTGTTAAGGGAAAGCAGAGTAAATGCTTGGTTTTTTATCTTTAATACTTTCAAAATATTTAAGTCCCTATTGTTCTAAGATTTTCTCCAATTAAAAAAAGCAGAATAGTTTTGAACTCATAGATTTAAACATAATTGATACTTTGGCCTCATGTCCTGAACCATACCTGGATTCAGCTACTCCTCTTAAAAGCCCTGGTTTCTTGTTAGTGAAAAATGGCATTTTCAAGACCACTATCTGAATGTTATCAATGCTTGTAGCTCCTGGGCAGATCATTGTTTCTTTTTTTTTTTTTTTTTTTTTTTTTGGTGCTGGGGTAGAACCCAGGGCCTTGTGCATGCTAGGCAAGCACTCTACCCACTGAGCCACACTCCCAGCCCATGTTGTTTCTACTAAGCTTTTTAAGGGAAAAATGTGACAAGAGTTCTTTTTTTTTTTTTCAGGCCTGCAGTTTTTTTTTTTTTTTCTCAACTAGCTCACATTTTAATCCCTTTTCTTTCATACTTGAGAACCTCGGTTCCCAATGATATAGGAAATAATAGATTTGGAATATCACATAATTACTCATTTGATTTATGCCCCATAATATACACAAGTGCCTCAGAATAGCAATATTAGTACTACAGCCACTAATATGATTAGAGAAACAAAAAAACCTGTTTTGCATATCCTCTCTCCACTCTTCCCCATTTTTAGTGATTTACTCTACTCTCTTAACTTGGAATCTTTATTGAATCTTAGATCTACAAGTATCTATGTGCATTTATTTAATTTACTTAATGCTGACACACAATCCTTATATGGATGTCTTCCTATTTGTTTCTGTTTTTCTGGAATTTGTTCTTCAGTAGATTCCATAGGAAGGGATCATAAGAGCAGTACTTTCTGAGTGATTGCATATTGCTAATAGTTTGCAACCTCTTCCCTTGAAATATTGGTTTGCTAGGGATGCCATAAAAAATACCACAGACTTGGTGATTTGAACAACCGAAATGTATTTACTTAGAGTTCTGGAGGCTGGAGGCTAGAAGCCCAAGTTTAAGGTGTTGGCAGGTTTGATTTCTCTAATATATTTATTCTTGGCTGCCTTCTTGCTCTGTCTTCACATGGTCTTTCCTGTAGTGTCTTTATGTGTCCAAATCTATTTTTGTTTTTATTCTAGCAGTGCTAGAGATAGAAGCCAGGGCCTAGCAAATGTTAGGCAAACACTTTCCCACTAAGCTACACCCACTGCCCTCCTCTTCTTACAAACACGTCAGTCAGATTGAATTAAGGCCCACCCTAACAGTCTCATTTCAACTTAATCTCCTCTTTTAAAGTCTCTATCCTCAAATACAATCTTATTTTGCAGTACTCAGAATTAGGGCTTCAATATAGAAACTTTTTTTCAGGCATGTGTGTCATAGTTTACCTCACAATAGTCAGTTTGGCTGCATATGAAAATCTTTGGCTTGTATTTTCTTTTCTGTGTAACATGACTATGTTACTTTATTTTCTTCTAACATATTATTGTTAATTTAGCTGATGATGGAGTGATTTCCTTTACTTTCTTTGCCTGGACATATAAGATTCTTTTCTTTTAAATCCAGTAATTTTAGCTAGGGTTTCATGGTACATGCCTGGGGAGACTTTGAGGCCAGAGGATCTCAAGTTTGAGGCCAGCCTCAGCAACTTAGCAAGACACTGTCTCAAAATAAAAATAAAAAGGGCTGGGAATGTGACTCAATGGTAAAACACCCAGTGTTCAGTTCCCAGTATTGAAAAAACAAAAAAAAAATATGGTAATTTTACGAGGATATGTGTCAGTGTCAGTCATTTCAGGTTGATTTTCTTGAATATACAAATTGCTTTTTTAATATGTTGTTTCAAGTCTTTCTGAAAAGTTATTTCAGGAAAACTTTGTAGTAGTCTTTATAGTTTGTTTTGTCCTCTTTTGTTTTCTTCTATATATATTAAATTTTCTTTGTATTCTAAATGTATCACCTTCTCTCAAAACCTTTTTATCTCTTTATCCTCCTTTTGGATTTAAAAATTTCCTTCTTTTCATCTTCTATTTCTCTGAAGGCATTATACCTTGGGTTTATTTGTTTTTGTGCTCATTCTAGTTTAGAATTCATTTCTAGTTTTTTTTTTCTCTTATGTCTAATTCTTTCCTTAGTTCTAGTAACTAATTTTGAATTTTTCTAACCCTGATTTGTGTTGTTCTTTCATATTTTGTATCATGTTCTTAATGTTTCTTTTTTTACTCATTTTGAAATGGTAGGTTGTAATTTTCATGTTTTATAATCATGTATTTCTGCCATACTTCATTATCAAGGGGTGTTATTCTCCTTATTCTCTTTTTTATTATAATAAATGCAAGCCTTGCTGGGTGTGGTGGCAAACATCTGTAATCCCAGTGACTCAGAAGGCTGAGGCAGCAAGATTGCAAGTTTGAGACCAGCCTAGACAACTTAGTGAGACCCTGTTTCAAAATAAAATAAAAGCTGGTGATGTAGCTCAGTGGTAGTGTGCCCCTGAGTTCAGTCCCCAGTATGGCAATAGTTAAATAAAAAGATCCTTTCTGTTGCTCATTTTTACCGTTTTTTAAATTTTGTTTTTTAAGGAGAGTGAATTCAGAATATGTTTTCTAATTTCATGGCTTTTAGCTCCCTCTTCTGTTGCTTTTGTGTAGTTTAAAAATGTGGTAGCTCTGCCACTGAGCCCCAGCCCCAGCCCTAAAACTGAATTTCTTATACATGTCTTTTGATAGATATATGCACTCATTTATGTTGAGTGTTTACCTCAGATGTCTTCGTGCTGTTCTCCCTCACTTTCATCTGGCCTGCCTCTTGCTGTGCTTAGCTTGGATTCTATTCCTAGCAGTTTCTTCTCAGTGTGGGGCTTTTTTTTTTTTTTTTTTTTTCCCCCTGGAATGGTGCTGCAGCTGGTTAGTGTTGAGAGTTCGTAGGGCTTATACTGCTCCAGATCTAGATTGCTGCAACCTCTTTAGGTCTTACCTGCTATTGGTATATGCAAAATCTTTCCTAGTTTCAGCTGCCATCCTCAAATTGGCCTTCTGAGTTTCCAGCAAATAACTTTGGGTACTTGGGAATTCTCTGGTCTGTCAGATGCTTCATGCTCCCCTCTGCTTCCATTCATACAATTGCAAATAACATGCATGTCTTATAGTTATTGGAAGTTTGTATCCCTTCCTCATATTTGGAGTTAATGGTGATATCTTGTTACCTAGCTTTGTAACAGGTATTGTTCATGGATTTTGGTTTTTCTATCCTATTTTCTCTGTTTTAATTGGGGACTGCAGGGAGATTTTGAAACTACATCACCTCTACCCCCCTCAAGTATTCTCCTATTAAGTTTTTTTTCTAAATATTTTTTAGTCATCAATGGATCTTTATTTAATTAATTAATTAATTTAGTTACATGTGGTGCTGAGGATTGACCCCAGTGCCTCATAAATGCTAGGCAAGTGCTCTAGCACTGAGCTACAACCCTAGCTCTCCTATTAAGGTTTCTTTTTTTTAATTTTTGGCATTTTTTAAATGCCAAAATTGGCATTTTCAATGTTTTTAAAAAACTAAGTTTAACCTTTTTGGCAAGAGAAAAGTGTGTTTCACTAATTGTTTTTATAATTTTCTTGGGAAAAAAACATTTGTGGGAATTTTTAAGGCCTAGGTTAAAAGAGCATTCCTTGACAAAGTGATTGTGTGTACTTTTGCTAGGCACTTATGGACAATACTCGTCTTAGACTATGTAAACTAATTGAAGGTTTTAGTGTACCAAGTGGTGTGTATTTAATTAAACTTATGTGTGGACCAGGTTATTGTTCAATTTCTCAGGGACATATTTCTCCCCTCTCCATTCGTTGGGTTGGGGATTGGGTTGGGTGGGGTTACCTTTTGCTCTGCCCTTATTTGAGGTTGTAGCACGTTTAGGATCCAGCTAAGATCCAATGGTACAGAAAGGAGGCCTCTGTTTTCACTCGCCGTGGATGTCCTCTTTTGAATGGTTCACCTCTTGGATGACTCACCTCTTTTTAGATGATCTTGAATAGACCTAGCGGTCCATGAATATTTTAGTTAACAGTTGCCAAGCATTGCAAACGCTCCCAGGGCAAAGGCAGCTTCAGTAGACCACATGTCCCCATGAGTGTCATTTCACTTTATTTTATTTTCATAAATCCTTATTATCATACCAGTCCTTTGATAACTTTAATAATATGATTTAAGCCAGGCATAGTGGAGCATCCCTGTAATCCCAGCAACTTGGGAGGCTAAGGTAGAAGGATCACAAGTTCAAAGTCAGCCTCAGCAACTTAGTGAGGCCCTAGGCAACTTAGTGAGACCCTGTCTCTAAATAAAAAATAAAAAAGGGCTGGGGAAGGGTTGGGGTTGTGGCTCAGCGGTAGAGCACTTACCTAGCTTGTGTGAGGTGCTGGGTTCAATCCTCAGCACCACATAAAAATAAAAAATAAAAGTCTTGTGTCCAACTACAACTAAAAATATATATATTTTTAAAAAGGGCCGAGGAGTAGGGTGCATTGGTGCATTCCTGTATTCCCAGTGGCTCAGGAGGCTGAGACAGGAGGATCATAAGTTCAAAGCCAGCCTCAGGAATGGCAAGGCACTAAGCAACTCGGTGAGACCCTATCACTAAATAAAATACAAAATAGGGCTGGGGATGTGGCTCAGTGGTTGAGTGCTCCCGAGTTCAATCCCCACTACAAAAAAAAGAAAAAAAAAGAAAAAGAAAAAAGAAAAGAAAAGAAATTTTATGCTTTATTCATTCTCTTAAGTGGTTTTCTATGAGAAGGTTGGTTCAGATATCTAGTCTACCATATTATCAGGAATGGAAGTCTGGCTTCATATTTCTGTCATTACTTTCTTGTATAGTTTTTATTTATTTTTTTTTCCACTGGAATTTCAACCTGCCTTTTATATTTTTGAGGAAAAATGGATACCTTCTTCAAGTCAGTAATATGGTCTAGATTCTTAATCTATCCATTGGTTATACAGTATTTCATTCATTGTTTCTTTTTGTGGTAGTGGAGATCAATCCCAGGGCTTCACACATACTAGGCAAGCACTCTACCACTGAGCTAAATCTCTAGTCTCCATTTCATTTTTCTTGAGGACATTCTTCCTGAGTGTTTTCAAAACGACTATATAGTTGTCTTCCTGGAATTTTGTTTTGCTCATTTGTAAGTCTACTATTTCTTGTTTCCCATGTCTTTCTCTTTTTGAAATTTACCCTAGTTTTGTCTGAGTATATCTTTAAGTATGCAAGGGATATTTTTTGAGTTCTTATATTTCTTTTTTGTAGTTGTAGTTGGATACAATAATTTTATTTTATTTATTTATATGTGGTGCTGAGGATTGAACCCAAGGCCTTGCACATGCACAGTGAGCACTGTACCACTAAGCCATAACCCCAACCCTGAGTTCTTACATTTCTGGAGATAACTTTTTGTGCTCATACTTGATTGATGATTTGGCTGGATTTTAAACTCTAAGTTTGAAATAATTTTCCCTCACAATTTTAAAGTGTTGTTTGGGCTGGGGGTGTAGCTTCAGTGGTAGAGCCTGTTGTTTGAATGAACACAGCCCCAAGATCATTTCCTAGGGCTAAAAAAAAAAAATTTAAGTGTTATAACATCCAGTTTCACTAATCTGATTTTTTTTTTGTTTCTTTATGGATAACTTACCTTTTCTCTCTGGAAGCAGTTACAATTTTCTTTTTATTACTGATGATGTAAAATGATAATGTCTAGATATGGGTCCTTTTTTCACCTTTGATTTTAGTAGCCCCTTTATAATCTTCTCTGAAGTATCTCTATTCCCTCCAGAATTAATTCTGCTTGCTCTTTGCCTTTATTTTCATGAGGCTGCTTATCTTAATATATCTGGTTGTTCTTGACTGTCTTTTATATTTAAAATGAAAGAAAATGTAGTTGATATAGTTTCCTCTACTTTATATATGTAGATCCATTTTTTTTTTCACCAGGTCTCTCCCTGAATAGGGAGTCTGAACAGGACATTGTATAACAGGTCAGGGTTTGTGACAAGTAACCTTCTATTTAGATGTGGGTTAAGGAAGTTGTCTCCAGGCTGGCAGCCACCAAATGCCAGATTAATAAATATTTTCTTTTGCTGTGGTTCATCAACACCTACACTACCCTTTAGTTTTCTCCAGGCAGTTTATTCAATTTCTTTTTTTAAATCTATCTTAATGTTTTTTAGTTGTAGATGGAAACAATACCTTTATTTTATTTATTTTTATGTGGTGCCAGGGATCAAACCCAGTGCCTCATGCTAGGCAAATGCTCTACAACCCCGGCCCAGTTTTTTCAATTTCTATTGAGTCCTACTCCAGTTTTGTTTCTTTGGGGGCTAGAAGGTAAAGATTTGGTTCACTATTCCACATATGAGGATGATGGATGGGAGGATAGTGGGGAACCAATTGGGAGCATTTGTTTCACAGACAGACTTCCAATTCACCTCCTAGTTTTCAGACTCCCTTCTTATTTTGACCTTGAATACTTGCCAGCTCTGAAACAGGAGTCTCTCTGGGATTCTGCCAGACACATTGGCTTATTCCATTCTGTTTCATCAGTTGACATATTTCCAATCTTCCAGAAATTTGTTAAACCTATTTTCTTCACTGTTAAGGGTTATTCCTTTATTACCATTTTAATGGGATGTGAAATGGGAGATAGATAAGCACATATCTTTAGTCAGGCATCTTTGATTAGAACTCTCTTATCTTTATAATGGCTTCATGGTAGACATTTGTGTGGATGTAATATAGTTTATTAAACACCCAAGTCATGGACATTTGGGTTCTTTCCAATTTTTCACTATTCAAGTAATGCTGCAGTGGACATCCTTTGCACATGACTCTTTAGGCATCTTTGCAAATATTTCTATAGGATAGATGCATGGAAATAAAATGGATAGATATTGCCAAATCACTCTCTTAAAACATTGATCCACTTCACACTCCAACTAGCAGTGGGTGGGAGTATTTTCTTCCCTGCATCTTTGCAACACTGTTTAAAATGAAACTTTTTCCATTTTTGCCGAGCAGACAGGCAAAACCCTGCTTTATAATTGTTTTAATTTGTGTGTGTGTGTGTGTGTATGTGCGCGCGTGCATACACATGGTTCTAGGGATTGAGCCTAGGGTCCCTCTACCACAGAGCTACATCCCCAGTTCTCTTAATAAATTCATTCATCTAGTTTGCAGTACTAGGGATTGAACCCAAGGCCTCACACATACCAGGCAAGCATTCTACCACTAAGCTACAATCCTAGTATTTTTAAATTTTTTAAATTTTAAAACAGGGTTTTGCTAAGTCGCAGAGGCTGACCTTGAACTTGTGATTCTCCTGCCTCAGATTCCCAAGTAGATAGGATTAAAGGTGTACACTATTGCACCTTGTATTTCTTAATTATGAATGAGGTTGAGCATTTTTTCATTAACAAATTTCTTCTGTGGGGCTGGGGTTGTAGCTCAGTGGTAGAGCACTTGCCTAGCACATGTGAGGTGCTGAGTTCAATCCTCAGCACCTCATAAAAATAAATAAATAAAATGTAAAAAAAAGGAATTGTGTCCAACTACAACTAAAAAAATATTTTAAAAATTTCTTCTGTGAGTTGCCTATTGATATTTTTTCTCATATTCATATTTTCTCCAAGATATTTCTGGGAGCTTTTTAAAATATTGTGTATCACCATTCTAACTCTGAGTTTATATCATTATTAAGTTTAAAATATGTAGGGTAAAAAAAATCTAAGCAAACTTCTTTACCACTTGATTTTTTTTTCTTTGGTACTAGGGACTGAACCCAGGGGCCCTGAACCACTGAGTCACATCCCAGACCCCATTTTTTAAAAATAATTTTTTAAATTTTTTATACCTTTATTTTATTTGTTTATATTTATGAGGTGCTGAGGAGTGAACCTAGTGCCTCACACATGCTAGGCAAGTGCTCTACCACTGAGCTAAAGCCCCAGCCCCCATTTTATTTTTTGAGAGAGGGTCTCACTGAGTTGCTCAGGGCCTCTCTTAGTTGCTGAGGCTGGTCTCAAACTTGTGATCCTCCTGCCTCTGCCTCTGTCTCCCAAGCTGCTGGGATTTCAGGCATGCACCACTGCACCTGGAACTACTTGATTTTTTTTAAAGCTCTTAATATGATGATGCACATTGTAAAGAAGTGAATTTAGCATGCACAATTTTCCAGCTAATCTGACCATGAAACATTTTTCTTGGTGTATCTTGAGGAATTAATTCAGAGGAACTTATTCAACAGTTCTGTTTTCCTATCCAATAATTAAGCTCACTGGGAGTGAGGTCTATATCTGTCTCATTAACTATTATATAACCAGCATCTAGTACCTGGCATGTAGTAAATGCTTAGTAAATATTTGTTGAATAAATGAGTGGATAAATATGTTAATGTGTAATAAATTAACATTTTTCTTAGTATGGTACACTGGTAGATACTGTTCAAGATTTGGAATTACTCTATTTCATGTAATCTGAAAGTTATTGACTACAAGAGGCACCCTCATTTTATGCACCACTATGAAACAATATGCTGCCAATTAAATTATAACACAAGGCACTTTTAGCATTTAGGAATTAGCATTTAAAATTATTGAAGGTGGGCTTGGATTGTAGTTCAGTGGTAGAGCGCTTACCTAGCATGTGTTAGGCACTGGGTTCAATTCTCAGCACTGCATATAAATAAATAAAATAAAGATCAATCGACAACTAAAATTTTTGTTAAAATATTGAAGATTCTCTTTAAGATTTAATTGGAAACGGATTTCATCATATATCACTTTTTTGTGCATATATTAGAAAGAATATTGACATAAAATAAATTGGTTAAGGAATTTCTAAAACATCTTCATACCTGGAATCTGATGCCTCTGAATTATTTTTTGGCTTAGTCAACATGTTCTGTGCTTCCTGCATATTATTCTCTTTGCCATTAAGGACATAGATGAAGCTGGATGGGGTAGTGCACGCCTGTAATACCAGCTAATTGAGAGGTTAAGGCAGGAGAATCACAGATTCAAGGCCAGCCTGGGCAATTGAACAAGACCTTGTCTCAAAATAAAAATGTTTTAAAGAGCTGTGGGTGTAGCTGAATGATGAAGCATTTGGCTAGCTGTGCAGGGCTCTTGGTTTAATACTTAACACTGTAAAAACAAGCAAACCAACAAAAGGATATGGATAATTTCTGTGGAGGAAAACAGTGTTCTACTATTGTTTTCTTCCTTGTTGATACCCATTCTGCAAGTTTTGATGCTAGCACTTCCTTTATCTTACCAGAAGGTGGCAGACAATGACAACTATATCATAACTGCTTCCAGTCCTGATAGCAATTGTAAGACTCCATTAACTGTAAAATGAATCCCGGGTTCAAAAATTTTAAAAACATGAGGAATGTGCATCTTTAAATCCATGAAATATGTTATCAGATATTATCGTTGTGCTCCTCCTGAATTCTGTAATTATTATTATTATTATTATTATTATTATTATTATTATCATTATTATTATTTGGTACCAGAGATTGAACTCAGGGCACTCAACTACTGAGTCACATCCCCAACCCTTTTTTTAAAAAAAAAATTTTTTTTGAAGTTGTAGATGGACAGAATGCCTTTATTTTATTTGTTTATTTTTATGTTGTGCTAGGGATTGAACCCAGTGCCTCACACATGCTAGGCAAGTGCTCTGTCACTTAGCTACAGCCCCAGCCCCCATACCAGCCCTTTTTGTATTTTATTTAGAGACAGGGTCTCACTGAGTTGCTTAGGGCTTCACTAAATTGCTGAGGCTGGCTTTGAACTTTCGATCCTCCTGCCTCAGCCTCCAGAGCTGCTGGGATTACAGGTGTGTGCCACTGTTCCCGGCTATAATTATCTTTAGCTAAATTTCTCTCTTTCCCTTCATAGCCCAGCAACTCAGAAAAGTAGTCTGTATTTACTTTTTTTCTTTCCCTTCCATTTATTCCTTAATTCACCACATTCTGACCCTCATCCCTCCAGTAGTGGTTTGTTTTCAGTCCTTATACACAATCATTCAACAACCAGTAAATGCTTCTTGTCTATTTAGGAAGACAAATTACAGAATCTTACACCTAGACAATTTCCTAATTCTGCTCTCTTTTATATGGCAAATCATCACATATTTTTCCCCTTTAAGATTCATTTCATTTAAGTTTAATAGTTCTATCTCTTTCAGCCAACCTTCATGTGACAAAGCTTCCAGAAAATTGCCATCTTCTGTTGCCTTAAGCAGAATATGCCCTGTAGTTTACAGTGATCCTCCTCAGATGCAGAGTCTCAAAGGAAATGCATGATGCCTCTTCCTACAGTGAAAAGATACAATGGAACCACAGACCTAGCAGTCCTTCCACAAATACTAGGCAGCTTTTGTTCCTATTCCCCATATATTCTCTTTCAAATGTTTGACCTTTCTTCTCAGGTTGCTTGCTCTATCCTTGTTTCCTCCCATTGTGAAGATGTCCTTGCCTCTCCTTCTTAAAGAAAACTGAAGCCAAATACCAGCTCCCCAAACTCACAATTGAGTCACACTTGTGTTGAGCCAATAATCCTGTCCTTCCCTCTATGAGAGGGTAATCCTTCTACATGTGCTCAGAGTCATAGATCTACAAGGACCTGGCTAGGCCAAAATCATTAGTTCTCTTTCTTATCTCTTCAGCCTTCCCATCACCTCTATGGATTCTGGCCCAGAGAAGGAACCTATGAGTTATTTATTCCTTAATTCACCACATTCTGACCCTCATCCCTCCAGTAGTTGTTTGTTTTCAGTCCTTATACACATTCATTCAACAACCAGTAAATGCTTCTTGTCTATTTAGGAAGACAAATTACAGAATCTTAGCTTACCACTAAGCTGCATCCCCAGTCATTTTCATTTTTTATTTTGAGAAAGGGTGTCTGCTAAATTTCTGAGGCTTGAGATCATCCTATCTTAGCCTCCTCCCTCACCCCCTCCACCAATCACTGAGATTCTGGGCATGTACCACTGTGCCTGGTCGTACTACCATGGATTGCTGCCCTTAGCCAATAAACATGGTTGTGAGCAAAGCTATACTTCATTAATTCTACATCCTCCTTTAGTTGATTTTCTTCCTTTTTTATAAATAAAATTCATTTAACATTTTTGTTAATATTTCTTTTTTGGTCCGAAAATTTAAAAGGTATAAAATAGCATACAGTACTAGGAAAAATTTCCCTCCTATCCCTTAGCATTTGGCAACTAGGGTTTTCAATTTCTCCTGTATCATCCTGCAATACAGCCCTAGTGTCCTAAGGCATCCAGTGTGTGATGAATAAACTTATCTCTCATGCATCTAGAATGGCATTAGTTAAGGTGCAGTTTTTGAAGAATTGAGAAAATAGTCACACAGTAATTTTCTATAGGGCTTTAGTCTGAATACCGGTTGAAAAAAGCTATAGAGAAACTGCATACATAAACAGTTGTGTGTGTGTGTATATATATATGTATATATATATATATATATATATATATAATTTTCTCCCTTTTTAGAAAAATGGTACATTTCTTTTTCTTTCATATTGTCTTTCCCCCCACCTTCTCTCTTTCCCTCAATGGGATCTCAATGTTCCCAGGCACTCCTGGGCTCAAGGAGTGCAGATCCACCTGCCTCAGCCTCCCAAGTAGCTGGGATTAGAGGCACATGCCACCATGCCTGAATAGAGAAATGGTGCATTTCTTACATGTCGTCTCATATCTCCTTCCATTTATCAGTATGTATTGAGGATCTGTATCTCTGTCTTGATTGGATATGTGTACCTCCACACCTAAAGAACTCTTTTATTGAAAAAAAAATTCATCTGTACCTTTCAAAAAACAGCTTTATTGAGCTACACTTCACATTTCATGTAATTCATCTATTTAGGCATACAATTTATTGGTTTTTAGTATACTCACAAAACTCTGCAACCATCACAACAATCAATTTTAGAACATTTTTATCACTTCATAAAGCAGCACCATGCCCATTAGCAGTCACTCCCCATTTCCTCCTAATCCTCCCAGTCTTTAGCAGTCACTAACCTGCTTTCTGTCTCTATGTGTTCACCTATTCTGAACATTTTGTGTAAATGGAATCATATAATATGTAGTCTTTTGTAACTGTTTTTTTTTTTTTTTTTCACTAGTATAGTTTTCAAGGTTCATGTTCTAGCACATGTCAGTACTTTCTTTCTTTTTCTTCTTCTCCTTCTTCTTCTTCTTCACCAGGGATTGAACTCAGGGGCACTCAACCACTGGGCCACATCCCCAGCCCTATTTTGTATTTTATTTAGCTACAGGGTCTCACTGAGTTGCTTAGGGCCTTGCTGTTCCTGAGGCTGACTTTGAACTTGCAATCCTCCTGTCTCAGCCTCCTGAGCCACTGGGATTACAGGCATGCACCACCGTGTATGGCCTTCTTCTTTCTTTCTTTCTTATTTTGAGACAGGGCCTTACTATGTTTTCTAAGTTGGCCTTGAACTCATAATACTCCTGCCTCAGCCTACTTTATTTCTCTATTAAATAATATTTGATTTTGTGGACATACTACATTTTATTCATCCATTTGTCAATTGGTAGGCATTTGAATTCTTTCCATTTTGGGCTCTATGAATCATGCTGCTGTCAATATTTGTGTAAGATCTGGGCATGGTGGCATACACCTGTAATTCCAGATTTGGGAAGCTGAGGCAGGAGAATTGCTAAGTCTGAGGCCAGCATCAGCAACTCAGTAAGTCTCTGCCTCAAAATAAAAAATGAAAAGGGATGGGGACATAGCTCATTGCCCTTGGGCTCAATCCCTGATATTGAAAAAAAATTATATCAGAGATTTTCTGTATATGTTTTCATTTTTCTTGAATATATACCTAGGAGTGAATGGCTGGGTCACATGATAATTCTGTTTAACTATTTGAGGAATTACCAAACTGTTTTTTCCAATAGGCTACACCATTTTACATTCCTACCAGTATATTCTTATGTGATTATTCCACATCTTCACCAGTACTTGTTATAATCTGTCTTTTTGCTCATAGCCATCCTAGTCTATGGCCATAGCACCCTGAACATGCCCAGTCTTATATGATCATAGTCATCCTAGTGTGTATGAAGTGGTATCTCCTCATCATCAGTATTATCATTATTATTACTAATACTACTATTATTATTATTTGTACTAGGGATTGAACTCAGGGATGCTTAACCACTGAGCCACATCCCCAGCCCACTGGATTTGAATTTATGATCCTCCTGTCTCAGCCTCCCAAGCATCTGGGATTACAGGTGTGCACCACTGCACTCAGCTCATTATATTTTTGATTTGTAGTTTCCCATGATTAGTCATATTGAGCATATTTTCCTGTCGGTCATTTGCGTATCTTCTTTGTATAAATGTTTATTTAGATGCTTTGCCTATTTTCTTAAATATTTATTTTTTAGTTGTCGTTGGACACAATATCTTTATTTTATTTATTTATTTTTATGTGGTCCTGAGGATAGAACCCAGGGCCTTGCACGTGCTAGGCGAGTGCTCTACCGCTGAGCCACAATCCCAGCCCCTACTTTGCCTATTTTTAAATTAAGTTAGCAGGAGGGGGGTGATGTTCCACAATCTAGACAGAAGAACTTAGATTATTTTATTTATTATTATTACTATTATTTGGTACTGGGGATTGAACCCAAGGGTGTTTTACCACTGGGCTACATCCCCAGACGTTTTTATTTTCTATTTTGAGATAAGGTCTTGCTAAATTGTTGGTAATCTAATACACTGCTGAGGCTGGCCTCAAACTCATGATCCTCCACCTCAGCCTTTTGAATTCCTGGAATTACAGGTGTACACCACCATGCCTAGAGTCTTATTATTTTTATTGTGGTATATCATAAAGTTTACCATTTAAACCAAGTAAGGTATAAATTTCCGTGGCATTAAGTACAGCCACATTGTCAAACAATCATCACCACTGTACATTATCCTCAGCTGGAAACTCTACTCATTAAATACTAAGTCTGCATTCTCTTCTCTCACCAGCCCTGGCAACCACCATTCTGCTTTCTGTCTCTGTGAATGTGACTACGCTACAAACCTCATACAATGGAATCATACAATATGTGTCCTTTTGTTGCTTGCTTATTTTCCTTAGCATAATGACTTCAGGTTTCTTCTGTTGTAGCGTGTGTGTATATTTTCTTACTTTTTAAGGTTGAATAATATTCCATTGTATGTACATACCATATTTTGTTTATCTATTCATCTGTTCATAGACAGTTGAATTGATTCTACCTTTTGATTATTGTGAATAATGTTGCTATGAACATAGGTTTAAAAACATCTGTTCAAGTCTCTGCTTTCACTTCGTGTGAGTGTACACCAATAAGTGGAATTGCTGGATTATATGGTAATGCTATGTTTAAACTGTTAAGGAATCACATACTGTTTTCTATGGTGACTACATAATTTTACATTCCCAGCCACAATACATGAATTTCTTCACATCCTCATCAATACTTGTTGTTTTCTATATTTCAGTTTAATTTGTTTTGTTTTGCTAATAGTCATCCTAGTAGATGTAAAGTGGTAGTCTTCTTATGATTGAGTTATAAGAGTTCTTTATATATTCTAGATATAAGTCTCTTATCAAATATAAAATTTTCACATATGGGCTGGGGTTGTAGCTCAGTGGTAGGATGCTTGTCTAGTATGTGTGAGGCACTGGGTTCAATCCTCAGCACCACATAAAAAAATAAACACATAAAATAAAGGTATTATGTCCATCTACAACTAAATTTTTTTTAAAGATTTGTACATATTTCCTCCTCTTTTGTAGTTTGTCTTTTCGCTTTCTTGATAGTGTTGTTTGAAAAATGTTTTTAATTGTGATGATAGCTAATTTATCTATTTTTAGTTCTTGTAGTTCATGCTTTTGTTATCATAGCTAATAATCCATTGCCAAATCCATGGTTATGAAGATTTACATCTGTATTTTCTTTAAATGTTTTTTAGTTATCAATGGACTTTTATTTTTCATTTTTTTTATATGTGGTGCTGAGCATAGAACCCAGTGCCTCATAAATGCTAGGCAAGGGCTCTACCACTTAGCTACAACCCTAACCCATGCACCCATGTATTTTCTTAAAAGATATTTATAAATTTAATGATTAAATTTAGGTCTTTAATCCATCTCAAGCTATTTTTTTGCAATAGTGTGAAGTAAGGGTCTAAATTCATTCTTTTGCATACAGATATCTAGTTGTCTCAGCAGCATTTGTTGAAAAAATTATTTTTTTCTCCCATTGCATTATCTTGGCACTCTTCTAAAAAATCATTTAACAAGAAACCGGCATCCAGGGTGCATGCCTGTCATCCCAGCTGCTCAAGGCAGTGAGAAAGAGGATTGCAAGTTCCAGACCAGCCTGCTTCAGTGACTCAGTGAGGTCCTCAACCACTTAGTGAGACTATCTCAAAATAAATAAATAAATAAATAACGGCTGGGGATGTAGCTCAGTGGAAAAGAGCCCCTGGGTTCAATCCCCAGCACCCAAACAAGCAATCAAAATAACATTAAAAAAAAAAAAAACTGGTATCTAGCTTGGTAGTATAGTACTTGCCTAGCATGTATTGGGTTCAGTGTGCAGTACTGAAAAAATCAATTACCAACAGATACATACATAGATTTCTGGACTCTCAATTCTATTCTATTGGCCTATATGTCTGTCCTTATGCCATGTATCCTACTGTATTGATTACTGTAGCTTTGTAGTATTGAAATTGGGAAGTAGACTCCTCCAACTTTGTTCTTGTTTTTCAAGACTGTTTCAATGATTTTGGGTTCCTTGAATTTCCATGTAATTTTTAGGATCATCTTGTCAGTTTCTACAAAAAAGCTAGCTGGAATTTTGATGCTATTACTTTGAATCCACAGATCAATTTGGAGAGTACAACCATCTTAATAATATCAAGTCTTCTGATCGATATATATGTGATATCTTTTCATTTAGTGAGCTCTTTAATTTCTTTCAATACTGTTTTGTAGTTTTCTGAGCATAATTTTACATTTCCTTTGATAAATTGATTCCTAAGTATTTTTTTGATATTGTTATAAATGGGATCATTTTCTTATTTCATTTTCACTGTATTACTTCTGTGAAGAACTTGGTTTGGTTTTTGAAAATTAAACTTGAAACTTGAAACTTGGCTGAACTCATTTATTAATGTTCTATCGATTTTTAGTGGGTTCCTTGGGATTTTCTATGTGAAAGGTCATATCATCTGCAACTAGATGGGTTCAGTCTCCAGTACCAAAAATATACATTACAGAGATGGGGGTATAAAAGTATATCACAATAGATTTTGAAGAATATTATATGGCAAGTGTATTCATTTGCTAAGGCTACCATAGCAAAATATCACAGACTTAGTGGCTTAAACAACAGACATTCATTTTCTCACAGTTCTGGAGGCTGGAAGTCCAAGATCAAGGTTTTGACAGGTTTAATTTTTTTCTGAGGTCCCTTTCTCCTCGTAGAGGGTCAACTACTCACTGTGGCCTCATCTGTGTACTTTTGCCTCTGGTGTCTCTTTATTATATAAATTTCCTCTTGTTTAAGAGTACCAGTCAGATTAGATAAGAATTCTACCCTAAGGGCCCCATTTTACCTACCTTTTTAAAGGACAAATCTCAAAACACATTCACATTCTGAAATACCAGGAGTTAGGATTTCAACATCTGAAATTTGGAAGAGCACAATTCAGCCCATAGAGCAAGGGAGAATTTTTATAATGTGAATAAAAAAATAAAGAACATAATATTTAATGTAACCCTAATAGTGAAAACACATACAGTGAAAGACTTGGAAGGAAATACTCTAAAATACTAGCAATGGTTTTCTTAGTGTTTGGGAGTTATGAATAATTGAAACTTTTTATCTTTATGCAAATCTATATTTTCCAAATTTTCTGCAGCATACATGTATCCTATAATGGGAGAAATGAAATGAAAATTACATTTAAAAATTCATCTCCTATTCCCTTAATTCTATGACTAAATTGACTTACCTTTAAGAATAAGTGATAAGAAAGGGGTGGAGCTGAATGGTAGAGTGCTCACTTAGCATATGTAAGGCCCTGGGTTCAATCTTTAGCACCACAAAATAAAGAAATAAGTCCAGGAAAGATAAATGTGGCAGAATAATTGGCATCAATTATTTAACTATAGGGGCATTTTAATTATAAGTCAAACATTAGTTGAATTGGTTATGTTGATTGAATCTCCTTTGAGGAAAATGATTGAAAATAACTATCCCCCACGTTGGTGCTGAGGATCAAATCCATGGCATCATTCACGCTATGGAAATGCTTTATCATAGGGCTCTAATCCTAGACCAAAACAACATTTTTAGAACTTGAAAATTAAGGGATTAGATTATAGACTATGATAACACCACCAACTACTACCCAACCATGTCCTTTTTGGTAGTATTGGGGGATCAAACCTAGGGGTGCTTTACCACTGTGCTTCATCCCCAGCCCTTTTTCTTTTTTATTTTGCTAAGTTATTTAGGGCCTTACTCAGTTGGTATGAGTGGTCTTGAACTTGTGATCCTCCTGCCTCTATAGTTTCTGTGGTTACATGCATGCACCGCAGCCTCTGGCCTCCACCATGTCCTTTCAAAACCTTTCATCTGGCCTCTCCTTTGATATCTAATTTAAATTCCCTTCCTGAGAAATGTTGAGATTAAAACACCCATATCACATACACTGCTGTTTCTCTCTTTCTATGGGACCAGACTATACAAGATTTCAAAGTAGAAAAATTATATTGCAATGGTCTGTCAGAGTCACCATACTGTGGTATTGTGGCTCACTGCATGAACACACAGTCATCACCGTGACTATTCTCAGATACATTTGGAAGTGCTTTTTTTTCTTATGCATCAGTATTTTGTACCTTCCTCCTGTTATTTTAGGGGCTCTTTTTTTTTCCCTCTCACTGCTCTGAGCTCTGAAACTTGCATACTTCGGTCCCATGTTCAAATATAGCTGGTTAGTCCAACTCTACCACCCACCCTCAGGTACCTTTTCCCTTATTTACAAGTCCTTTGATTGATCATATTGGCTCCCCTCCAAGAGCAAATTCAAAGAATCTATAATTAAAGAGACATAATCTAGGTGAAGAGCAACATGGGATTCATTAGAGGGTTAGCATTCCTCATAAAATGTTGCGAGTTTCTTAAAAGGCTATAAGTTGGCAGATAGGTGAGAAACTAGTGGATAGAATCAAATTAAACTTATAAAAACTTTTCAGAAGGTGTTATATCAAAGGTAATTAAAAAGGAAACATTCTGTCAAATGAGGTGGTACATGCCTATAATCCTAAAGACTCAAGAGGCTGAGGCAGGAAGATCACGAGTTCAAAGCCAACCTCAGCAAAAGTGAAGCACTAAGCAAACTCAGTGAGATCCTGTATCTAAATAAAATACAAAATAGGGCTTGGAATGTGGCTTAGTGGCCAAGTGCCCCTGAGTTCAATTCCTGGTACCAAAAAAAAAAAAAAAAAAGTTTGGGGCTAGCCTCAGCAACTTTTGTGAGACCTCGTCTCAATATAAAGCATAAAAAGGGCTAGGGATATAGATCAGTGGTTAAGTGCCCCTGGGTACAACCCTCAGTACAAGTAAAATAAAATAAATGAAAAAGAAAGAATTCTGTTTTTTCCTATGAAAACCAGCACTTAGTAATATACAAGCTGCTGGGGTTATAAGAAGAATAACATGCTCTCTATATTTGAAAAAGCCTTTCTGAGGGGGGACACAAATACATGAACAGAGGATTCTTTAATATAAGAAGTGTGGTATTTTTATGAACAGAGGAACAGGAAGTCAGTATTATCTGGGAAATGAGAGGAGTCGGGCATGGCTTCAGAGAAGTGGTATTTGAGATGAGACTTTATAGTGGATATTAAGGGTTTATGTTTTTGTTTATTTGTTTGTTTTGTTTTGGATACTAGCAGTTGAACTCAGGGATGCTTTACCACTAAGCTGCATCCCCAGGCCTTTTTATTTTATTTTTTTTAAATTTGGAAACAGAGTCCCACTAAATTACTTAGGGCCTCACTAAGTTGCTGAACTTATGATCCTCCTGTCTCAGCCTGCCCAGTTGCTGAGATTACAGGTGTGTGCTACCACACCCAGCTGGATACTCAGGTTTTAAGGAGTCAACACACAATGGCCCCCTTACCACCTTCATAATTTTGACCAAATGATAAATAAGGCATGGGAGACATGCAAATGGAGATCAAAATGTCAGCATTCTTACTAAAGAAACTGTAGGGTGGACCTAACTTTAGATATGTCACCTGTTGGCCTTTTAAAACTCTTTGCCCTGAATAAGAGAGACTTATCTATGTAGGCAGGCAGAATGGCTTCAATAGTGGGACCAGGAAGAGTGGAGCCACAAGTGCAATACCTTCTCTCAAAGTCATCAGTTAGGATAGAGAGTAGTGGTGAGGAGGCAGAAAGAGAAACAATGCTCACCACCTCCCCACAACAAATTTCCATTTATCTTCCCTGCTCTATGTCCCTCTCTGTCACGTACAGTTCTACTGGGACTGTGCATAAGAATTCCACTCCACTTTTTTTTGTGTGTGTGATACTGAAGGTTGAACCCAGGGATACCCTACCACTGGGCTACATCCCCAGCCCTTTCATTTTTATTTTAAGACAGGATCTCATTAAATTGCTTAGAGCTTCATTAAGTGCTGAGACTGGCCTCGGACTTGCCATCCTCCTGCCTCAGCCTCTTAAACCACTTGGATTACAGGTGAACACCACCATGCCCAGCTCCACTCCTCTCTTGAGTGCCATGCTGGACACATGACCTAGACTTGACCATTTCTGGTACCCCATTACCTTGGAGTGGGCACAAGTCTCAAGCAAGGCCAGCCAGAGTCATCATATGAAATTTGATATATGGACAAAGAAAATGGTGTCTAGAGAGTCTGTTTTATTTTTCTATCACAAGCTGTAAGCTATAAGCAGAGAGGTGCAGGCCTAGAAAGAGTGGGTCTTGATGATGCTATTTGAACCCTTTTCCTAAAGTGAGGTCTTTCCTTGCACTTTCCAGCCATATGATCCCATATAGTCCCCCTTTTTGCCAATATTAGTTCAAGTTGGATTTCTGTCCCTTGTGATAAAAAAAAATGTCCTGTGTAATACAGTCTTGAAAAATGAGTTGGCATTTGAGGCAAGGAAGAGAAGAGCATTTCAGACACAAGAAACAGCACAGGGAAACATCTGAGGGTTTGAAATGCTAAGTTGTGGCTAACATAATGCCGAACAAAAGAAAGAGAAATTAAAATGAGAGAAAACATCTTTTCATGTTGTAAACATTCATTCTTAATTAAAATAATTTTAAAAATAGAAATAGAAGGGCATTTTCTTAATGTGGTAAAGAAACTCCCAGATCAACAATCACACTTACTCCCTTTTAAATTGAAAATGAAATAAGGATGCCTGTTATTGCCATTATTATTTAATATTGTCTTGGGTGTTCTGGCCAGTGCAATAAGATTTGAAACAGAAATGAGAGGAATCAATATTTGAAAAGAAGAGACAAAAAATATTTGCAGATGACACGGTTGTATGCCTAAGTATTCTCTAGAAAAGAGGAAATGTCATGCAAAGAGGCTCAGAGGATCTTTGATGCAAAATGGTGTTTATTTGGGATATTAGAATTGCAATTGGGGAGCACAGATTCCAATCGAAACTGGGATGGGTCCCCTTAGGGAGGGGTTTACAGAGTCCTTTTAAGGGAAAAAGGAGGAGGTTTATGTGGATTACATAGGTTGTTTGTTAAAAATTATGATTGGAGGATAAATTTACTTCTATAGCTCATTGGTCCAGCACAGACCAGTTCAGACCATACCATTGCTCTAGGAAATAATTCAGTTTATACGATCTTCAGGATGTTTTTCTCAGCAAATAACTGTCTTTTGGCATGTCAGCAAGTTTACAGACTGATCACCACAGCACAAAACCGAGTCTGGGTCACAAAATGAACTCATTGCTATCAATTTTCCTTCACAAAATATGCAAAAATTAGGAGCAATCTTGTACACCAAAAAATAACCAATTAGAAAAGTACAATAAAAGAAACCAGGGCTGGGGATATGACTTAGTGATAGAGAATATGGTTATGTACAAAGCCTTTGGTTTGACAGAGAGAGAGAGAGAGAGAGAGAGAGAGAGAGAGAGAGAGAGACCACATACAAATAAATAAATAAAATTTTAAAAAAAGATTTAAAAAATCATATGCATGATAGAAGAAATATATTTATAGTATTTAAAAGTAAACTCAACAAGATGTGTGGATAGCTTTTAAAAATTACAAAACTTATTGGGCATGGTGGTGAATGCCTGTAATCCAAATGGCCTGGGAGGCTGAGGCAGGAGAATCACAAGTTCAAAAGCCAGCCTTGGCAACTTAGCAAGACTCGGAGCAACTTAGCAAGACCCTGTCTCAAAAATGAAAAATAAAAAGGGCTGGGGATGTGGCTTAGTGGTTAAGCACCCCTGGGTTGTTTAATCCTTATTATAAATAAATAAATAAATCACAAAACTCAACTGAGAAATGCAAAATGACTTAATGAAGAGATTCTTTTTCTTCTTGATAAAAAACCCTAAATATAAGAATGTTAGGGGCTGGGGATGTGGCTCAAGCGGTAGCGCGCTCGCCTGGCATGCATGCGGCCCAGGTTCTATCCTCAGTACCACATACAAACAAAGATGTTGTGTCCGCCGAAAACTAAAAAGTAAATATTTAAAAAAAAAAATGTTAGGGCTGGGGATATAGCTCAGTTGATAGAGTGCTTGCCTTGAGTGCACAAGGCCCTGGGTTCAATCCCCAGCACTGCAAATAAATAAATAAATAAATAAATAATGTTAGTTCTCTTTAAAAGGAACTGGTGAATTTATTGTGATCCTATTCAGAACCTCATCTAAATTTTTTTTGAAATGAAATAGTCAATTCTGTTTTAAGGCAACATATGCATTTCTAAAAATCACCCAGCTGTGCAAATTTTTGCAATTAAAAAACCACAGGGTTTATGGGAAAGATGAGATTTGAGGCATCACACTGAGAATCTTTGTCAGTGACATACCTAAAAAAAGAAAGAAACTTAATGAAAATGGTATCATGTTTTTTTTATGTTTAATGATAAAAAATACACAAATACTACAATAGTATGGCACTTTCCCTTGAAAAAGACATGAGATTTGCTTGTGGAAATACATGTCAAAGAATTATAGTTTGTGAATTGGTAGAAGGAGGGTTATCTGAAATTTGGTAGAAAGTTGTAGCACCAGATGTGAATAAGTATGTCTAATAACACACATTCAAGTGATAGAGCTGGCAGATGTCTGCAGAATATGCATGTGTTCTTTATGTGTATTCCTGAATGACTTGGCCTCTGGGCCCAGTCTTCTGTGTTTAGCTACTATTTTTCACAGCCAAAATCACATGTTATGGCCAAGCATGATGACACATGCCTGTAACCCCAGCAATTTGGGAGGCTGAGGCAGGAGATCTCAAGTTTTGAGCTCATTGTGGGCAATTTAGTGATAGCTTGTCTCAAAAACATTAAAAGACCTGGGAATATAGCTCAGTGTTAGAGTACCCCTGGGTTCAATCCCCAGTATTGGGGGAGAAATTGTGTATTGTACATAGGCAAAGGAAAATTCATGTTCTGCTCTTTTTGTCACATGATTTGTCAATGATTTTAGATAAAATTTGCATTTTCACAACAAGCATTATAGCAAAAATGAGTGTTTCAAGTTAAAAAAAACAAACTGTTTGGAGTACTTTATAAAAGGACCAAGTCTTACCTTAATAAATGTTAAAACATGGTAAAGCAACTATTGTTTAAAATGTTGTGCTGGCTATTCATAATACCCAAGAAATGCAGTTGAACTAAGTATACATTAACAGGAATAGGTAAAGAAAATGTGGTACAATGGAATGCTATTTTGCTATAAAAAGGATGAAAACCTATAATTTTTGATAACATGGATGGAATTGGAAGATATTACCTTAAGTGCAATAAGCCAGGCACAGAAAGACAAGTACAACATCATCTTACTCGTATGTGGCATCTAAAAAACTTGATCTCACAGAAGTGAAGAGTAGAATGCCCATATTCTGCACGCACGCTCACACACACACACACACACACACTCACACTCACACAGACTGCTGATGGTGTGCTCAGTGGTAGTACACATGTGTAACACACTCAAGGTGCTGAGTTCAATTCTTAGCAAAAAAAAAAATACTGATTAGATTGTTCAACAAGTACTACATTATAGATAGGAAAGTGAGTTCTGCTATGCTATTATATTGTACAGTAGGATAACTATGGATAACAATAATTAACTGTACATTTTGTTGAAGCTATAAGACAGGATTTTGAATAATTTCACCACAAAGAATCTTTGAAGAGATAGACATGCTTACCATGATTGGAACATTACACAATGTATATAATTATGGAACTATCACATAGTATCCCATAAATATGTGCAATCTTTACTTGTCAATTAAAGAAAGAAAGAAAATGTTCTGGGAAAGGACATTGGAAACCACATGAATGTGTGTAAAAATGAAACTGATTAAATAATTTATGGATTTTGGACCATCCACACCATGGAACACTAGAGTGCTATTTAAAAGAGTGAGGTGAAGCCAGGCGCACAAAGGTGCATGTCTGTAATCCCAGCAACCCAGGAGGCTGAGTCAGGAGGATCTCACGTTTGAGGACAGCCTGAGTAACTTAGTGAGGTGCTTGGCAACTTAGCAAGACTCTCTCTCTCAAAATAAAAATAAAAAGGCCTGGGGTATGTAGCTCAGTGTTAAAGTGCCCAGGAGTTCAAATCCCAGTACCAAAAAAATTTTAAAAATAAAAAATAAAAGAGTGAGATGAGTTCAAGAGTACTGATCTGGAAAGTAGCTCAAAATGTGTGTGTGTGTATATATAATAAAAATTATTGATTGTTATATAGTTGTTATTTTGGGTGCAGGGGACTAAACTCAGAACCTTGCACATACTAGGCAAGCACTCTACCATTGAACCATACTCCAAGCCTCCCAAAAATGTTTTTAATAAAAAAAGTAAGAGGCAAAATAATATATATGCTATAATCATATTTGGATTTTAAAAGAATATGTGCTTTTAGTGCTGGGGATATAACTCAGTTGATAGAATGCTTGCCTAGCATATGCAAGGCTCTGGGTTCAATCCCCAGCACCACACACACAAAAAGAATATGTGTTTTTATAGTACACATATTATCTTGTATAGGCACAGAATCTGGAAGAAAGCAAAATAAACTGTTAAAAATGAAAATATTGCACTGGATAGGGAGGGAATTTTGACTTTTTAAAAAAATTTTTTATTCTAATTTGTTATATATCACAGCAGAATGCATTACAATTCATATTATACATAGACAGCACAATTTTTCATATCTCTGGTTGTACACAAATTAGAATCATACCATTCGTGTCTTCATACATGTACTTAGGGTATAATGATGTCAATCTCATTCCACCATCTTTCCTACCCTCATGCCTCCTCCTTTTCTCTCCCTCCTCTTTGCTCTATCTGGAGTTCAACTAATCCTCCCATGCTCCCACCCCTCAACTTGATTATGACTCAGCATCCTTGTATCAGAGAAAACATTCAGCCTTTGTTTTTTGGGGATTGGCTAACTCCACTTAGCATTATATTCTCCAATTCCATCCATTTACCTGCAAATGCCATGATTTTATTCCTTTTTAATGCTGAATAATATTCCATTGTGTATATATACTACTTTTTTTTTATCCATTCATCAACTGAAGGACATCTAGGTTGATTCCACAGTTTAGCTATTGTGAATTGTGCTACTATAAACATTGATGTAGCTGTGTCCCTGTAGTATGCTGTTTTTAAGACCTTTGAGGAGGAGAGGGATAGCTGGGTCAAATGGTGGTTCCATTCCCAGTTTTCCAAGGAATCTCCATACTGCTTCCCTATTGTCTACGCCAAATTTGCAGTCCCACCAGCAGTGTATGAGTGTACCTTTTTCCCCCCACATCCTTGCCAACACTTATTGTTGCTTGTATTCTTAATAGCTGACATTCTGACTGGGGTGAGATGAAATCTTAGTTGTTTTTTTTTTAATTTGCATTTCTCTAATTGCTAGAGATGTTGAACATTTTTTCATATATTTGTTGATTGTACATCATCTTCTGAGAAGTGTCTGTTCAGTTCCTTGGCCCATTTATTGATTGGGTTATTTGGGTTTTTTTGGTGTTAAGATATTGAGTTCTTTATATATCCCAGAGGTTAGTGCTCTATCTGATGTGCATGTGGTAAAAATATTCACCTCACTGATTGTTCCTTTTGCTGAGAAGAAGCTTTTTAGTTTGAATCCATCCCATTTATTGATTCTTGATTTTAATTCTTGTACTATAGAAGTCTTATTAAGGAAGTTGGGGCCTAATCCAACATGATGGAGATTTGGGCCTACTTTTTTTTTTCTTTTTTTAAAAAAATATTTATTTTTAGTTATAGGTGGACACATATCTTTATTTTACTTTATGTGGTGCTGAGGATTGAACCCAGTGCCTCATGCATGCTAGGTGAGCATTCTCCCTCTGAGCCACAACCCCAGCCCCTACTTTTTTTCCTAATAGACTCAGTGTCTCTGGTTTAATTCCTAGATCCTTGATCCACTTTGAGTTGAGTTTTGTGCATGGTGAGAGATAAGGGTTAATTTCATTTTGTACAGGGGCCATGCTAATCTTCTCTGTATCATTCCAATTTTAGTATATGTGCTGCTGAAGCAAGAACTAACTTCATTTTGTTGCATATGGGTTTCCAGTTTTGCCAGCACCATTTGTTGAAGAGGCTATCTTTCTCCAATGTATGTTTTTGGTGCCTTTGTTTAATATAAGATAATTGTAATTATGTGGGTTAATCTCTGTGTCCTCTATTCTGTACCATTGGTCTAAATGTCTATTTTAGTGCCAATACCATGCTGTTTTTGTTACTATTGCTCTGTAGTATAGTTTAAGGTCTGGTATAATGATGTGACCTGCTTCACTCTTCTTGCTAAGGATTGCTTTAGCTATTCTGGGTTTCTTATTTTTCCAGATGAATTTCATGACTGCTTTTTCTATATCTATGAGGAATGTCATTGGGATTTTGATTGGAATTGTGTTAAATCTGTATAGTGCTTTTGGTAGTATGGTCATTTTGACAATATTAATTCTGCCTATCTAAGAACAAGGGATCAATAAATGGGATGGATTCAAACTAAAATTTCCATCTTCTAATGTCTTCTTTAATTAATTTATTTAGCATTCTGTAGTTTTCATTGTAGAGGTATTTTGCTTCTTTTGTTAGGTTGATTCCCAGGTTTTTTCTTTTTTTGAGGCTATTTTAATTGTAAATGGGGTACCTTTCCTCATTTCTCTTTCAGAGGGATTTTGACTCTTTTAGTTTTTAACTTCTTTTTTTTTTTAAAAAAAAAAACAACTTTATTTAAGTTGTAGATGGATAACTTTATTTTATTTATTTATTTGTTCTTTAATTTATTTTTATGTGGTGCTGAGGATGGAACTCAGTGCCTCACACGTGCCAGGCAAACACTCTACCACTGAGCTACAGCCCAAGACCAGTTTTTAACTTCTTATATTCTCTTTCTGTGTGTCTCCCATGAACATATTTTGCTTTAGTCATTTTCCCTCCTTCCCTCTCTCTTTCTTTCTTCTTTCTTTTTTTGTGCTTGAGATTGAACCCAGGGCTTCAGGCATGAAGCATGCATTCTTCCACTGAGTAATACCACTAGCCCTTATATTTAAAATTTTAATATATGATAATGTAACAATCATCAAATAGCCAAAAAAAAAGAATGACTAATGAATTATGTTAGGCCAAATGATTCTTACTTTAACAAAAAATTCAAATTTTTTTTGTGTATCTTAAATTTCATACACCAAAGGATATCAAAATGAATTATGAAGTAGAAAAAGTGGGATATTATCTTTTATAATATGATCATTTGTGTGTGTGTTGGGGGGGGCTTGGGATTGAAGAAAGGGCTTCACACTTGCTAGGCAAGTGCTCTAATAACTGAGCTACATCCCTAGCCAGTATTATATATTTTTTAATACCAGAAATTGAACCGAGGGGTGCTTAACCACATCCTCTCTGCCTGAGTCACATCCTCAGCCCTTTTATTTATTTATTTTTTCAAAAAATTGAGACAATGTCTCACTAAGTTTCCCAAACTGATGAACTTGCAATCCCCTGCTGCAGTCTTCCAAGTAGCTGGAATTACAGGTGTGTGTGCCACTATACCCAACTTAAACTTTTAATTTTTAAAACAACTTCAAACCTATGAATACTTTGAGTAGTATAATCAATACCCATGCACAGGGTTCACCTAGATTCACCAATTGTCAACAAGTTACATGTACTATTTTTTCTTTTCATACACACACACACACACACACACACACACATTATTTTTGCCAAAAAATATGAGTTTATGACACTACATTACTAAATACAATCCTGTGTCCCTTAACAGGGGGTATATTATGAGAGATGTGCCCTCAGGTGACTTCATAGTTGCACAACCATCATAGAGTGTACTTATGCAAATGTAAATAGTATAGCTTAATACATACCTAGGCTATACAGAATACACCATCACATTTGCAATTCAGTGTTGACTAAAATGTGCTTACACAGTGCATATATACTTAGCCTTTATCTCCAAGGAACAAGGACATTCTCTTACATCACCTCAATACAGTTATCAAAACAAACAATCATTACTGATATTGTCATCATCTAACATGCAGTCCACATTCAAGTTTCTAAACGGTTCCTTTACATTTTTTTTTTTTGTCTTTTGTCAAAACATTTGCAGTTTGGCTAGTTGTCTTTTGTCTTGTAGAATGTATTACGATCTGGTTTTCTCTGGTTATTTTTTCTTGACTAGATTTGAGCTAAACATTTTTGGCAAAATATGACATGGATGATATGTATTTCTCATTGCATCACTTCTGCAGGCATATAATGTCAGTCTGTTCTGTCATTTGTCATTCTAAATTTGATCACTTTGTTAAAGTAGCTTGCACTGGATTTCTCCATTGTAAAGTTTCACTTATAGGCAGAATTTTTTTTTAACAGCATTCAGATTTATTGAAGATGTCAATAGCACTCCATTAGAAAGAATGAAGTGGGCCGAATGAGAGAGAGAGAGAGAGAGAGAGAGAGAGAGAGAGAGAGAGAGAGAGACTCAAGGCTTGTAGGCAGAATTTTGGTCCCTATGAACTTCTCTGGTGTTATACTCATGAATATATTGAGCAATATGGTAAAAGGGACTTTGCAGATGTAATTAGGTTACCAATTAAAATATGGAGATTGTCCTGGATATAATCACATGAGCCCTTAAAAGTAGAAGAGGAAGCCTGGGTATGTAGTTCAGAGATAGATTTCATACTTAATATGCTATGCGTGAGGCTCTAGGTTCCATTCTCAGCATCCCCTCCCCCACCAAACAAAGTAGAAGAGAGGAAATCAGAAATTCAAAGCAGGACAATGATTTGAGGCACAGTGACTTTAAGATGGAAAGGACCATGTGGTCAAGTTGGGCCTCAGTCCTACAACTACACTGAAGTGAATTCTGCCAATAACTAGAGTTATCTAAGTGGATTCATCCCTCAATCCTTAAAAAGAGCAATGTATATCTGTAGATGTATGACTGATTTTTATCCCTGTGAGACCCTGAGAAAAGGATCCTGCCACACAATGCCAGTCTTCTGAACTGCATAAAGTGTGGAAGAAATGTGTTGTTTTAAGCAGCTAAGTTTGTAATAATTTATTATGTCAGAAATAGAAAACAAACAACAAAAAAATACAAGTAATTTTCTCTTTAGGATTGTGGTAAGAGCCCTCCCAGAAAAAAAAGGAAGGCTACCACATGGCTCTCTCTGTACCTATGTGGGTGTGCACAACTCTGTTGTAAGTTGCCACTCTATAGTATATAATATCCAATCAGAATGTATGTTACCATATAGGGGAGACAAAGAGGCTAACATGTAAAAGGAAAACTAATAAAGAATATAAGGTAACACCCTGCTGTACTAGGAGCTCAACTTTTGGATGCTAATCCACTGGGCCAGTTGCAGAACTAATAAACACTGCTTCCTAGCTGAAACCCTCAGTGTCCAGTCTCTCTGTGTGAGAATCCCACAACAGGATCAATATATAATCTGTGGGGTAATAATTTGAGATCCTGTAAATAGTGGATTTATCAACACCTAAGGATTGAGTATCCTTGCCTGAATTAGCTATTACTTTTGTAAGGGCTAAACAGTGATTTTCTTTCTCTCAACTGATTTATTTTCTGCCTTATTGATGTATATATATTTAAGGTGTACTTCATGGTGTTTCCATAAAGGTATACATTGTGAAATGATTGCCACAATTAAGCTAATTGACAATCCATTAATTCAAAGTTTCTTCTTTCTTTTCTTTTTCTTTCTTTTTTGGTGGGAGAGGAACTGAGTTTTTTTGTTTGTTTGTAAAATTCAAGTATATATGGTATTATGTCAGAAATAAAAAACATTTGTCAGAAATAGAAATAGTATTATCAACTACAGTCACCATTCATCAGGTTTTCACAATTATTCATCCCGCATAACTGAAACTTTGTATTCTTTGAGTAACATCTAGGCAAATTTATGGAGACTCAGAGTGGACTTGTGGTTTCTTAGGCCTTGGGTGAGTGAGTTGTGAGGAAATGGGAGTGACTGGAAATGGGTATAGGGTTTCTTTCTGGGATGTGATGGATATACAACTCTGTGACTATACTAAGTCCTACTGAATTATACACTTAAAATGGGTAAATTTTATTATGCCACACGGATTTTATCTCAGAGATATTGTGATTTACAAGATGATGTAATTGGTCTTCAGCCTAGTTTCCGGGCACCCAGTTCCTAAAACCTTTGGAATTTCCAAAGTGATAAGTGTCTTTTTGTATGCTTATGAATGACTGTTGGCTTGGGGCTCCAGAAGAGCTTCCTGTTGGGGGCTGGTTGCCCAGGAAACAACCTTATGATTAGAGTGTTTTCAAGAGGTATTGTTTACATATTGGATAATATATATTTTTTAAAATATAGTTGTTGATAGACTTTTATTTTATTTTTTATATGTCATGCAGAAAATCAAACCCAGTGCCTCACACACGCCAGGCGAGCGCTCTACCACAGAGCCACAGCCTCAGCCCTATTGGATAGTATATTTAAGACACCTTTTACTCCAAGAAGGAGGCATCCATTTATCCAACCTTATCTTCAACTGCTTTCTAACAAACACTGCATTTGCTAGGATGGTGTCTAAATGCCCTTGGCTTGATTTTCTGCCATCTCTGTATTTATCTCCACAGCTCTCCTCCTTATACTTCAAGGTTCAACTTGTTCAACTTCAAGGTCCTTGCTAACCTCCCTTCCCAACTCTTTACAAATCAAAAAGACTTCTTTATATATTCCAGTGTGTACTGACTTCTTTGCCTGAACATTTATATTGTCAATTTGCCATCTAATCTCATAAATAAATCAATCCCTGAATCTAAGAAACTGAATATTATCATACATACTAATATATTAGTCTGAATATGTATCAAGTTTTTATTGGATCTGTCCCTCATGCCAGGCAGCTGGAAGGAAGACTTGATTTCCTAATCTCAGCTAAGCATCACAATAACCCTCAACCCTGTGAACTATATCTATCATATACCAAAACTGAGGCTCAGAGTTGTTAGGTAATTTGCTCAAGGCTACAGTGGCTTAGATGGGAATTTAAACTAGGTATAGTTTGTAACACTGCATTCCTGACCTCTATTAATACTATTTCAATTTCATTGTATATGTTTTCTTTCTTTAACTAGATTTTATTAAGAGTAGGAGGGCAAGGATTTATATTTTGTGTTTCCTTTGTAGACTCTTCGTTATACCAGCTCCTATACATAGTCAACGCTCAATAAGTACATACTTTTTTGTAAGGGGGCGTGGTTTTGGGGATCAAACTCAGGACCTCAGGCATGCTAAGCCAATCCACCACTGAGCTACATGCCCAGCTCAATATTTGTTTATGGAATAACCAAGTGGAATTTTAACTAGCTCAAAATTCAAAAAACATCTAAAAGCCGGGACTTGATGGTGTGTGCCTGAAATCCCAGCAACTTGAAAGGGTTAAGGCAGGAGAATCACAAGGCCAGCCTCAGCAACTTAGAGAGATCCTGTCTCAAATTAAAAAATAAAATAAAAAGGGCTGGGGATGTAGCACAATGGTAAAGCACCCATGAGTTCAATCCCCAGTAACAACAAGAAAAAGAAAGAAAGAAAGAAAGAAAGAAAGAGAAAAAAGAAAGAAAGACTTAGATGGTTAATTCATAAAATATTCATTATAGATCATAAAAGGAAACATAGATATTTGGGTCCATCCTTAACCCCCAAGATGTCCTGATAAAAGGGAACCACACCATCACAACTCTTTTTGTTCACCTATGAGTAAGAACTGATTGGACCACATGGATTATGGGTCCCATCCATTGTGATTATTCAACTCCTCTCCTAAAAGGAAATGCCTCTTGGCTTGTGCTTCTTCCATTTGTCTTTTTTTGCAGCAACACCTCCTCTTCTTGTGCACTTGAATAAAGTATAATACCTATGGGAGTCAGGCTTTAAATTCCAACAGGCATCTGGACACAGCAGTGCATGCCTGTAATCCAAGCAATTCAAGAGGCTGAGGCAGTAGGATCAAAAATGCGAGTTCATCTAGATGTGGCAGTGCATGCTTGTAATCCCAGCGGTTTTGGAGGCTGAAGCAGGAGGATTGTGAATTCAAAGCCAACCTCAGCAATTTATTGAGGCTCTAAGCAATTCAGTGAGACCCTGTCTCTAAATAAAATACAAAATAGGGCTAGGGATGTGGCTCAGTGGTGGAACGCCCCTGAGTTCAATTCCCAGTACCAAAAACAAAACAAACAAACAAAAAAAAACCTTTAAGGAGCAACAAGCCACGTTTTGTCAAAAGGTGGTCAAGTATGACTGAGTCTCAGTTTAATCATCAGTAAAATGGAACTAAAGGGTCTGGGGATAAAGCTCAGTAGTAGAGAGTTCACAGGAGAAAAACTGTCTCCCAAGGAAGACATTGTCTCTGAAGGAGTTCCTGGAGAAAGGCAGGAACTTGACTCAGGCGCAGGAGGATCCTTATTGTAAGTAAAAGAAAATGATTTAAGCACATGTGAGTAGAGGAACAGACAGGAATTTATTTAGGAAAGCAGATACGTATTCAAGGGAAAATGGAGACTATCAAGAGAGAGATGCTTCAGCCAGGCACAATGGCACACAATTGTAATCCCAGCAATTTAGGAGGTAGAGGCAGGAGGATTGCAAGTTTGAGGTCAGCCTCAGCAACTTAAGGAGGCCTTAAGCAATTTAGCAAGATGCTATCTGAAAAAAAAAAGTTGGGGATGTAGCTCATTGATAAAGTGCATCTGGGTTCAATCCCCAGGACCCTCCCCCCCCCCCCAGCTGATACTATTTGATGTAAAACAAGGGAATACACATTCAAGAGAGAAATGTAGGCCATCTGGACAGTGATATGAATTACTGGGGTTCTTGGCTCCTCATTTATTTATTTAATTTTTTTTTTTTAGCTGTCAATGGACCTTTATTTTATTTATTTATATGCAGTGCTGAGAATTGAACCCAGGGCCTCACACATGCTGGGCAAGTGTTCTACCACTCAGCCACAACCCCAGCCCCCTCATTTATTTATTTTGCAGTATTTGATATTAAACCAGAGTTATTCTACCACTGTACTGCATCTCCAGCCATTTATTTCTTCATTTTTTTTTTAATTTATTTTTGAGACAAGGTCTTACTAAATTGCCCAGCTGCTTTAGAACATAGAATTCTCCTGCTTTATCTTCCTGAGTAGCTGGTATGCACCACTATACCCAGTCCTGGCTCCTCTTTTAAAGGAAACTTGGTGAGCTGTGGAAATGGAAAGGTGTGTAGGGATGATATCAGTCTGGTGATCACAAGATGGTTTATGGTGGTATGGTCATTCTCAGGATCCTTAGGCTGATATGGTCTTCATTATCTGATGAATAGATAAAATGCTGGAGTCTCCTAAATTGCAGGCTTCTTAAAATATCATATCTGTCTTTGCTTAATCTATTTATTGGTGGGCTAATTAATCGTGCACAAGGTGATTATCTTAAGTGAGGGATTTATGGTTAACTTTAAGATTTACAGATTTCCCAAAAATTTGGGAGTGACGGGCCTGGGAGAGAGACTGGCTTGGGGAGTGACAAGACTGGAAAAGTATGCGGAACTTTTAAATTAAAAACTATATTTCCTTATCCTTCCTTTATGTCTCCTTTTTACCTTTTTCTTTCATTTCTTCTAACCTCAGAGTGTGTGCGTAGTATGCAGGAGGCCAAGGATTTGCTCCCCAGCACGGGCGTGGGGAGTGGAAATTAAGCTCCTTTATCCAATATTTCATCATTGTCAGAATTTCATATTTAATAATTATAGGCAGCTGGAGATACATTTTGGAAACATCAGGGTCTAGAAATCTAGATGGGATTAATTATCTGTGTACAGGTGGTTTGAAACCATCTCCCAATTTCTTTCTGTCTGCATTAGAAACACCATGGTTGAGGGTGAATCTGGTATGGTCCTTGGGAAAAATTTCAGGGAGGGGGACCTCATGTAGACAAGAAAACTAAGGGAGATTGAGGGAGGGGGAGGAAGAGACTCGGTGCTCTTTGCCTCTTCCACCCTTCTCTCTCTCTCCTTCTCTCTCTCTCTCTCTCTCTCTCCCTCCCTCCCTCCCTCCCCCCCAACACGAGTCTCCCATCCCCCAGGATCACCGATTCTGACTAGGAAAGCACAAAGGTAAAAAATCACAGGGGGTCTCTGGGCAGGAAGCCTCTTATTGTCCTGCTCTGACGAACAGTGTGGCAGTGGGGAAAGGCTGCCCTTCCCCCTTTTCTGCTCCCCACCACACCAGGTTTGCTGTTGAGGGTGGGAAGTAGTCTCAGACCCCACGCAATCCCTTTTGCAAAGCCAAGTGTGTGTGTGTGTGTGTGTGTATTTATGTGCGCGCGCATGTGTGTGTGTGTGTGTGTGTTGTGTGTAGGGAGGAGGATTGGGGGTGGGATCCCATGACGTTACTGACTCCGCCTCCTGGTTAATATAAGGGGCGCTTGGCGCGCAACGACCCTAAGCCGCAGCTTTGAAGCGAGAGCTACTGAAGTCGGCAGCTCAAACCCAACTCGGTTTAAGTCAGCCTTTCCAACCTGACTGGAGATTCTCAGCTCCCTGTGCTAGTCACAGCTCTCTGGTAAGCCTCCGGGAACGACACGTGTGTTGAAGGGGGGGACGGCGAGGGTCTCGGCATACCTAGGATTCTCTCAGGCAACCATCACATGCAGTTGCATCAACACCACTGTGACCTGTTGCTGGCGAGACCCCGGCCCCGGGAGTTAGGGCTCCCAATATCGACCCCAATCCCAAACCATTTCTAGATGGAAGCCCAAAAATCTGGGAGCTGAGTCAGGGGGCAACGGTCGGGACCCCAGATCTCCGCCAAGTGGGAAGTGCAAGCAATCTCGGGCTGCTCTGGGGCCCCTCCCGGGGCGAGTCTCCAAATCTTAGATGTCGAAGCCCCGCCTCGCTGTTGATGCTCACAGGTCAGCTTAGCCCGGCGAGAGGAAGTGGGGGAACATTTGCTTACTCCCTTGGGCGAAGGCAGCGCCAATTGAGCGGGGTGGGCTCGGTGAGGAGGCATGGAACTGAGCCAGTGCTCACTTTTTAAAATCTGTAACTGAGGTCGGACCCATCTCCTGGGAGGCCTGGGGTCCATGTCTCTGGAGTCTTGGGGGCTAGTACTGAAAGGTGCATGGCTATGAAAAGGGGGCTCTCCCTGGAGTTGCTGGCCTCTCCCGAGTTGAGTTGTGTTTAATTCCCAAGGAGCCTCAGGCCAGGAAGCAGGGTTCCTGCATTGGGGTCTAGGATAAATCTTGTAGGTTCCTGGCTAGTGAAAGAAGAAACCCAATAGTGTCTGGGCACTTAATAGGTGCCAGCCACTTTATTACTAGGGGCTTTCACGTGCTTCTTCTGAAATTAGTCCTTCCACAAACCTTGTGAGGTATTGTAATCCCTACTTGCATTATTTTAATGCCTACTTCCATATGAAGTAACTGAGGTTAGAGGTAGAGTGACTTGCCTTTGTCCCTTCAGTCCCCCCCTCCTGTGCCCCTTTCCCTCTCATAGCTCTTTTGCTTGGTGGAGTGAGTTTTGGAATTCACTTTTAGAGCTTAGGGATAATGAGCCCTATTGAAGGGCTTTTGTCTTGTTTTTCACCAGATCCTAGTATCCTCTTCAATTCCAACTAGAATGCTGTGGCAGGCACTTCGCAGATTTGGTCGAAAGCTGGTACGGAGACGTACACTGGAGCCAGGCATGAATGAGACTCGCCTTGCCAGATGCCTGAGCACTCTGGACTTAGTGGCCCTGGGTGTGGGCAGCACATTGGGTGCAGGTGTATATGTCCTGGCTGGTGAGGTCGCCAAAGATAAAGCAGGACCATCTATTGTGATCTCCTTTTTGGTGGCTGCTCTGTCTTCTGTGTTGGCTGGGCTGTGCTATGCCGAGTTTGGTGCCCGGGTTCCCCGTTCTGGTTCTGCTTATCTCTACAGCTATGTCACTGTTGGTGAACTCTGGGCCTTCACCACTGGCTGGAATCTCATCCTCTCCTACGTCATTGGTGAGAGACTGGGCAGGGAGGGAACTTCACAGCCAGCAAAGGGGCTTTGGATCAGAAAATTTGCGTTGAATGGTGAAGCCCTTGAATTCTTTATTATTCACAGGACCTCAATAGGGCTAAATGTGTGTTGGTGGGGGTCTGGGAGGGTCAGAGGTATGGAGAAATTGTTCTATTCACCTGGCAAAGTTTCCTTCATTAAGTGACTGGTTTTGGTTCTTAAAAAGTAATTATAGGGCTGTGAATATAAATCAGTGGTAGAGCATGTGTGTGCACCTCTGGCACCAAGGCTCTGGATTCAATTGAAAAAAAAGAAAACCAGTAAAGTTTAGGTGATAATGGGTTATGACAGTTATTTATGTGAGACTAGTGTGGGGGAGGGAGGGAATTTGACCCGGTGTTTCTCCCTCTGCTCTACCAGGTACAGCCAGTGTGGCCCGTGCCTGGAGCTCTGCTTTTGACAACCTGATTGGGAACCACATCTCTCAGACTCTAAAGGGGTCCATCTCACTGCATGTGCCCCATTTCCTTGCAGAATATCCAGATTTCTTTGCTTTGGGCCTTGTGTTGCTGCTCACTGGTGAGGCAAGGGGCAGATGTTGATGGGGGGGAGGGGCTGGGTGGGGCTTAGCCTAGGGGCTAGGGCTGGGACTGGGAAGGGCTAGGTGAAGGGGATAATGGCCTGGAGGTAGAGAAGCTGGGAAGGAATGAGTCAGCCCCATAGAGGCAGGAAAAGAAAGCTTGGACTGAGGGATCTTCCTTTCTCAAGGTCCTGATTGAATTTCTCCCACAGGATTGCTGGCTCTGGGGGCTAGTGAATCAGCCCTGGTTACCAAAGTGTTCACAGGGGTGAACCTTTTGGTTCTTGGTTTTATCATCGTCTCTGGCTTCATTAAGGGAGACCTACACAACTGGAGGCTCAATGAAGAAGACTATGAATTGACCAAGGCTGGACTCAATGACACCAATAGGTTAGAGAGTTTTACTCTTCTTCAGAGCTGCAGTGCTGGGGTCAGAATGAGGAGTAAGCAGATCCATGCTGAGGGATTCTTGATGAGGGTGGGGAAGCATGGGAGGCCGGGCCTTGGAAAACTTAGCCAAGTAGTTTGGCGTTAGAGAAAAGGTATGGAGTTGGCTGAACATCACCCTTACCTTTTCCATTCCTTCTTCTACTCTAGCTTGGGCCCTCTGGGCTCTGGAGGATTTGTGCCATTTGGCATCCAGGGGATTCTCCGGGGAGCTGCTACCTGTTTCTATGCGTTTGTTGGTTTCGACTGTATTGCTACCACCGGTAACAGGATCATTGCATTCTGGCTGGGGCTTGGATGCTATGTGTGCTCAGGCTGCATGCATAATGAGGGTGGTAGAGGAGTGAACCTGTTTCCCTGGATCAAAATCTTTGTGCTGTGCCCTTTCCTGCAGGGGAAGAGGCCCAGAATCCACAGCGTTCCATCCCCATGAGCATTGTGATCTCACTGTTTGTCTGCTTTTTGGCGTACTTTGGTGTCTCTTCGGCACTCACCCTCATGATGCCTTACTACCAACTCCAGACTGAAAGCCCTTTGCCTGAGGCTTTTCTCCATGTTGGATGGGCTCCTGCCCGCTATGTTGTGGCTGTTGGCTCCCTCTGTGCTCTTTCTACGAGGTTAGTATCAAATGTTTGTTTCAGCTGGGCACCATGCTGCACACCTGTAATCCCAGTGATTTGGAAGGCTGAGGCAGGAGAATCCTAAATTTGAAGCCAGCCTTGGAAACATAGTGAGACTCTGTCTCAAAATAAAAAGTTAGAGCTGGGATTGTGGCTCAGTGGTAGAGTGCTTGCCTAGCATGAATGAGGCATTGGATTTAATTCTCAGCACTGCATATAAATAAAATAAAGTTCATTGACAACTAAAAAAATATTTAAAAAAATAAAAAGTTAAAGGGACTGGGCACGTATGTACCTCAGTATAGTACCTCCAGGTTCAATCCCAAGTCTTAAAAAAAACCCAAAACACCAATTGCTTGTTTTCCTCTGACCAAAGTCTCAGATCATGGCATTTAGTACCAGAGAATATCCATTAAAAGAGCTGCAAAAGAAAGGTGGGAAAATATTAAACATGTAGGTTTGGGAAGAGATGACCCAAGTCAACTCATGTCATTCTGGGCATTCTTTAATGCAGCCTCTTGGGCTCTATGTTCCCCATGCCTCGGGTGATCTATGCAATGGCAGAGGATGGTCTCCTATTCCGTGTCCTGGCTAGGATCCACACCGGCACTCATACCCCCATCATGGCCACTGTGGTCTCTGGCATTATTGCAGGTAGGGAAAAATCCTTAGTTGTTTCACTAGTTCCTTTAACTTCATTATTCCCATCTCTCACTTCTTTGTCTTCTGCCCATCAATTTTAGCATTCATGGCATTCCTCTTTGAACTCACTGATCTTGTGGACCTCATGTCAATTGGGACCCTGCTTGCTTACTCCCTGGTGTCCATTTGTGTTCTCATCCTCAGGTAGGACTCCGTTTCTCTGTATACTGTGATTTGGGATTTTATTCTTAAGGAAGGATAGGGATGATCTACTCCTTTCTCTTGCACCTTGGTCATCCTGACTTTCCTTTATGACTTTGGGTATCTCACTGTCAAAAAGAGCTTCTTATTCTTAATGGTAATGTGAAGGTAAAGTTGCCTGGGAGAAGATGGTGAAGTGGTTAAGAGTTGTTTTTAAAACTGCTTTCTTAATCTTGCCTCAGGTATCAGCCTGACCAGGAAATGAAGCCTGGGGAAGAGGAAGTGGAGTTGCAGGAGGAGAAGGTTCCTGAAGCAGAGAAACTGACCCTCCAGGCACTGTTTTGCCCACTCAATTCTGACCCTACTCCACTCTCTGGCCAAGTTGTTTATGTTTGTTCCTCATTACTTGGTGAGCAGTGGAATTTCTCTTTGGGTGACTTTGGGGTGGACAATATGTCATGACATTTGGTGGTAGAAAGAGGGTGACCCTCGGAATGGGGTGCCTGATATCTTGTCATGTTGATCACAAGAATTGGTTTTGATGTCTCTCAACTTGACCTTTGAAGCTCTACTGCTGACTGTCCTTTGCCTGGTGCCATTTCCATTGCTTTCTGGAGACCCAGTGTGGGTGGCAGTGGTTGTACTGCTTCTGTTGCTTATTACTGGAACGACTATGGTTATCTGTAGACAGCCACAGAACTCCAGTCCCCTTCACTTTAAGGTAAATGACCTCTCCCTCCGTCCTCACCAACCTATCTTGGGTGAATAAGCATGAGATGCCTGTGGTCCAAGGTCTCTAGATATACTTAAATTGGGCATGAAAGGGAAGATATAGGAGGTACCTAGGCCAAAGACTTCTTTTGCTTCCTCCCAGTAGTTTCTTTCCAGTTCTATTTCCCCAAACTTTATGTATTCTGGGAGTCCCATATAAATGAGAGGCCACTGAAATACAGTGCCTGAGTAGCGGCTAAACTCGGCCTTTTTTGCCCTGAGAAAAATAGAGGTCTCTTTTTAGTTCACATTGTCACATGTGAAAAGGAAAATTTCCTTTGTTTCTAGGTGCCTGCTGTGCCTTTCCTCCCACTAGTGAGCATCTTTGTGAATGTTTACCTTATGATGCAGATGACAGCTGGTACCTGGGCCCGATTTGGGGTCTGGATGCTGATTGGTAAGTATCCACTTGGGGAGAGTAAGCCTTTTGGATGTCCTATCCCAACTCCTGTCCCTTCTTATCTCCAGTAGGAGACATGTTAAACCTTTACAGATCACTGCTGCCCCACCTCACAGCTACCTTTACCCACTAGGGTTTGGTATCTACTTCAGCTATGGAATCCAGCACAGCCTGGAAGAAGTTAAGCCTGACCAACCCATATGCAAATCAAGGGCCAAAACTGTAGACCTTGATCTCAGCAATTCATGTGTCCACCAATTTTGACATAATTACAACCAAGTGCTGGCTGGTCCCCCCCTGCACAATAATGGAGAGTACTCTTGATCCCATGGAGAGCCAACCCTCCCGTATAATGTTGGTGGAGGTTACTAATACAGCTCTGTATTTATTGTGGAGTGAAGGATGTGTCTTTGCTGTTTCTCATATTTTTTTTACTTGTCTACTTTTAAATGGTCTCTGTAGCTGCTTACTGGCTTTAAAAAAATATTATTAAAAGAAATGGTAAAAATATTGAAAAAAGAAATGGTGTTGTTCTTTGCTAGAGATGATATGTAGAGCCTCGCTTAAAGACTGGAGGGCTTCAGAGAAATGTCCCTTGTCTTTTCTCAAATCACTACAAAATGTTTTGCTATGCCTGGGTGTGCTTCTTGTAGATTGGGGCTTGGGGGTAGTATAAGCAGCACCCCAGTCTAATTACACTTAAGATATGTTTTCTCCCTTGCTACACTAAAGATTAAGCTCTGGATAAGTAGATAGCAATACTTGTTGCTGAGATTTGGGGGTGGACTCTGATCTCAACACTGGCATTGGTTAGGGCCTACACTGAGTCCATTGTCTTCTGTTCCACCACTTCTAGTTGGACCAGTCCCAGACTCCTGTGACTGCCTGGGCAACAGAAATTTTGGCTGGGTGCTTGACACTGCTGGGAGGAGGGGTGGACAGAAGGGGTTTTGGTAAAGGACTGTATATATATAAGGGTACTGATTGCTAAAGAAATCATAGGGGAATAGAGGTCAGCTCTGCTCAGACTATGAACCATTCATTAATCCATTTATCCAACAAACATATGAAATGTTAGACCCTATGCTGGGAGCTGGTGATACAGACATGAATAAAACATAGTCTCTGCCTTCAAGGAACTCACAATCTAGTGGGGGGGACAAGCAGGTATACATAAATACAAAATGATTATTTGACCTGGGGCAGGGGTAAGTGTTTAGTGTTAAAAGCACAGAGAGCCAAGTGCATGCCTATAATCCAAGCTAAAGCAGAAGGATCAGAAGTTTGAGGCCAGTCTGGTCAATTTAACAAGAATTTGCCTCAAAACAATAAAGGGCTGGAGCTGGGCAGGGTGGTGCATGCCTGTAATCCCAGCGACTGGGGTGGGGGGCAGGCAGGAGGATTGCAAGTTCAAGACAAGCCTCAGTAATTTAGTGAGGTACTAATCAACTTAGCAATACCCTATCTCAAAAAATAAAATGGGCTTGGAATGTGGTTCAGTGTTTAAGCACTCTTGGGTTCAATCCCTGATACCAAATAAACAAAAGAGACTGAGGATGTAGCTCAGTGGTAGAGAGCTGCCTGGTTCAGTCCCTAGTATTGTCAAAAAAGTGAGTGTGGGTGGGGAGAGCTTGACTGTCAGTGAATGGTATGCAGAAAACCATAGAAATATGGAAAAACTGATTATTCTTGGGCTATGACATACAGTTTTAATGTAGTTAGAGGTTAAGATGTATGGGGTTGTGAAAATTAACAGACCATTTGAATGACCTTGTATACTTTCCTGAGGTGATCACATGTTATCTTGTAAATGGTGTGTGTGTGGGGAAAAGAGGTAGGAAATCACAAAAATTCCCAGTAGAGTGACAGTTGAATTTGTTAATTTGAATAACAGCAAGGAGGGTGGCTTGGAAGAGGTTGAAGGAAGCTAGAGCAGGGAGATAATGGCTACCACTTACTCATATGCTAGTTATTATGCACACAATTTCATGTTGTCCTTTCCTATGAAGTAGCTGTTATAATTATTTTTTATAGAAGAGGGAACAAGTTTTAGGTAAGAAATATGCTCTCAATCACATAACTTTGAAAGATCAGGGCCTGTTTACAAATCAAGTTTGGGGGATGAATGTTCTATTCAGTGGTACAGTGTTTGCCTAGCATACATGAGGCTCTGGGTTCTGACCCCAGCACTGCAAAGCAAAGCAAAAAATAAATAAATAAAACAAAAAACCCCTGTTTTGTCTGAACTGCAGCTTATGCTCTTTAACCATTGTGTAACATAACAAGGATTTAGGAGGACATTGTGGTCACTTGGGCAAAATACTTCAGGAGTTTTGGAGGTGTGGATGTGGGAGGTAAGAAAGAAGCAGGTGACAGATTTCTGGAGAAATTACTAGGATAGAAGGAGCATAAGAGAAATAACACTTGGGGGATATGAATTCAGTTCCAGGTGCACTGAGTTTATAAAATGTATGAAGTAAGCTTCATATGGGTAAAGATACATAGTCAACTACTAGGATTTGGAATTAGAAGACTGGGCTTGAGTTACAGGTGTAGGAGTCATCATGGGAGAACATATAATATGTGATGAAAACTGTGTGGGACCAAAGAAAGCAAACAAACAAACAAAAACCCCTAAACAAAAAGAAAACTACTCGAAACACAAGTTGAATATTTTTCTTTAAACACAAAGAGACCTTACAAATTAATAAGATCAACAGTGGTGCAAGCCTGTAGTCCCAGTGACTGAGGAAGCTGAGTTATGAGGATCAGAAGTTCAAAGGCAATTTAGCAGGACCCTGTCTCAAAAGACAAAAGGGTTAGGAGTGTAGCTCAGTGGTAATGTGTCCCTAGCTTCAATCCCCAGTAGCAAAGAAAGAAAAACAGAAACACTGATAGAAAAATGATTGAAGGATATATAGTTTTCATAAAATAAATGCAAGGGGCTGGGGTTGTAGCTCAGTGGTAGAGCGCTTGCCTGAAATGTGTGAGGCACCGGGTTCAATCCTCAGCACCACATAAAAATAAATAAATGTATACAACTAAAAAATATTAAAAAGAATTGTAAAGCAAATATAAGATATTCAACTCTTTAATTTAAAATTAAAGAATTTTAAATCAAAACAACTGTGAGATCTCAGTCCTTACTCTACAGACTGGTAAAACACATTAAGGTCTAGACATTGAAAAATTGATGGTAAACACTTTCATGCATGATAGGGTTAGATATGCTTATAGCTGTTGTGGAGGGTACTTTGATATAAGAATTAGTAACACATTCCTCTTGATCTGAAATTCCACTTATAAGAATTTTAAAATTACATATCTATAAGAATATTTACTGAGAGAAATTTTTGGTGCCAGGGATGGAACCCAGGATTTCATGCATGCAAAACATGTGCTTTACTGATGAGCTACATACCCAACTCCTACTGAAACATTTATTATTATTGTTATTATTATCATTAGTAGTAGTAGTAGTACCAGCAGCAGTACTACTGGGGATTGAACCCGGGGTACTTTTCCACTGAGCGACATCACCAGTCCTTTTTATTCTTTATTTTGAGACAGGGTTTCACTAAGTTGCTGAGAGTCTCACTAAGTTGCCAAGGCTGGCCTCTGAGATCCTCCTACCTCAGCTTCCAGGTCACTGAGATTACAGGCATGATCCACAATGCCTAGCTGAGACATTATTAATAACAGCATAAAACTTGGAAGCTACCTAATGTGCATCATCAAATAGCTAGTTAATAAGTTGAAATACATTAATGTGTAGCTTAATGACAAAGCACTTGCCTAGCATGGCAATGCCCTGGGTTCAATCCTTAGTACCAAAAAAAAAAAAAAGTATTATGTGTCAATAGGTGGTATAAAAAGATCTTCAAGCAGGGTGTGGCTGTTCACACCTGCAATCCTAGTGACTCAGTAGGTTGAGTCAGGATCATAGTAAATTTTAGGCCAGTCTCAGCAATTAAGCAAAACTCTAAGCAACTTAGTGAGACCTTATCTCAAAATAAAAAGACTGGGAGTGTAGTTCAGTGGTAAAGTGCTCCTGGGTTCAATTTCCAATATCAATAATAAATAAATATCTTCAAGACACTCTGTTAAGTGCAAACAAAACAGTGAGATGTAGAATATTTGTGAGAGAACAAAAGAAGATGTATTTATACATAATTCTTTTCCTGAAAAAATATATAAAAAGCTAGTAACCTTTGATTTTCCTTCTGTCATTTTCCTATTTTGTAACTAGGTATAAACATTACTTTTTAATTATTTTCTAATTATTATCATATTAGGAGATTAATATAGATAATATTAAATTAGGGGAACACTAACAGAGGAGGAGGATTTAGTAAAGGAGATGGAAAAAGAATGACTAAAGCAACTGGAGTGAGGCAGAAGTTTAGGGAGGAAAGAACTTTTCAGGAACAGTGCACATTGCCAAATGCTACCTAGAGAGCCAGGTTAAATAAGATAAGCACAGAGCATGGTTCATTGGTTGTATAAATTAGGATGTAATTGATCATTTCAAGAATCAGGTGGTGGAGGTGGAAGCCATGGTGGGTTGAGTGAATAGAGCATGAAGAGGTAGACTATGGCTGTAGGCTAGCATTTCAGGCACTAGCTAGAGGGAGTTGAGGGGAAATTGTTTTCTGGTTTTGTTTTTGCTTTTTAGAGGCACTGGGGATTGAATCCAGGGGTGTTCTACCACAGAGCTACACCCTCAGCCCTTTTATTTTTTATATTAAGACATTGTCTTGCTAAGTTGCTGAGGCTGGCTTTGAATTTGTGATCCTCCTGCCTCAACCTCCCAAAGTCACTGGAATTACAGGTGTGAGCCGTTGTGCCTGACTCTCTTAGATTTATTTATTTAGGAACCAGGTATCAAACCCAGGGACACTTAACCAAAGAGCCACATCCCCAGCCCTTTTTATATTTTATTTAGAGACAGGGTCTCACTGAGTTGCTTAGTGCCTCACTAAGTTGCTGAGGCTGGCCCTGCACTCAGGATCCTCCTGCCTCAGCCTCCTGAGGCACTAGGATTATTCTTTAAAAGAAAATATTTGACCACTATCATAAATGGTAAATGAAGTATTTATCTAATACACATTAAAATTAAAATAATTATCTAGCTATTAAAACATGACTGCGTAACACCTAAAATAATCACATATCTCACTTTGGAAACCTGAAGTTAACATTAATAGTGAATAATTGGTCAGGCATCAGACTTGAAGATGAAGTAGAAAATTGCTTTAGTTATGGTGTAATCTTGATCTCCTCGAGGTGATAGAGATAAACTTGACCCAATTAAGTGATAAGACACAAAATAGGAAGTAATAAGTGTCCTCAGAGAGGTATGCTTGAAGCACCGTAGGAATTCACACAGAGGAATCCCGAAAGGAAGTTCTGGAAAGTCTTCATGGATGCCACAGCTTTTAAACAGGCTTAAGGGATAAGTAAAATGTGTCAGTTCAGAAATTGTGGGGAAGGCATTTCAGGAGGAAGGACACTTGTGCATAAAAGCAAGATGGGAAAGCTTATAATCAACTTTGCCCAGCACCTGAGATTTTGAAGAAGTGGAAAAATAAGACAAAAAAGATAGGTTCCTGAGAAACTTTTTTTCTCATTCTAGGGATTGAACCCAGAGGCATCTACCACTGAGTTACACCCTTTTTATTATTATTATTATTTTTTATCTTGAGATGGGTCCTCACTAAATTGTTGAGGCTGGCATTGAATTTGCAATCCTTCTGCCTCAACCTCCTGAGTAGTGTGCACAGCTCCAGTGAAACTCTTGAAGGTCATTAATTACAGGGCTGCCTACTGAACCCAAGAAGTATGTGGATGGGAGTGGGGATAAAGGAAGGTTGGATAATGGGTATAAAAATGCAGTTAGATAGGAAGAATAAGGTCCTAGTATTCTATAGCACAGTGGGGTAAATATAGCTTACAACAATTTATTATTTCATGAAGAACTAGTAGAGAGGAATTCAAAGGTTTCCAATTCATAGAAATGATAAATGTGCTATTGCACAGTAGGGTGACTATACATAATGATAATGCACTATATATTTCAAAAAGCTAGAAGAAAGGAATTTGAATGTTTTCACCATAAAGAAATGATGAATGTTTGAGGAGCTAGATATGATTATGCTGATTAAACATACAATGTACCCAGGTTTGGTGGCTCATGCCTGTAATACCAGTGACTCTAGAAACTGAGACAGGAAGATTACAAGTTCATATGCCTTCCTGCAATTTAGTGAGACCCTGCCTCAAAATAAAATAAATAAATAAATAAAAAGGGTTGGGGATGTAGCTCAGTGATAAAGCATAATTGGGTTTGATTTCCAAAAAATACACACAATATATGTGTGTTAAAACATCATGTGGGGGCTGGGGTTGTGGCTCAGTCATAGAGTATTTGCCTAGCATGTGTGAAGCACTGGGTTGGATCCTCAGCACCACATAAAAATAAATAAATAAATAAAACAAATGTCTATCAACAACTAAAAAAAATTAAATCATGTGGTACCCCCTCATTCATATGTAGGATTTGGGGGGACTACTGGTGATTAAATTCAAGGGTGCTTTACCACTGAGATATATTCCCATATCCCCAGTTCTTTTTTTGGGGGGTACAGAGATTGAACTCAGGAGCACATCCCCAGCTCTATTTTGTATTTTATTTAGAAACAGGTTCTCACTGAGTTGCTTAGCACCTTGCTTTTGCTGACTTGCAATCCTCCTGCCTCAGTCTCCTGAGCCTCTGGGATTACAGGCACCTGGCTCCTAGTTCTATTTATATCTTGAGACAGGGTCTCACTAAGTTGCCCAGGCAGGCCTTGAACTTGTGATCCTGTGGCCTGTCTCCTGAGTCCCTGGTTATATAGGCAAGAGTCATCACACCCAACTGTCGCCAGCTGGCCAGGCTGGCAACCAAAAAACCCACACAAATACAAAACACATTTTTTGCGGGGTCAGGGAACGCTCTGCCACCTCAGGTGTCAACTCCCACGCTGGGGGGCAGGGGGAACACGGGAGGCAAGAGGCAAGAAAAAGAGCACACCTGAAACCCCCCCTATTTATCGGGGGAAAGCCATTCATAGAGTATTCCACCAAAATAAGGCAAGGGATTGGGTTTCGAAGGGTGGAGTCTTGCTTGGTGATGTCTTGCGGTCAGCAGGTTGATTGACATCTTGGAAAGCCACACCCATCTCAGGTGCTGTGTGGGATCAGAGTCGGAGTGAGAGAAAAGTCACACATATGTCGCACATACCAATCAAGGAGCAATGTCAAGCCAGTCTCCTCATACTGCTCACACACAGCCCATAGATGGCTCGTGACACCCAGCATTTTTTGTTTTTAGGTATCATTTTAAAAAATAATAAGGGCTGGAGTTGTGGCTCAGTGTTAGAGCACTTACCTAGCAAATATGAGGCACTGGGTTGGATCCTCAGCACCACATGAAAATAAATAAATAAAATAAAGGTATTGTGTCCATCTACAAGTAAAAAAAAATTAAAATAATAATAAAGTGGTTAGGTGCAGTGGTGCATACCTGTAATCCCACTGGCTTGGGAGGCTGAGGCAGGAGGATCCAGAGTTCAAAGCCAACCTCAGCAAAAGTGAGACTCTATCTCTAAATAAAATCAAAATAGGGCTGGGGATGTGGCTCAGTGGTTGAGCGCCCCTGAGTTCAATCCCCAGTACCCAAGAGAAAAAAAAAAATGGTGAGCTGGGAGTATAGTTCAGTGATAAAGCACTTGCCTAGCACTGATAAGGCCCTGAGTTCTATTCCAAGGACTGACATTATATGTTGTATATAGGTATTGAATTATCACACTGTACCTATGAATGTGTACAATTATTGTGTGTCTATAAAAAATAAAAGTGCGTGAATGACAGTGTTCAAATATGTGAAGGAAAGAAAGGTTCTGTGGTTTGGTTCAAAGAATCCCATGTCAGCTATCTAGTCACATAGTCAAACCCTAAATATTACCATAATGCAGACTTCAGGAATAATTAATTCAAACACATTCTCTGGCTACAACTTGCCAAGTTTCCCCAGCTCACTCGGTTAAGTAAACCCACTACAACAATTCTTTGACCTCATGAAACCTCCAATTCACTGACCCCCACTACCCACACACACTTTTGCTCTTTATCATTCCCCTCCAGTCTTTGCTTGCTCCTTTACCCACCTAAATTCCTGAATATATTATCATTAGTATTATTTTCCAAATACCTCCAACTCTCTAGTCAAGACTCCAGAGTTCCCTTTCATCCTCAGAGGAATCCAAACATGAATATTCTTCATATTTTAACCTGTGCAATTCAGGATTTTTGTAGACAATCACACAACTGGGCAGGTTAATGATAATCAACCTTGACTAGATCCTCCTCCACATGACTGAAAAATTTTCCTTTCCTCTTAATTACCCTGCTCTTTGAAACAAGTCCTTCTTACCTTACTCACATTCTTTGAATCATTCCCTCCTACTCTCTGTTGTTGATTTTGCTTTATACTTTATTGAGGAAAATACATGCCCATCAGATAAAAACCCCTTCATCTTTGTGTGGATTTTTTCTTTTATGAACATAACTTCTCTTTTTCCCCCAATGACAAAAATATATGTTCATTTAGAAAAAAATTAAACACTGAAAAATATAAAGAAAAAAATAAGCTAGGGCTCTAGCTCAATGGCAGAGCAATTGCCTAGCATGCATGAGGCCCCACCACTATAAAATAAAGTAATAATTCTCCCAAATTCTAGCACTCAAAGGCAAACATTTTTGACATTTTGGTAACTATTCTTCCAGACATTTTTGTTCAAATATGCATGCAATTTTACCTAAGTGTCTACTCTCTGTAAACTTTTTTTCTTTTTTAAACTGAATAGTAGGTTGTAGGTATTTTCCCAGTTAACTATATATTGTTTTTTACCAAAAAAAGTGTTTAGAGGTTGTATAAGTATCCCACTCTATTTAATGTACGATAAATTGTATAACTAGTCCACTATTGGTGAACATTTAGGTATATTACAATGCTTTAGTGAACATTTCCATTAATCTCTCTACTATGGTTTGGATCTGGAATGTTCCCCAAAGGCTCACATGTTAAAGGCTTGGTCTCTAATGCCATAATCTTCAGAGGTGGGACTTTGGGAAAGTGATTGGATCATGAGTGTTTTAACCTAAATCAGTGGATTAATCCATTGATGGATTCATAATCTGATGACATTATTGGGAGATGATAGAAACTTTTGGGGTGGGACTTACTTAGAGGAAGTAGGATACTGGGGGCATGTCCTTAAATGTTATAGCTTGCCACAGGCCCCTTTTCTTCTCTCCCTCCCCCCCCTCCTTCCCAGTTGACATGAGGTGAGTAACTTTGCTGTATCCTTGGGCCATGTTGTTCTACCTCACCATATGCATAGAAACAATGGAGCCAGCTGACCTTGTACTCAAACATCTGAAACCCTGAATCACATAAATCTTTCGTCCTTTAAGTTGTTTTCTCTGGTATTTTGTCACAATTATGAAAACCTGACTAACATACTTTCTTTGCAATTTTTTTTCCCAATTTCACCTTTTGGCAAGTTCCTAGAAGGAGAATTGTTGGGCAAGATTTTTTTGTGTGATACTGGAGATTGAACCCAGGCCTTGAGCATGCTAAACAAATGCTCTACCACTGAGCTACATCCCCAACCTGTGTTTAAAATTTTGATACAGAGGCCAGTGGTGTAGCTCAGTCCTTTCATGCTGGGGCTAGGTTGGATGTCCAGCAAAACACACACACACACACACACACACACACAAGATTTTAATACATATTGCCAAAATGCCTTCCTTCCAGAGTAGTTGCAATAACGTGTGCTCTTATCAACAGTGTACAAGAGTGCCTGTTTTGTATATCCTGACAAATCTGAGGGTTTTTTTTAAATCTTCTTAATCTTTGCCAATCTGACAAATTTACCTTGCTTTAATTTGCATTTCTATGGTTACTGGTGAGGTTGAAAATCTTTTCATGTATTTATTGTTATGTTTCTTTCTTTGTAAATTGTCTGACTATGTGCTTTAATCATTTATTTACTAAGAGTATTTGCCTTTTCCTTTTTAATTTGAAGCTCTTTTATGTTAGAGATGCTAACTCTCTGCTACATATGTTAAAAAACATCTTTTTTTGTAATCTGTGGTTTTGCCTTCTAACTTTATAGTGTCATTCAGATTTTTTTCTGTATTGAAACATCATTATTTTTCCTTTTTGATTTTGCTTTTTAAATCATGCTTATATCTAACCATTGTGTTTTATAAAATAATGACCCCTTATTTTCTTTTAGGAATTTTATGATTTAATTTAATCTTTTATTAATCTAGAATTTCTTCTGGCATATGAAATGAGGTTTATTTTTAATTATAAATGGCTATCCAGTTGTTAACACATTTTTTTTCTTGAATAATTCTTTTCCTCACTGATTTTAATAGTTCCTATATTGCAATACTTTTGTTTATAGAATTTTCTTTGCTATAGTTGCAGGTTTATTCTGAATATATTTTTCTGCTTTTAACAACTTGTAATGCTACCTTGTTAACTGATTTGCATTCTTGGTTGCTTATTCTCTTTTAATCCACTCTATTAACAAGAGCCTTAATAGGATCTCATTAGAGTCCAAGCTGTTGATTCATCTTTTGTACTATATATTTTACCATCTCTGTAACATTATGTTAAAGGGTGGGACAGGCAACTTATAGCTTATGCTATGGTAAGGGAAGATAATCCACAGCATGTTGAGTGTCATATAATGTCATTTTACTCCTCACTTTTGAATATCCTCCTCAATATGCACCTGCCTCTTTTTATCTCTTCTCCTTTCTCATTTTTTCCTTTTTTTTCTGTTTCTTTTATTTCTCACTTACTTTTAACATCTGGGGAGGCCATCTAGATCCAAAACAAAAGAAACTGCAGATACTAATACAACATAAGGTTTTTCACCATTTCTGTGTATATTCTTTTACACACTGGCCCTTTCAGGGCCATGGTTTCAGCAGCTCAGTAGCTCTGATTTTATAGTTATACATACAATCAGTATTAATCAATAGAGTCATGTGATTACTGTATGCCTTATTTAATGTTGGGTAATATAATATCCATTATACTACAGACATTATTAATCACTAAGAGCTCTAAGATGTATGTGAAAGTGTTGCTGTAGGCTTGAGAGCTGAGGTCTAATTATCACCTTGTTCATTCTTCTGTGAACAAAGAAGCTATGGTAGAGCCTATGGACCTAGGTGGGATGATGGAATTAGGAAGTACTTAATTTGCAAACCAGGAAATGGTGAATAATAATGGGAACTAGTATTTGTTAAGTTCTTACTATATGCCAACTACCCACTGTTCTAGATGTGTTGTGTACATTATTCCATTGAACTAGAAGCCTAGAATTACTTTACCACGGAGGATGGAGTTTGGTGTGTTCTTTGTCTTGCTAATTCAAAGAATGAGATTCATGGACAACGGTCAGTGAAAGCAAAGTATAAGAAGTTTTTTTAAAGCAAAGCAAAACAATGCTCCTGTGGCTGGGAGGAGACCCAAGAGGGTTGCCAGTGAATGGCTATTTTCTAGGGATTTATATGGATCTGTAGATTTAAGGAAGTCAGCCCCTTGTCCATTATTGAGTAAAGCACTCAGTGTCCATGAAGTATTTATGAAGACTTTAGTACAATCAAAATATCAATTAGATATTTTCCCTCTTTGAAGAGGACTTGGTTTTCAATTCATGTATGCCCTGATTTTAAAATAACTTTTTTGCAAGTTTCTTAGCAAAAATCTGCAGCTGTTGTTTGTGCTCTGCTACTCAAGAAGTTGCCTGGGGGCCCATTTCCCTACTTGCCTAGCCTTATCTCTTCTTCCTGATGTTACTACTTTCATTCCCATTCTATAGATGAGTAAATTGGGGCACTAAGATTCTAAGGGGTAGCTCAAGGTCACACAGTATGTGATGCATTGGGAATCAGTCAACTCTGGGATACTCTAATGCTTTTTTTAAACCAGACTTCCATTTCCTAATTTGGCAATGTAAGATTATGAAGATACATCAAATTGCAGGATGCAAAGGAAGAGGAGTTACATTACAAGCCTGCTGGTAGATGATCAAAACTGTGGATAGTACCGAATCCTGTATATACTATTTTCCCCCATGCATACATGCCTATAACAAAGTTTAATTTAAAATTAGGCACAGTAATAGATTAATAATAACTAATAATAAAAATAGAACAATTATGATGATTGTTGTAAACAACTTTAATAAACATTATTCAAAACTTATGAATTATTTATTTCTGCCATTTTCCATTTGATATTTTGAGATTACAAATGACCACAGGTAACTGAAATTTCAGAAAGCTAAACTGCAGATAAGGGAGAGGACTACTGTATTCTTTTGTCTTATCTTTTCTTCACAGTACTATGTGGTCTAGATGCAGAAAACTTTTAAGAGGGAAAAATTATTTTTAGAAATGCCATTTTCCCATGATATATAATGACTGATTTTAAGATTTTCAGGGTCAGGAGGGAACTCTGTTAATGTTCCCAGAATGGGAACCACAGTCTATTTTCTTCATCATCCTGTTAGCCAGCTTCACATCTGGGCAGACTGTGGTACACAAGGCTTTAAAAAACGATATGTTAAGGAAGAAGTGGGAGCCTTATTATTTTTTTTCTCGGTGCTGGGGATCAAACCCAGGGCCATGTATATGCCAAGCAAGTGCTTTACCTGAGCTACATCCCCAGGCCTCTTCTTAATGTTTGATATTGCCTTTGTCTCCAAATTCAGTGAAGATTTCATTGGAGACCAACTCCTTAGTTGCAATATCTTGCACAGGTTAGGTAAATCAAAGATATTTACTTATATATTCCATCCACCCCTAAAAATATTTGTATAAAGATAGGCAGAACACATGAATTTTATGCGAGCCTAAAGGAGAATCATTAGGTAGTTTCCTTTAGATATGACAAGGAAAGGCAGGGCAGCAGAAACATATCTAGGAAGTAGAGTTTTTCCATAACCTCTGATATTTCTGACCTTTGTCACTACTTTTTTTTTTTTTTTTTTTTTTTTGAGATGGGATTTCACTATGTCACTGAGGCTGGTTTCAAACTCCTGGTCTCAAAAAATCTTCTGGATTGTTTCTGAGTTTTGATTCTACAGATGAGTCTGGATTCTTTGTCAATCTTGAGTAACTATTGGGCAGTATTATGTACTTTATCTCCCCTCTACCTTGTGTATGTTTGTGTGTGTGTGAAGTTCAGCTGTCCTCTTTCCTGTAATCCTGGCCATCTACACTTTTTCCTCAATTATTTGTATTAGGTTTCCATTTTACATCATATTTGCTTCTTCCCAGTGAGTCTCACCCTGACTTCATCCAGTGATTCTCCCAGTTGCATTCCTAAGACCTAAGATCCAGAAACGCCCCAAGCCTTAGGCTCTGAGATACAGGGGAAAGGCCAATTGGGTGTGGCCTTTGATGACGTAGCCATAGGGGGAGGAGTTTTCCTAGTGTCCTTAGGCCCTGTACAGGAATTTGTGTAGAGAACACTACCGAGTGGCTTCTGCATTGGCGTCCAGGCCAGGGTGAGTGATTTAATGGGCAGTGGGTGTTAGAGGTGGCTTCGGGTATGGGTTAATTGGGTGATTTCTTTCCTTTTTAGCGGTTCACCCGGAGTCTGTTGCATGATGGGCAAATGCTCTACCACAGAGTTAAACTCCAGGCCAGCTGGGTATTTGACAACTAACAATAAGATGTTCCCAACACGTTTTAGAGTGGATTTGAGACAATGGTTTTACACTATCAAGTGTCTGGGTGGCTGACTCTCAAGGTGAAAGGCGGTATTTTTTGCTGAGATGGGAGGACGCTGATGAGCAATTCCTGGCCACTGAAAGGAGAAAAGAATAGTTACTGTAGTTACTGTGGCCGACCTACTTCCATCAAAATGGGGAAGTTGGAGACGGTTGGTGACCGTTAGTAGTGGGGTGATGTAGGCGCTAGCTGTCTTTGAGATCGGGAAAGAAGATAGTGATTGGATGCTCTGGCCGGGCATGGGATTTTGAACCAATTAGGAGGAAGCAGCAAGTACCAACCAGACCAATCACAGGGCGCCCCTCTCCCTGGTTCTCTTGTTGCTGGCCGAATTATGGTAAGAAAAGTCTTGAAATGGAATTTTGCAGGTCCTTTTATGTTGTAAGACAGCGTGGCCATGTCCTACATTAATCTGGCCCCGTCTTTCACTAATTTTTCTATGTTTTCAACTTTCTCCCCCCCCAGCCCCCACCCTATGGATAACAAGTAACAGGAAAAAATGTTTGGAAAGACATTTATCCAGAAACTGGAAGATAAAGGACAGGATATTCAACTATTTTCTTATTTTGTAGGGCAGAGCAAGGGATTTAAAAATGGACGGTATCGACTTTCGTTTCATGGACTTTAAAGGTATCTAACTTTGCAGTAGTAAAGAAAATAATCAAACTGTTGCATTATTTAGCACTTTCTAAATGTATTTTGTTTCAGAATTTTGACTCTTTGGAGTATCCATAACTCCAGCTTTTCTCTTATATGAACCAAAAATGATACAGAATAAAGACACTGGAAAATTTTTATCAGCTAGTATAGGGAAACAGTGTTCATAATTTTTAACTTGTCTTTTCAGGATTTTTATGACATGAAAAATAACACTGGTTTAATATAAAATAGAAACCTACTGAATTAAAAGTACATTTTAAAAGAATTACTGCAAGATCCTGAAGTGCCTTTCCATAGTTATCAGGGGAAAAATTTCTTTTTGGCAGTACTAGGGATTGAATTCTAGGCCTTGCACATGCTAGGTAATTGCTCTACCACCAAGCTACATCCCCAACCCTGAAAAATAGATTTTATTTAAGTGTGTAGTTTTAAGTTTAAGTGGTGTTTTATTGTGTCTTAACTCATTTGAAAATTGGTAATCCATGTATGGTATTTATGGGAACTCTCATAATAGAAAGCAATTTGATTGACCAGGTTCCACAACCAAGCCAGATATGGGAGTTTATTTTTTGGTGGGGGGGTACCAGGGATTGAACCCAAGGGTACTTGACTACTGAGCCACATCCCCAGCCTTTTTTTTGTATTTTATTTAGAGACAGGGTCTCACTGAGTTGTTTAGCTCCTCGTTTTTTTTTTTTTTTTTTTTTTCCCTGAGGCTGGTTTTGGACTCACAATCAGTAATAATCTGCCTCAGTAATAATCCCTAGAGGCTGGGATTACCGGCATGCACCACCATGCCCGGATTAGATATGGGAGTTTTTACATTACATTCCTTTGTTCCTGGGGAAACAAAGACGTGTGATACATTCACAATCACATAATGATAAATATATGAAAGTAAGGTGGCTACAAATCTATGATTTAAAAAAAAGTTTAGGGGGCTGGGGTTGTGGCTTAGTGGCAGAACACTGGCCTAGCATGTGTGAGGCTCTGGGTTCGATCCTCAGCACCACATATAAATAAAAAATAAAGGTACATCAACAACTAAAAAATATTTTTAAAAAGTTTAGGTCAGTATATTGTTAACGTTTCTCATTTTAAAATGATGACAGGGCAGGGGAGAGTGGGTAGCTGAGGGTTAGAGTGCTTGGCTAGCATGCCTAAGGCCCTGGGTTCTCCAACACTGAAATTTAAAAAAAAAAATATTTAAAGATGTTAAAGCCAGGGCTGGGGTTGTGACTCAGTGGTAGATCGCTCGCCTAGCACGTGCGGGACACTGGGTTAGATCCTCAGCACCACATAAAAATAAAATAAAGGTATTGTGTCCAACTACAACTAAAAAAAAATTAAAAATGATAAAGCCCACTACTCCTACCTTAAGTTTTAATTTAGGATATATTATCTTAAAGGTATAAGTGTGAAATAGGGATTATAACTTAAGTATATGGTATTTGAGACCTTGTATTTACATAAACATTTGAAGCACACAACAAAATATAGAGAATAATATAACAGCTATATACCTACCACTAACTTTTGTCAAATCTTAACAATTTGCCATATGCATCAGATATTTCATTGTTTCAAAGAACTAAAATATTGCATGTAACACTTTTTTTGTACTACTGGGGATTGAACCTAGGAAAGCTTTATCACTGAACTATATACCCATTGTTTTTTTAAAAATATTTTTCTTCAGTTGTAGATGGACACAATGACTTTATTTTATTTGTTTATTTTTACATATGCTGAGAATTGAACCCAGTGCCTCACACCTGCTAGGCCAGTGCTCTACCACTGAGCCACAACTCCAGCCCCTCATTGGTTTTTATTTTTAATTTTGAAGCATGATCTCACTAAATTGCCCAGGCCAACCTCAAACTTGGAATCCTCTTACCTTAACCTCTCAAGTAACAGGGATTACAGGCATGCACCACCATGTCTGGCTCTTTTTAAAGTTTACATAATAAATATCATTTTATGTGTTTTTCCTGCAATTTATGTTTCTGTTTGCCCCCCTCCCCAGAATTGTGGGGTTTTTGTTTTATTTTTAATTTCTGGGTTGTGTTTTGAATATTTACTCATATGTATATTTTAATTCTAGATTATTTATTTCCACTGCTGATTGGTAGTAGTACACTAAATGTAAATATACAGTTTATTTATTAAATCTCCTTTGTTTGACATATGAATTGTTTCAAATATTTGCTGTTACTACAACACTACAATGAATGTTGTGTTTTGGGGTGTTTTGAAAGGATTTTCAAACATATTTTGCCACCATCTATGGCAATAAAATATGTTTTATGCCACATCCCAGTACATATACACTGTAGCACAAGTTGAATTAAACTATTTTTTATCTTTTTTTTTTGTACTGGGGATTGAAACGAGTGGCACTTTACCACTGAGATACATCTTTGTCCCTTTTTAAAAATATTTAATTTTTAGTTGTAGTTGGACACAATACTTAATTTTATTTATTTATTTTTATGTGGTGCTGAGGATTGAACTCAGGGCCTTGCACATGCTAGGCGAGCACTCTACCCCTGAGCCACAATTCCAGTCCCCATCCCTGTCCTTTTTATTTTTTGTTTTCAGACAAGATCTCACTAAGTTGCTTAGGGCCTCCCTAGGTTGCTGAGGCCAATCTCAAATTTGTGATCCTCTTGCCTCAGCCTCCCGAAGTGCTGAGATTACAGGCATGTGCCACTGCACCCTGCTGTTCAGCATTTTTAAATGAAACAAAAAATGTAATAGATAATATCAGCCAGAGCTGTGTGTGATGGCACACAACTGTAATCCTGGAGACTCAGGAGGCTGAGGTGTAAGGATCACAAGTTTGAGGCCAGCCTCAACAATTTAGGGAGATCCTAAGCAGCTTATTGAGACCCTGTCTCAAAAAAAAAAAAAAAGCGTTGGGGATGTGGCTCAATGATTAAGTGCCCCTGGGCTCAATCCCTGTTGCTAAAAATAAATAAATAAATAGTGCTTAGCACGACTCACTAAGTTGATTTATTAGGGGGTGAGGCTCTAGGACAGTCCTGCTAGAATATAGTGCAAACATAAATAATTTTATATTTTTAGTAGTCACATTATAAAGGATTAAACAGAGTTGGGCATGGTGGCACACACCTATAATCCTAGCAATTTGGGAAACTGAGGCAAGAGGATCACAAATTCAAGGACAGGCTCAGTAACTTACTGAGACCCTAAGCAACTTAACACGACCCTGTTTCAAAATGAAAAATAAAAAGGGCTGGGGATATGGTTCAGTGGTTAAACACCCCCATGTTAAAAAAAAATAAAAAGAGTTATACAGGTGAAATGAATTTTAATGATACACTGTTTAGCTCAGCATATCCTAAAGGTTATTATTTAAGCATATAATCAATACAGAATTATTAATGAGGGACTGGGGTTGTAGCTCAATGGTTGAGTGTTTACCTTGCATGTGTGAGGCACTGGCTTCGATCCTCAGCACCATATACAAATAAATATAAATAAATAAAGATATTGTGTCCATCTACAACTTAAAATATTTAAAAAAATTATTGAGATATTTTACATTTTTTTTGGTACAAAATATTTGAGTTTGATACTTTTTTTTGGTGCTAAGGATCAAACCCAGGGATTCATACGTGTTAAATAGCCTAGTGTGTATTTTATACTTAAAACATATTTCATTTTAGACTAGCCACAGTATTCAGTAGTCAGTCACATGTGGCTAGTGGTTACCCTACTAGACAGTGCAGTATATATATGCTGGATCAAAAGCTATGAGCAACTTTAACTTTATAAATATTGCCAAATGGCTGTCCAAAATAGATTAAACAATTCATACTATCTTTTACCCTTCTCCTTCTACAAATCCTTGCTAATATTTGATATTGTCAGACTTAAAACTTTGCAAGGGTGAAGGGTATTCTTGTTTTTTTAATCTTAAAGTAATTTATTATTTTTTAAATTTTAATTTGTTATATATGACAACAGAATGCATTACAATTCATATTACACATATAGAGCACAATTTTTCATATCTCTACTTGTACACAAAGTAGAGTCACATCCTTTGTGTCTTCATACATGTACTTAGGGTGATGTTGACCATTGCTTTCCACCGTCTTTCCTACCCCATCCCCCTCACTTCCTCTCCCTCCCCTATTCCCCTTTGCTCTATCTAGAGTTCATTTAATCCTCTCATCCCCCACCCCCTCAGCACATTATGGATCAGCATCCTTAAATCAGAAAAATCATTTGGCATTTGTTTTTTTGGGATTGGCTAATTTCACTTAGTGTTGAGAGCCACAGCTGAAGGGGCCCCAGCAAACTTCCAGCTGCCGGCTGATGATTGGCTCACAGCGGCCCCAGCAACATCTAGCTGATTGGCTCCTCTGCAGTGATGCTCATTGGGCTGTTTCCCTGCCCTTTCAGACCACGGAGCTGCTCATTGGGGGACTTTTTTGGCTCCGCCCACATGACCCAGCCAATCGGCCTCAAGAGCAGGAGGATTGTGGGAGGTGGAGAGAAGCTTGTGTGGGAGAGAGAGGCTTGTGGAAAGCCGGTGGTGGCAGTTGAGGCTCTGAGGATTTTTCCTGAGAGGCTGTTTTGTTTGGCGTGTGTGGTTCTAAAAATAAAGTTAGTTTCTTTTGACAAGTGGCTCCTGATTGTGCCCAGCCAGACTGCGGCAACTTAGCATTATATTCTGCAGCCCCATCCATTTACCTGGAAATGCCATGATTTTATTCTCTTTTAATGGTGAGTAATATTCCATTGTGTATATATACCTCATATTCTTTATCCATTCATCTACTGAAGGGCATCTAGGTTGGCTCCACAGTTTAGCTATTGTGAATTGTGCTGCTATAAACATTGATGTGGCTGTGTCCCTGTAGTATGCTGTTTTTAAATTCTTTGGGTATAGACGGAGGAGTCTCCATCATGTCGGATTAGGCCCCAACTTCCTTAATAAATCTTCATCATGTTGGATTAGGGTATTGTTTTTATTAACATTTAAAAAAATTTAAATTAAAATTTAAAAAATTTTGTAGTTGTAGATGGACAGAATGCCTTTATTTTATTTATTTTTATGTGGTGCTAAGGATTGAACGCAGTGCCTCACACATGCTAGGCAAGTGCTCAGCCACTGATCTATATAGCCCCAGCCCTTTAATTAACATTTTTTGAATAACTTTGTTTTGTTTTTTGGTGCTGAGGATTGTACCTAGGGCCACTTACATACTAAGCACACGTTCTACTACAGACCTATACTCCTAGCCCTGAAATAACTTTAGATTTACAGAAAAGTGGCAAAGATGCTACAGAGTTTTAATATACCTCTCAGCCAGTTTAATCTTCCTTAATGTTACCACCTTACATGGGTCTTGTTTGGATTTACATTTTTCTGACAATTAGCAAAGTTGAGTTTATTTTCATGGATCTATTGGCAATTTGAGTTTTCTTTTCTGTACATATAACCCTTTTAGTCAAGTTTTGTAAAAATGAACCACAAAGATTCGGGATGTAGTTCATTGATAAAGCACTTTCCTAGCATGTGCTAAGCCCTGCTTTCAATTCCTAAAACTGTAAAACAAACAAACAATGATAAAAATAAAATGAAACAAAATGAACCACAAAAGGCCATGTGACGATTCATTTAGTTCATTTGCTTCTTAGGAAGAATTGACATAACACCAATATTTTATATCACTAATTCCAAATGATTTCTGGTGTAAGCTATACCCCACAGAGGCCAAATATATTCATCTCCTTTTCTGCATGCCAGTTTGTCTACTATTTGAATATACTTACCTTGTCCTATGGGAAGTCCCTTCTTCAGATGGAACATGTCTTTTTGTTCAGTATTGAAGAATACTGTTACATGTTACATGGTTTCTCATCAGTCTTCTCATAATTTTGTGTGCTGTCTTCTGAACTGCTCTATTCTTTTCATATTATTCCTTAAGTGTGGAATCTACAACAGAACACAGTTCTAGATTTCATATGATGAGCACAAAATACTCTTTCTGTTTAGATTCAGGGATGATGATCATCTTTCTCTGTATATAATGATGTAGTGATTCATTTTAATGCTTTTTTCTCTTGTGGTTCTAGGGATTGAACCCAGGGCCTTGCATATGCTAGATAAATACTCTACCATTGAGCTACATCACCATACCTTTTAAATTTTTTATTTTATTTTGAGACAAGGTCTTGCTAAGTTTTCCAGGCTGTCTTCAAACTTGCAATCCTCTTGCCACAGCTTCCTAGTAGATGGGGTTACAGTTGTTTGTCATTACACCTGGCGGCAAATGTAACCTGTCTAACCACCATGCCTTTAAAGAAATATAACATTCTTATCTCCTTAGAAAAGGCTTCATTCCCTTTTGCAGTCACTCCCCATCCCTCCACTCTCTACTTCATATACTTTTCTGATTTCTATTACTGTAGATTAGTTTATAAATAAAATCATTCAGTATGTTTAGTTTTTTTTTTTTCTGTTGTATCTTTCATGAAGCATAATTGTCTTGTGATTCACCCTTATTGGGGCATATATGAGTAGTTAATTCCTTTTATTGCCTAGTAGTATTCCTCTGAATGAGTACTTTGCAGTTTGCTTATCAGTTCATCAGTTGATGGATGTTCTTGGCTATTATGAATAAAGTTGCTATGAATATTCATGTGTAAGTTTTTTTAAAGGCATTTCTTTTTTTTTAGAGAGAGAGAGAGAGAGAGAGAGAGAGAATTTTAATATTTATTTTTTAGTTTTCGGCGGACACAACATCTTTGTTTGTATGTGGTGCTGAGGATCGAACCCGGGCCACACGCATGCCAGGCGAGCGCGCTACCGCTTGAGCCACATCCCCAGCCCCTCATGTGTAAGTTTTAAAAATGGATTTAGGCTGGGTGCTGTGGTGCACACCTGCAATCCCAGGGGGTTGGGAGGTTGAGACAGTAGGATCTCGAGTTCAAAACCAGCCTCAGCAAAAAGTGAGGCACTAAGCAACTCAGTGAGACCCTGTCTCTAAATAAAATACATAAAAGAAAAAATAGGGCTGGGGATACGGCTCAGTGTTCTAGTGCCCCTGAATTCAATTCCTGGTACCAAATAGTAATACTACTACTACTACTAGTACTACTACTACTACTACTACTAATAATAATAATAATAATAATAATAAAGTGGATTTAGGTTTTCATTTCTTTAGGGGAAAATACCTAGGAGTGGAATTGCTAGGATGCAAAATACTTTTATAACAAGGTTTCAGCAGATTGTCTAGAGTATTTCCTTTATGGAGGACAAGTTTTTGAAAGGCCCAAATTCTTTTTTTTTTTTTTTTTAGTACCAAGGATTGAACCTAAGGGTGCTTAACCACTGAGCCACATTCCAAGCCCCCCAAACTCTTAATTTAAGAAATAATAGAAACTGGGCTGGGGGTTTTCCTAAGCTTTACTGCCTGATTGAGAAAAATTCCCAAGAGCAAGCATCAGGACCATTCAAAATGGAAGGCAATTTAACAGGGGAAATAGCAAAAAGAAGTTGAATGGTGTTGAGAAAATATTTTTTAAAAATTTTTGTAGTTGTAGATAGACAGAATACCTTTATTTTATTTATTTTTATGTGGTGCTGAGAATCAATCCCAGTGCCTCACACATGCTAGGCAAGCACTCTGCCAGTGAGCTACAGCCCCAGCCCAAGAAAATATTTTTAATGAGATAATTTAACCCAGTTGTCCTTCGCAGTAATAGGTTTAATTCTTAAATAATGGCAACTGTTTATCAAGCATTTTAGCTCCTTTTTCCTGTGGTTAGTTTGGAGACAAATTTTTATTCTCCTTTCTCTAAATTTCTATCTTCTTTCCATTTGTTATTACACAAATACCCTTATGATCTATTACAGTATTGATTTACATTTTCTTTTTGTTTTATTTATAATGATTGTTAGGAAGATAGATATTAGTTAATTTGGCTTGTCAAATCTTCAGGAAATAGCCAGGTGTGATGGTGTGTGCCTATAATCCCAGCTACTTGGGACACTGAGCCAGAAGGATCACAAGTTCAGGGCCAGCCTGGGCAACTTAGTGTGACCCTGTTGCAAAAAAAAAAAAAAAATGGATGAGGATGTAGCTCAGTGGTAGGAATGGCCCTGAGTTCAATCCCCAGTGCTTCCACCACCACCACCACAACAAAAGACTGCAGAAAACAATGTGTGTGTGTGTGTGTGTGTGTGTGTATAATATATAATATATATTATATATACATACACATATATATATCCTGTCCAATAGAAGTAGTGTGTATATATATACTAGTCTTATCCAATAGAAATATAAGGTGTGTTACAAAAGTAAGTTTAAATTTTCTAGTAGGCACATTAAAAAAGTAAAAATAAATAGATAAAATTATTTTTTTAATATTTATTTTTCAGTTGTAGATGGACACAATACCTTTATTTAATTTATTTATTTATACGTGGTGCTGAGGATCAAACCCAGTGCCTTGCATGTGCTAGGCAAGTGCTCTGCCACTGAGCCACAACCCCAGCCCCCAAATTAATTTTAATGATAATTTCAATACTGTCTTTTAGCCCAGCATATCCAAAATATTGTATCAGCATGTAATCAATATACAAAGTTACTGAGATATTTTATATCCTTTTTTTGGTACCCAGGGGTGCTCCATCACAAAGCTGGATCCTCAGTGCCTCTGCCCTGTTTGAGATAGGGTCTCATTAAGTTGCTGAGGCTGGCCTCAAACTTGCAATCCTCTGCCTCAGCCTCCTAAATCTCTACAATTGTAGGCATGTACCATCATGATTGGCTGTTTTTTTTTTTTTGTACCAAGTCCTTGAAATCTGGTATGTATTTTGTAATTATAGTACATCTTAATTTTTTTTCTATCACTGGGATTCTAGTGCTCAAAATAGACAGGTGCTCTCCCACTACCCTCCAGCCCCACATGCTGCAATTGGGATTACCCACATTTCAAGAGCTCAGTATTGCTACCCTATTAGACAGTACAGGTCTAGACTAAAAAGTGTAGTAGAAAAAGTCACCTAAGATGATTGTCTTTCATTGAATCTCAAAGGACTTCATTTATTTGGAAGCCTCCCTGAGCTGTCTTTTCTCATTCCTTGAAATGCCACAGTGGGATCCTTATATTAGGAATGGCAGAATTATTAAGAAATGTCCCAACAGAGGGCAACATAGTTTATAGAATCATGAGTATGTCTATTATATAGCCTGTGCTGAAATCTCACTGAGATATTCATTGGGGTCATCTGGTATGCACCAATTAGATAGAAATGATACAGTTTTTGAAATAAAGAGATTGAATGAACAAGGTAATTAAACCTTCGTAATGTGGCATACAGTATCTTTCAGGCTTTGGCCCCTATATGTTTTTTTTTTCTTTTTTGGTACTGGGGATTGAAACCAGGGGTGCTTCACCACTGTGCTACATCTCTAGCCCTTTCCTTTTTTAAAATTTTGAGACAGCTAAGTTGCTAGCACTGGCCTTGAACTTGAAATCCTTCTGCATCAGCCTCATATGTTGCTGGAATTTCAGGTGTGTGCCACTCCATCTGGTTCCTGCACACCTTTCTAATGGTGTTTCCTGTAACCATCCTTTATCTTTTTCTTCAGTCGTGCATAAGAACTTATGGTTCTTTGAACCCACCATCCTTTTCCACATATTTATGTTTCTCCCTCGGGTATGTTATTTCCTTTAATATCTGCCTGGGAATCTTTAATCTATCCTTGAAGGCCCACCTCAAATCATGTCTCAGTGAGGCCTATCCTGCCATTCCTAATCCTATCCCTCAAATAGGCAGATTTACTCAGTCCTTTGTACTCATACCACTTAGCATAGTATTATGTAATTTGTTTCATTTTCTCTTGATAGTGTGATCCTCTTAATGGCTTTGATTGTCTCACTTATCTTTGTATTCATAGAAAGATGTCCAGTGTCTATCTGATACTGGACATCCAATAAACGTTTGGATGTCCAGTATCAGATGTAGTGCCAGCCAAAGGAGACATGTAGTGCCAGCCAAAGCGGAAGAATGCATTTGCCATGGATTCTGTTCAGGGCTATGCTATTAATAGCTTTGATCTTGGGCAAGTTAGTTGACTACTCTGTTCTTTATTTTATTAAATATTTTTATTGGTGCATAATACTTATACATGATAGTGGGATTTATTGTGACATATATATGCACATGATTTGATCAATTTAATTCCCCATTACCTCTCTTTTGCCTCCCTTCCTTCCTCCCCCTGATCCCCTTCCATTATCTTGTCTCCCTTTTATTTTCATGAGATCCTTTTCCTCCCTTATTCTCTCTGGCTTCAACATAAGAGAGAAAACATATGAACCTTGACTTTTTTAGTCTGGCTTATTTTTCTTACCATAATGTTCTCCAGTTCTATCCACTTTCCTGGAGATGACATAATTTAATTTATGTTCTATAACTTGGGTTCTGTGAATTATGCTGATATAAATATGGGTATGCATATATCTCTATAGAATGATGACTTTCATTATTTTGTATAAATACTGAGGAGAGAAGTGGTATAGCTGGATCATATGGTGGTTCTATTCCTAGTCATCTACCAGGTATCATGACCAGAAACACCAGACCAAAGAATTCCTCCCTGGTTCCTGGCCAACATTTATTGTTACTTGTATTCTTGATTAGTGCCATTTTAATTGGACTGAGATAAAATCTCAGTGTAGTTTTGATTTTCTCTCTCTTTTTTTTTTTTTTTTTTTTTTTGCATTGCTGGGATTAAACCTGGGGCCTTGCTAGGCAAGCATTGTACCACTGAGACACATAACCAGCCTTCTATGCTTTATTTTAAAAAAGTATTTTTAGTTGTGATACCTTTATCTTGTTTACTTAGTTTTTTCATTTTATTTATTCTAATTTGTTATATATGACAGCAAAATGCAATTTAATTCATATTACACAAATAGAGCACAATTTTTCATGTCTCTGGTTATATGGAGTCACACCATTCATGTTTTTATTTAATTTTTTTAATATGGTGCTGGGGATCTAACCCAGTGCCCTACGCAATGCTAGGCAAGTGCTCTACCACTGAGCCACAACCTCAGCCCCTCTGTGCTTAAAAAAAAAAAAAATTGGGGGGGTTATCAGGGATTGAACTCAGGGCCACTCGACCACTGAGCCACATCCCCAGCCCTATTTTTTGTATTTTATTTAGAGAAAGGTTCTCACTGAGTTGCTTAATGCCTCGCTTTTGCTGAGGCTGGCTTTGGACTCGGGATCCTCCTGCTTCAGCCTCCTGAGCCACTGGGATTACAGGTGTGTGCCACCACACCTGGTGCTTTATTTTAATCAGTTGTAAAATTTAGAGTGTGTTACTAGAATTTTAAGGCAATATTAAGCTCTAAAAAAATTGGTTGACTGATGTGTGTGTGTCTGTATATGTATGGCTTGTGTGGAAATGATTTAAGCTCCTCAGGGGAGGGGACTATGTCTTATTCATGTTGTATCTTTGGTGTTTATCGAATAACCTGGCTCATTAAATGTTTATTAAGTGAATGAGTAAAGTAACTCTTGTTTATTTCATTCATATTAACATTGTCACCAGCTCACCAGGAATGACTGTTTTTAAAAATTAATTAATTATTTTCTGTGGTACTAGGGATTGAACACAGGGACACTTTATAAAACACTGAGCTACATCCTCAACCCTTTTTCCCTCTCACTTTTTTTTTTATTATTTTGAGGCAAGGTTAAGACCTTGCTAAATTGCTGAGGATGGCCTTGAAATTTTGATCCTCCTGCTTCAGGCTACCAAGTTGCTGACATTAGAGGTGTATGCCACCATGCCTGGGGACTCTGTCCTTTTTTTTTTTTTCTTTTTTTGTGGTGCTGGGGATTGAACCCAGGGTCTCGTGCATGTGAGGCAAGCACTCTACCAACTGAGCTATATCCCCAGCACTTTGTCCTTTTTTAATTAATGATGATTTGGAATTTTGGGGGGGATGTGCTGAAGATTGAACCCAGGGCCTTGTGCATGCTACGCAAGCACACCACTGAACTATATCCCCAGTACTTTTGTTACTAAACCCAAGTTTGGAAGCAAATCCCACAGGAAAACCAACATCTGAGAGATGAGTTCTGGGGAGAAAGAAAACCTTTATTCAGTGGTAAAGAATGGAGAAGTAGGCCAGATATAGTGGCACACACCTGTAATCCCAGTGGCTCTGGAGGCTGAGGCAGGAGGATCGCAAGTTCAAGGCCAGCCTCAGCAAAAAATGAGGCGCTAAGCAACTCAGTGAGACCCTGTCTCTAAATAAAATACAAAAAAAATGGGCTGGGGATGTGGCTCACTGGTCGATCGAGTGCCCCTGAGTTCAATCCCTGGTACCACCTTCCCCTGCCAAAAAATGGAGAAGTGGGAGCCCATACCAAAAAACCAACACTCCAGAGGATTGAGGGGTTATAAATATGGGATTGCAATAATGAGGAAGAAGGATCCACTAATGAAGGGGGGATATTCATGTCTTTTCTGGGAATAGGTGGAGATTTTCCAGGAATCTGGGTGCCATCTCTTTACACGGTCTGGTGTTTTTGGTCATGATACCTGGTAGATGTCTTTAACTTGGAAAGGGGTAGAGAGAGATGAAGCAAGTCTAAATCAATTAAACACTATATTATAGTTTGGGACAAAACATTTGTCAAATGATCAACATGTCTATATGCAGAATTTAGTAGACTCTGACTCAAAGTTTAAGGTAACAAAGGAGACAGACACAATATGAAGGCAGAGATGCCAGGCCTTTTCATACCATCAGACATCAGCAGGCCCAAGTGAAGAGTCAGTGTTTTCAGCAAAAGTGGCCTTCAGGTCACTGAAGTGTAATCTAGGCATCCATTATCATCATAATCTGTATGTCAGAGGTGCTATCTACAGCAAACTAGAGGGAGACTAATGTATTACTGGTATGACCTTTAGCAGTAGGACTTTTAAAGTCAATTAATAACAAGTCAAGCTGGAGGATTTTATTCGCCCCCCCCCAATACTTTATTTTATTTTTATAAAATTCTCACTCAGTTGCCCAGGCTGGCTTCAAAACTTGTGATCCTCCTGACTTAGCCTCCTGAATACCTGGGATTGTGGGTGTGCACTACCATGCCTGGTGATTGGACATTTTTTCAAACAATTATTTGGAAATGTAAATAGGCTCAAATAAACTTCTCTTGTGTTTTTCATCCCTATAAAAATAATCCATAGGAGCTATTTGGGAAGCTGAGGCAGGAAGACCACAAGTTCAAGGCCATCCTGGACAATTTAGCAAGTCCCATCTCAAAAAAGGGGAGGAGGAGGGAGCAAGTAGGGAGAGGGAAGGGGAAGGGGTCTAAATTAGAACAAGATATTCCATGATTTTATAATTATGTTAAAATGGATTCTACTGTCATGTATAACTAAAAAGACATAAAAAAATAAGAAAAAATGGACCAGAGATGTAGGTCAGTGGTAAAGCACCTCCTGAGTTCAATCCCCAGTACCCAAAAAGGGGGACCTGGGGATGTAGCTCAGGATTAGAGTGTGCTTGCCTAGCATTGCCTAGGTTCAATCCCTAGTACCACACACACAAAATAAAACTACAGGCTGCCTAATTGTCTAAGATATTTTGCTTAGCAGTTTTCTAAATAACTAATGTATTCTATTAGGAATGGATGGATTAAAGGTACCTTGTGTGAAACATCAGCCATCTTTCTTTTTTCTTTTTCTTTTGCAGTGTACCTTATACATGTTAGGCAAGAGTTCTGTCACTGAGCTATATTCCCAGTCCTTATTTTGAGACAGGGTCTCATTAACTTGCCCAGACTATCCTCGAATTTATGATCCTCCTGCCTCAGCCCCATAAGTAGTCAGCATTATAAGTTGTGCCATCACACCTGACTATTTAGATTTTAAGCTGTTGAATTCTTTTGCAAGCAAGTTTTATTTTATTTTATAAAATAAATATTCTCCAAGATATATGTGGAAGGTTGGTTCTAGGATCCCCCAAATTTTTGGATGCTTACATAAAATGATGTAGTATTTACATGTAATCCACCCACATCCTCCCATACACTTTCTTTTAAAAATGTTATTTTTTTAGTTTTTGAAATGGGGATCCCAATCTGTTGATCAGTCTGGTCTCAAATTCCAGGGCTCATGCAATTCTCCCACCTCAGCATCTCAAGTGCTGGGATTAAAGGCATGTACAACTACCTGGCTTTTTAAAAAATATTTTCAATCCTCAGTTGCTTGAATCCATATATGTGGAAGCCACACCTCTGTACTATATTAAAGTACACATTATTGTATAGAGATAAGAAACCACAAGCATAGTTGAATCAACTTAGACTTCTTCAAAGCCCTCTTTGGTTAGAGTAGTTAAAATGTACTCAGCCCTGCCAATACACTTCAGTTTTGTCATAGTCGACCTACTGCATTTTAAATTTTTCTTTGTGTTGTTTCTGGCCTGATTAAGATAAGAATCTATTGGGCAAGTGTCTTGTTTTTTTTTTTTTGTTTTTTTTTTTTTGCTTCAGTTCCTAGTACATTATTAGCATTCAATAAAAAGAAATTCATTTATCAATGAATTAACATTGTTCAAACAGATAGAAATGGCCTTTGGTAACCACAGTAACCAAAACAAACCAGATCTGAGCTGAATAGAAGATTCTCAGTCAAAAGCAGCAGGGCTTAGCTACAAAGGGTAATAAAAGGTAACCTGACATAATGAGAATAAAACAGTACTATATCTAGAGGACCTTTTGTGAAGTAGATACAAGTTGAGTTTGGCTACAGATCTTTCCTTTAGAGTAGTGATGAAGATGCCATATGCCAATATTCTTTGAAACATTTGTACAATGTGTGTTTGGTTTGAGAGGATTCAATTGTGCCTCTTTGTTTTTCTCATTTCTCCTTTTGTTCATTGTCATATAATTCTGTTCTTTAGTCTCTAAAGTTTAGTGCCCTAAATGTGACTTGAATGGGTTTCCCCAGCAGAATTAAGTTAAAAATTCTTTTTTGATTAACATGATATTATAACCTTTTGCTTCCCTGACCCCCTGTCAGTTGCCCTCCACAACTTTATATAACTTCATCTCCTGATAAATCCAGTCTTTAGGATTGGGTTTGTTCCAGTTTCTGAGCCACTTATGTCAAAGAGCAAGAAAAGAGTACCAACATTGTGGAGTAGGGAAGGGATTGATTTGGGTTGAGTTATATTGCCATCAGATTTGACATTTAACCTATTAGGGGGTATACTCTAGGTTCCTGTTTAACTTTGGAGCAATATCATTTATTTTGGTAAGAACACTTAGTATGATAACTGCTGTCTTAACAGATTTTTTATTTGTGGTGCTGGGAATTGAACTCAGGGCCTTGAGCATGTTAGACAAATTCTCTACTACTGAGCTACAACCCCAGCCCTCTTAACAAAATTTCAAGTGAACAATGTAATATTGTCATTGGTTAAAAGTACAATGCTATAAATCGGGTCCCTAGAGCTTTTTTTTTTTTTCCAATTTTTTTTTGTAGTTGTAGATGGACAGAATACCTTTATTTTATTTGTTTATTTTTATGTGGTGCTAAGGATTGAATCCAGTGCCTCACACATGCTTGGCAAGCACTCTGCCACTGAGCTACAGCCCCAGCTTCCTAGAGCTCATTTATTCACTTTGTTTGATTGAAATTTTATGCCTATTGGTTAGTAACTCCCCATTTCTTTCTCTTCCCCAGAAAACTACCATTCTACTCTTTGGTTCTATGAATTTGACTATTTCTGATATCTCATGGAAGTGGAATAATGCAGATTTGTCTTTCTGTGATGGACTTATTTTACTTAGCATAATGTCTTCAAGATTCATCCATATTGGCACGTACTTCAGAATATCCATCCTTTTTTGTAAGGCTGAATAGAATCCCATGTGAAATACACCACATTTTCCTTAGAGATAGGGTCTCTCTATGTTGCCCAGAGTGACCCTGAAATCCTGGGCTCCAGTGATCCTCCTGCCTCAGCCTTCTGAACAGCTTGAGAATACAGACATCCTCTACTGTGCCTGAATTTTATACCACATTTTCTTTTTCCATTTTTCTGTGGATGGTTGTTTCCATTATCTTGGCTATTGTGAGTAGAGCTGTAGTGAACATAGGAATGTTAATAAATATTTCTTCAAGGTCCTGATTTGAGTTCTTTTGGCTATATACCCAGAAGTGAGATTACTGGATCATATGGTAATTTAGTTTTTAATTTTTATTTATTTTTTGTTTTTTAATTACTTTCTTGTGGATGTACATGATGGTGAGATTCACTGTGATATGTTCATATATGTACATAGGAAAGTTAAAGATGGTGCTCACTATGTTGTCCAGGCTTGTCTTAAACTTATGGGGCATAAGTTATCCTTCCACCTCAGCCTCCCGAGTATCTGGGACTATAAGCATGCATTACCATACCCATCTATTTTTAATTTATGTGTGTGTAGGGGCGGGGGAGGTACTGGAAATTGAACCCAGTGGCAATTTACCACTGAGATATATCACCAGCCCTTTTTATTTTATTTTTGAGACAAGGTCTTACTAAGTTGCCCAGGTTGGCCTTGAACTTGTGATCCTCTTGCCTCAGCTTCTGGAGTTGATGGGATTATAGGTGTGCACCACAACACTTGGCTGTTTTTAATTTCTTGAGAACCCTCTATCCTGTGTTCCACAGCAGCTGTATCATTTTGTGTTCTCAATACTAGTGTGCAAGAGTTTATAATTTCTTCACATCCTTACCAACACGTACCTTTTATTTTTTAGACAATAGCCATTGTGACAGGTGTAAGGTGTATGCCATTGTGGTTTTGGTTTGTATTTCATGCTGATTACTCATGTCAAGTATTTTTTCAGGTACCTGTTAGTCATTTGTTTATCTTCTTTGGAGAAATATTTGAAATTTTTCTTTTGCGGTACTATGCATTGAATCCAGGAGTGTTCTACTTTTCAGCTATATCCTGAACCCTTTTTAAAAAATTTATTTTGAGACAAGGTCTTGCTAAATTGCCCAGGCTGACCTGGAACTTGTGATCCTCCTGCCTCAGCCTCCCTAGTCACTGGGATTACGCTATGTGCCACCCTAACTGGCAATATTTGATACTTTTAAATATTTTTTCTGGGGTTTGGACTGTGGCTTAGTGGCAGAGCACTTGTTTCACAAGTATGAGGCACTGGGTTTGATCTTCAGTACCACATAAAAATTAATAAGTAAAAAATAAAGGTATTGTGTCCATCTACAACTTTAAAAATATTTTCTCTATCAGATTTCTCATCTTGTTTTATGCATCATTCTTTTGACTTCAGTGAACATCTTCATGACAGATATTTTAATTTCTGTCAGAAAATCATATAACTTTTATATTAAGGCCATTTTCTAGAGATTTATCTCTTTTTTAATGGTACTGAGGATTTAACCCAGTGATGCTCTACCACTGAGCCATACCCCCAGCCCTTTTAAATTTTTGAGAGAAGGTCTTGCTAAATTGCTGTGCCTGGCCTTGAACTTGTGATCCTTCTGCCTTAGTCTCTTTTCTAATTGATTTTATTTTTTTTTAAATACACAACAGTGGAATGCATTACAATTCTTATTACACATATAGAACACAAATTTTCATATCTTTGTATATAAAGTATGTTCATGCCAATTCAAGTTTTTATACATGTACTTTGTTTTTTTTTGCCTTACAGTTCTTATTACACATATGTACCAGAATTTTTCATATCTCTGTTTGTACATAAAATATCTTGACACCCAATTCGTGTCTTCATACATGTACTTTGGATAATGATGTCCATTACATTCCACCATCCTTGCTAATCCCCTGCCTCCTCCCTTTCCCTCCCTCCCCTCTTCCCTATCTAGAATTCATCTATTCCTCCCATGTTCTCCCTCTGTACCCCACTATGAGTCAGCCTCCTTATATCAGAGAAAATATTTGGCATTTGTTTTTTGGGGATTGGCTGACTTCACTTAGCATTATCTTCTCCATCATCTCTTGAGTCACTGGGATTACAGGCATGCAGCACTGCCTAGATTGGAGATGTTACAGGGTAGAGGCCTGCCATGAAACTGAGATAGCCATGGAGCCCCCGCTCTTACTCTGATTCTTGAAATTATGACAGAAAGATTTCAGACATGTTGCTCAGAGTAACATACATGGGTTTATTGAATGAATAGAAAAAGAGAAAAGGGGACACTCTCAAGGGAAAGAGTCCTCAGAGAAGAGAAAGTTGGTACACCCTTCCTGCCTTCCAGTTTCATTGCAAGTCCCAGGGAAGTTTCCAGAGTCCCACCCAGGACCACCTTTTGACTTTTGACTGGCAGCATTAGAATTGAAAAAACTGTCTCAAGGAGAGGTTGGTGCAGTGCCCATAGAGGTGGAGTTTTTAAAGAAATTGAGTCTTCCTATTTTTGTCTCAATACCCAGCCCCTTTAATTGGTTTATTATCCTTTGACTAACCCTCAACAAGTTTTTTTTGTGAGGGTCTTGATATTTTAGTTGCTAGAGTAATTGGGGGTTGTGATGATAGTTCCAATGATAGGGGAGGGCCCAGACCACCTGGTAGGGTGTTACAAGATTTGAAACAGTAGTTTTCCTTAAGGGACATAATTGTGTTTGGGGAGGTTTTAACATAACAAGCCCCCATCTTCCAGGTGTTAATCTGTCAGATAAAGCTCCCAGTTGCCCTTCATTGTCCTTCCCTGTTCACCCATTCATGGCTCACTAGCTTGTTCCTTTGGAACATCTTTGTATGGTTCTTTATTTTCCTTGACTCTCTGTGTTTGTGTCTGTGTATTAGGCAAAGAAAGAAACACAGTCTGCCTTGACTTGCTTTGTCTATGAGAAGACCCACCAACTAGTCCCACCAGAGATTCTAGTGGCCTCTACTAACATTTTCCTTCCCCAGAGAGAACAGGCAGATGTAGTTTTTGTCTGCTTGTTCTGTGCTAAGCCAGAGTAGACTGAGGTATGGTATCTACCAGTGTAAGCCTCTGTCTCGATTGTCTCTTGGGAGATTTGAGCATGCTGGACTCACTGGATCTTCTTACTGGAGAGACAGACGCTAATTCTTTGGTTAGCCTCAGGGTAGTTGGGCAATTGGATGCGTGGATCTCAACTTTTTCCTTCCCTAGGAAGCTGAGAGCTAGGATTTTTCATTTTTCTTCTGTTCTTTTTTTTTTTTTTTAAATTTTGTTGTTGTTTTTGCAATACTGGGGATTGAACCAAGGGACACTCTACAACTAAGCTATATCTCCAGTATTTTTTTTTTTAATTTTGAGACAGGGTCTTGCTAAGTTCCCTGGGCTGGCATTGAACTTTGAATCCTCCTTCCCTAGCCTACTGAGTAGCTGGGGTTACGGGCATGACACCAGACTGAGCTGGGATTTTTCATATGTGTAATTGTATCATTTCTGCTTGTTTGTCCTTCCCTAGTTGCCCTCAAATAAGGACACTGCGCAGAACTACAACACACTGCTGTGACTAGGTCTCTTAAAGCTGTGGTGCATGCAGTTCCATATGACTTCTGAATTATGACTCGCTGCTTGGATTCTCTTGTACAGTACCCAGTTTGTCATTTGAGATTGGCTGGAACATTGTATAGAAAAAAAAAATTTCATCTTCCTGACCATAGATATAGACTATGGTTTACAGTGTGATTTTAGTCTGTGTCTAAATATGTTTGCTTGAGTTTTCTATGCCCTTTAGTTATTGTTTTGGATATTTTAGCTGCTGTCATTCAAACCAGCCTCTTCAGTCAGAATATTTTTGCTCATGGTCAGAGCCATGGCTTAGCATTTTGAATGGTCCTGGTACATTTTCTCTCTACTCCTTTTTAGTTGCCTCAGATTATTGATTTATTATTTGTTCCATCCCCTTCTCAATATAACCAGTGTAGTGAAAAGTCTAGAATTTCAAATCAGAAAGTCTGAGTTCAAGTCCTAGCTTACTACTTTCTCTTTATATCACCTTTCAGAAGTTGTTTCATTTTGTGAAGTGTCAGTTTCCACTTTTTTTTGGTGATGGTGATGGAACTCATGGCCTTGTGCATGCTTCCACATCTTATAAAAATAAAAATGTCTCCCTTACAGAGTAGACTGAAGATTAAATAAGAATATATATGGAAAACTTTGAGACTGTAAAGAACTATGCAGATGTTTATTTTATTTTGTTATTTGTTCTTTTCTCACTAAAGAAGTTGCATATAATCATTGTGACTTGGAGTAGAATCTCAAATTTTTCCTGGCAGGTCTTTGAGCTGCTTTGGTTTTTGAATGACTGGTTGAGCTGAAGGAGGTCACAGGGAGAGACACGGCAAGGCTATTGGTAGATTTTTCCGTGTTATAACAGAAGCTTCCTTCCTTAAGGACAGGGAAAATGTTTATTTTCTATTTCACTGTACTAGAATGCTATCTGCCTAATCAGAATTAATCGATACTGATGAACATGGCTGCCTCAATGGAGTGACTCCTTAGTTTTAACTAGGATAAATCTCATGCAAATTAAATAGACTGAATCATGCTATAAATCAGAACGTATTTCAATAGTCAGGGAGATACTTTAATTATTTTGCCCAAAATGTATGATTTGGTATGATGTAAGCTTAATACAGCATGTTGTCTTCATATCTCAGGAGTAGACTGCATTTATAGAAGCTCTTTCTGAGCTTCTCTCAGAAGCAAATTGCTCTTTCATAGTGCAGCTCTTATTCAACTATGTGATCTCTATTATCTACCCAGCTTTTCTGACTCCATTTTATCTTAAAAGACTGCTACACTGTTATTGCCTCAGCTAGTGTCAATCAAGTTGCTCTACTGAATGACATTGAAAATGTATTTTGAAAGGACCAGAATTATTTTGACAAAATTGAGTTGTATAAAACATTAACCACTTAAGAGAACATTCACAAATCAAAATTAATGTCTTTATAGTATTATATACTCTAACAAGGAATTATAATTGGTATTCTACAATAACATCTTAGGATTTTTTAAAAAAGAACCCAAATTAAAAATTTATATTGGGTTGGGGCTGAGGATGTCACTCAATGATAGAGCATTTGCATAGTATATGTGATATGGGACTGGGATTTAGTTCAGTGGCAGAGTGCTTGCCTAGTGTGCTCAAGGCCATAAGTTTGATCCCCAACACTGATTTTTTTTCCCAAAATCTCTGTTTTAAGACAACATTTGGATTTTTAAAAACTTCATTTTAAAAGCCACCCTGGGGCTGGGGTTGTAGCTCAGTGGTAGAGCACTTGTCTGGCACATGTAAGGCACTGGGTTGGATCCTCAGCACCAATAAAAATAAAATAAAAATAAAGTATTGTGTCTATCTATAACTAAAAAATAGAAATAAATAAAAATAAAAAATAAAAGCCACCCTGATCCTTTTATCAATATTTTCAGCAAGGTCTATAATACATGCCTCTCACCTCAATGTAAACTTACCTGATCCTGGAAGAGACAAGATTTTTTTTTTTCAGTGCTGGCAATCCGACTCATGGCCTTTAAAATGCTAACAAGTGCTCTAACAGTCCAAGATATTTTATACTAGTCTTTCCACTAAGTAATTTATGGAGAAAAGGAAGATAGGAGTTTTTTCTTTTCCATACATATCTTATCACCTTGTGTGGTATATTTTCCCTAATATCTTTGTTCATTCAATGGGTACTGAAGCATCCATGCACTTCTTTTTTTTTGAATTATCATTTTTTAGTTGTCAATGGATCTTTATTTTTATTTGTTGATAGTGGTGCTGAGAATCAAACCCAGTGCCTCACACATGCTAGGCAAGTGCTCTACCACTGAGCCACAACCCCAGCCCAAGCATCCATGCACTTCTTTTTTTTTTAATATTCATTTTTTAGTTGTAATTGGACACAATACCTTTATTTTATTTATTTATTAATAAATACTACTTCTGAGCACTCTACTTGTGAGCCATAACCCCAGCCCCGCATCCATGCACTTCTAAAAAAATTTTTTTGAGTACATTTGAACATACTTTACTTTGTGAAGTCTTTAGATGAATCTATTTTCTTTTCTTTCTTTCTTTTTTTATACTGGGGATTAAACCCAGGGTGTTTTACCACTGAGCTATATCCCCAGCCCTTTTAATTTTGAAACAGGGTCTCTTTAAGTTGCCAGGCTGACCTCAAATTTGCCTCAGTTTCCCAAGTTGCTGGAATCACAGGCTTATGCCACTATACCAGACTATTTTCTGACATTTAATCTATTTTCTGACATTTAATTGAAAAACAATTTTTTGGTATTGGAGATTGAACCCAGGGGTGCTTTATCAATGAGCTATATCCCTAGCCTCTCCTTTTTTGGTGTATACTGGGGATAGAACTCAGGATCTCATACATGCTAGGCAGGCACTCTACCACTGAGCTATATCCCAGACCCTCCTCAATCCATTTTATTTTTATTTTAAGACAAGGTCTCACTAAGTTGCTTAGACCTTTCTAAATTGCTGAGGCTGGCCTTGAACTTGTGATTCTCCTGCCTCAGCCTCCCACGTTGCTGGGATTACAGATGTTCACCACTATTCCCAGCAGGGGGAAAAATGTGATTGATTTATTCTTTAGTCTATCAGGTTAAAAATTCTGTTTTTTGCCAGATATGTTGGTGCATGCCTATAATCCCAGCTACTTGGGGATGCTGTGGACTCAAGGATCACAAGTTCAAGGCTGGCCTCAGCAATTCAGTGCAAAACTGTCTCAAAATAAAAAATAAAATGGACTCAGATGTAGCTCAGTGGTAGAACACCCCTGGATTCAATTCTCAGTACTGAAAATAAAATCTGTTGGATTTGGAGATACAACTCAGTGGGAGAGTACTAGTCTTATACGTATAAGGCCCTGGGTTCAATCCCCAGCCCTACACACACACACACACAAAATCTGTTTTAGCAACTTAAAAAAATCTTTTGGAAGGTGCTTTTATACTATTTTTTTATGAATGTTAATAGTATTTCTTTTTGTTTGATGCTTAGAAAAGTTGTGAGAAATTAGAGACACATAGTTTATATAAATTTCTGTTATATTTGTTTGGGAAAACCCCTCAATTTTGATAACATGTAGGGCATCAATTGTGATTCTACTTCATGCTTATTTTTTTAAGGAATTTCATGGCCTAGTAAGATCCAGCTGTATGGAGGATCTGGAGTTCAGACTGTTTAGAAAATGGTGACATCATTTGTACAGATTCAATAACTGGTTCATGTTGTCTCTAATTAGGCATGTCATTTTTTTCTCATGAAATAAGGTCAAGATTTCAAAGCCAGCATAAATTAATGTCTGCTTAATGCTTGAAAATATTAATAAGTATTTTCAGTTTTACAGGGCACATATCCAGGTCTCCCTTCAGAATTTCTGCTTTTTCTATTTTGAAGACATTGTTAACTTCTGTTTTGTGGTTTTGAGATTACTAATAATAAGATTACTTTTTTGAAGTCAATGCATTCTGCTTTTTGAGAGGGAATAATGATGATTAAGTTATAAATAAGTGACTCCCAGGGAATACAAATTTTATTTGTACCTTTAGCTAAAAGATACCCTATCTCCAATTTGTATTCTAAGGAAAATTTTAAGTTCCTTCATGCTATATTCATTTGGCCAAAGATCTAGGAGGAAATTTAGAAATGATTTGCTGCTTTTCACCAGTGGTGATTTCATAGCACATTTATCATTCATTATTATTTCAGAAATTGTTGAAAACCTGACCATAACAGATAATTCACCTAGCATACCTGAGGTAATTGATAGACTCTTCAAGGACATAGAAAATATCAACAGGGAGTCTATGGCTGAAATAGAGGATGCTCAGGTTGGTATAAAAATAATTTTATGATAAATTTGTTTTGGTACTGGGAGTAAACTATGATAAGTTTTGTTAATTCATTATTTTAACTAAGGTACAAGTAAAAATATTTTTTTCTTGTTTAACCATTGCTAAACATAGAGAAATATATTTTTAGATTTTAAAGCCTAAAGCATAGGGAAAATAGTTTTAGGAACCAAAGGAAATATGTGCTTAAGTTTAATATTTATTATTTAAACTCTTGAGGTTTTAGTTTTGTCATCTGTTAAGGTTAATAATAATGCGTACCTCCTAATAACAATGTAATTATTAATAATATCTACCTAAATAATTAACAAAATATCATATATCAAGTCCTAGGCACATAATAGTCATGAAATAATAGTTCTTTTGCTTGCCATTTGCAACAAAGTAGGAAGCCGCCCAGTAGTGAAGAAAAAATAAAAAAGGATTCCTCATTCTCATGAAAAAAGGAGGGAGACCAGTAGAGTAGAGAAGGGGGACAGAAGTGGGGTGAGGGGAGGGAAAGGGGTGGAAATGGATAATGAAATTGACCAAATTATGTGCATATGTCAGTATATAACAGTGAATCCCACTATTTTGTATAATCATAATACATCAATAAAAAGTAAAATACTAAGACATATATAATAGCTTTATTCAGATATATTTAACATACCATATAACTCAAGTGTAAAATTCATTGGGTTTTGGTATTTCATAGAGTTGTACACCAATTGCCACAGTTAGGTTTAGAATATTTCCATCACCCCAAAAGGAAACCTCACACCCTTTCCCTTCCTCTTCTCACCCCTACCCCCAGGCAGCCACTAAATCTACTTTTTTGATCTCTATGGATTTGCCTATTTTGGACATTTTATGTAAATGGAATCATATGAGATGTTGTCTTTTGTGACTGACTTCTTTCACTTAGAATGATGTTTTCAAAGTTCATCCATGCTATAGCATGTATAAACATTGCTTACTTTTCTTTTTTTTTTTGGTACTGGAGAATTGAATTCAAGGTCACTCAACCACTGAGCCACATCCCCAGCCCCATTTTGTATTTTATTTAGAGACAGGGTTTCACTGAGTTCCTTTTAGGGCCTCACTAAATTGCTGAGGCTGGCTTTGAACTTTTGATCCTCCTGCTTCAGCCTCCCAAGCCGCTGGGATTACAGGTGTGTACCACTGTGCCGGGTCAATATCGCATACTTTTTATGATTGAAAATATTACATTCTATGGATATATAACATTTTGTTTATTTGTTTGCTCATTCATGAACATTTTGATTGTTTCTACCTTTTGACTGCTGAATTACCGCTGAGTATTTGTCTGCAGGTTTTTATATTTTTATTTCTCTTTGGTGTACACCTAAGTGTGAAATTGCTAAATCATGTGGTTAATCTCTTTAAACTTTTGAGAACCATCAGATTCCATTCCCACTGGCAGTGTATAAGGGATCCAGTTTTTCCATATCCTTGCCGAAATTTTTTATTATATGTCTTTTTTTTTGTACCAGGTATTGAATTCAGGTGCACTTGGTGACTGAGCCACATCTCCAGCTGTATTTTGTATTTTATTTAGAGACAGGGTCTCACTGAGTTGCTTAGTGCCTTGCCTTTGCTGAGGCTGACTTTGAACTCTCAATCCTCCTGTCTCAGCCTCCTGAACCTCTGGGATTACAGGTGTGCCCAGCTTTGTATGTCTTTTTGACTATAGTCATCCTAGTGGGTGTGAAGTGCTATCTCACTGTGTTATTTTTTATGCTAACTTTTTTTTTTCAGTGCTAGAAATTGAATCCAGGGCCTTGTGTATGACAGGCTAGTGATCTACCATTGATCCACTTCCCCAGCCCTGTTGTTTTTTTAATCATGGAAAAATAGACATAACATAAAATTTACCGTTTTAAATGTCTGTTAAGATCATTTTCCAATTTTTAAATTGGGCTATTTTTCTTTTTAGTCTGAGTAGCAGCATCTTTATGTATTCTAAAGTCACACATTATGACTGAGTGGTAAAGCGCTTGACTTGCAGGTGTGAGGCACTGGGTTCAAGCCTCAGCGCCACATAAAAAATAAATTGCTAAACAAAGATATTTTGTGTCCATCTACAACTAAAATGTATTTTTTTTAAGATTACCATTTTAATCATTTTAAATGTAAAAATGTAAAGTTCGGTAGTGTTAAGTATTTTCCCATTGTTGTATAGTTGTACGACCATTCTCCCGAACTCTTTTCATCTTGCAAAACTAAAACTCATTGTCCTTAAACAACTCTCCCTCCCCACCTATCCCCTGGAAACCAGCATTCTATTTTTTATCTTAATAAATTTGATTACTATTGGTACCTCATATAAGTGGAATCATATAATGTTTGTGGTTTTGTGACAGGGTTATTTCAATTAACATAATATCCTCAAGATTCCTCTATGTTGCAGCATGTGTCAGAATTTCTTTCTTTTAATGCTGAATAATATCCCATTGTATGTATATACCATGTTTTGTTTATCCATTCATCTGTCAAAGGACATTTAGGTTGCTTCCACCTTTTGCCTATTGTGAATAATGCTGCCATGAACATAGGTGTATAAATATCAAGTCCTTGTTATCAATTCTTAGGGATATATACCCAGAAATAGATCATTTGGTAATTATTCTTTTAATTTTGTTTTTTGGCACTAGGGATTGAACCCAGGGGAACTTTACCACTGAGCTACATCCCCAGTTCTTTTCATTTTTTTTAAAATTTTGAGACAGGGTCTTATCAAATTGCTGAAGGACTTGCTAAATTGCTGAGGATGACCTTGAACTTGCATCCCTTCTGCCTCAGCCTCCTGAGTTGCTGGGAATACAGGTGTGTGCCACTGTGCCTAGCCTACTTAATTTTTTGAGGAACAACTAAATGGTGCACATTTAACATTCCCATCAACAGTGTACAAGTGTACCAATTTCTTCTCGTCTTCACCAGCAGTTGCTATTATTATTATTAGGCACTGGGGGTTGAACCCAGGGGCACTTTATCACTAAACTATATTACTAGCCCTTTCTATTTTTTTTATATTGAGACAGGGTGTCTTGCTAAGTTGCCTAGGCTGTCCTCAAAGTTGTGAACTTCCTGCCTCAGCTTCCTGAGTTGCTGGAGTTTTAGGCCTGTGCCACTGTGCCCAGGTATTTTCTGGTATTTGATAGTAGACATCTTAGTGGAGATGAGGTGGTATTTTAGTGAGATTGATTTGCATTTCCCCAATGGCTAAGATGTCTTTGAACATCTTTTCATGTGCTTATCTTTTTTGTAGAAATGTCTGTTAAGATCATTTTCCAATTTTTAAATTGGGCTATTTTTCTTTTTAGTCTGAGTAGCAGCATCTTTATGTATTCTAAAGACACATTGCAAATATTTTCTCCTGTTCTGTGGAGTCTTTTTACTTTCTTGATGGTATCATCCTCTGAAGCAAAAAGTTTTAGTTTTGATGAAGTATAATTTGTCTATTTTTTCTTTCATTGCTTGTGCTTTTGATGTCATGTCTAAGAAGATTTTTCCTAACTCAGAATCATGATAATATATCACTATGTTTTCTTTTCTTTTGCTACCAGGGATTGAACCTAGGGGCACTTAACCATTGAGCCACATTCCCAGTCCATTTCTGTTTTGTTTTGAGACAGGATCTCACTAAGTTGCTTAGGGCCTCACTAAATTTCTGAGGCTGGACTTGAACTTGCAATCCTTCTGGCTAACACTCCTGAGTAGCTGGGATTATAGGCATGTGCACCTCATTTATTGGATAGTGGATTCCTTAGTATGTAAATCTCTTTAAATTATAATCTCTTCTTTTGCTTAGTTGTTAGTGAAAAGATATTATAAGATTTTGTGCCAAGAGTCTGTTATTTATTTATTTAGTTTTTAGTTGTAGTTGGACACAATATCTTTATTTTATTCATTTTTATGTGGTGCTGAGGATCGAACCCAGGGCCTCGAATGTGCTAGGCAAGCGCTCTACCGCTAAACCACAATCCCAGCCCAAGAGTCTGTTTTTATTTCACACAAAGATCTACTTGGTTTTGGAAATGCCTTGAATTTGTTTTCTTTCTAGAAAGCCTATTTGTCACATAATTTATTTATGATACATATATTTGCTGTGTTTATCATTATATATTTATTTAATTTTTTTTTGTATTTGTAAATGGATAGAGTGCCTTTATTTTATTTATTTTTATGTGGTGCTAAGGATGGAATCCAGTGCCTCACACATGCTATGCAAGCACTCTGCCACTGAGCTATAGCCCCAGACCTCATTATACATTTATATAAACAACACAAAACCTGCAATGTAAGTGCTTAATACATATTTGTTAGACAAATTATGCATTTTTGTGACTATGAAATACTTATAGTCATAATTTGCCATATCCTTTCTTTTTTTTTTTGAGAATTTTAATATTTATTTATTTATTTAGTTATTGGCGGACACAACATCTTTGTTTTTTTTGTATGTGGTGCTGAGGATCGAACCCGGGCCACACGCATGCCAGGCGAGCGCGCTACCGCTTGAGCCACATCCCCAGCCCCTTGCCATATCCTTTCTAATAAAATATGGAAAAATACAGAATTATTTAAAGTCATAAAGTAACAACTTATAGAAAGTTTGAAAAATGGAGAAAAATCATCTGTAATCATACCACTTTAATATAACTACCATAATTTAATGTGTTTTATTTAATAACTTCTATATTTAAAATGTATATAGATATAATGACAGAGTGTATGTAATGTTTTTGGTATCACAAAAGGAAATCTTTTTCTTTCTCCAACATTTTAATTATAAAAATTTTCAAAAAAGAGAGCTGAGGGCTGAGGATGTATCTCAGTTGTACAGCATTGTCTGATGCTCTGGGTTTGATCCCTAGTATCTCAAAAATAAAATAAAATAAAGCAAATGAATAAACAAACAAAATTAAAAGAATTTTACAGTGGACATCTATTTAACAAACACTTAGATTCTACAGTTGTAAACACTTTATTTCTTCTCCTTTTTGTGGTACTGGAAATTGAACTCAGGGCCTCATGCATACTAGACAGGAGTTCTGCCACTGAGCTATTACAGTTATAAACATTTTATTGTATTTGCTTTATCACCTGTCCATTTATCCATCAACCCATCTTAATTTTTTGGATGCATTTCAAAGTTAGTTGCTGACTTCAGTACAATTCCCTATCCCCTAATGCTTTGGTATATATATCATCAACTAAAATCCAATATTTTGTTGTTTGTCCAGATTGAAGAAATGGCAGTAAACCTGTGGAACTGGGCAGTTACCAGAAGAATAGGTTTGTTTATGAGTGAAGAGCAGACAGTTAAACGTACGTATGTATACATTTTGTGACTCATTTTGAGGAGTATTCTTACTAGACATTAGATAATGTTCCCACAGTTTGAATAATGTTTTGACCACTTCTAGGAGATTTGTTAAAAGACAATCAAACAAAATAATTCATAAGCATTGGTTTTTCAAGCAAATAGCTTTCCTCAGTTTTTATGATTTTTCAGAGGTTAGCTCTTTATGAGTTTGTGGGCATCACCACAAGATAGTCTAGAGGGCAAATGATTAAAGGATGGGAAAATGAAAACTGGAGAGAATGTGTAAGGACATAGATTATTTCCCATTGGAAAATAAATGATCAAAATCTTCAGGACATGAAGGACCATTGAATAGTTTCCCCTCTCCATTAATAAAAGATTGAAAAGTGTTGCAATGTGAGGGATTTAAATTTTTAACACTGAAAAGAATAGTTTCCTCGAGAAGTAGGTTGATAAACATTGGAATGAGTTACTGAGAGAAACTAAAGATTCTTTCTACTTCCACGGGTAAAAAACAAGAACAATAACTACAAAACCCAAATCCCAAACCAGACTCATTATCTTGGATGATTTGAATGTAGAAAGGGAAGCTGTTTGCTTGAAAAACCAATGCTTACTATCTGACAAAGTGCTAATGCTTTGGCTAAATGAGCAAGGTCTAGTGTACTGATAATTAATGTTTTTTTTTTCAACAAGAATAGTGACAACAAATGGATTTATGAAAGTATATTGTCCCAATATACAGGATACATTCAGGCAGTGAATCAAAGGATGGATCTCTACTTCTTGACTTTGTAAAGACAAATGACTTGTTTGTATGCAACAAATAGAATTTATTACTGTGTATTTATCTTTGTAAATACAAACAAAACTGTATATAATTTCAATGTAGGTATACATTAATTGGTGGTTAATAGAATTAATAATATGCTTACTCATGATTTACTCCTCTATTAGGATGTTTAAAGAATAATTCTTTCTCTTTAATGTATATGTAAATATCATTGTTCCCAACAAGCCTTGGATTCTGAGTTATAGAGAGGGAAGAGTTAGGATTTATCTGTGGGAGAAAGTTAGTATGTAGGTGAATTGTGTGATATTAAAATACATTAATTTTTTTAAAAAAAATTTTGGTACCAGAGATTGAATCCAGGGGCACTTAACCACTGAGCCACATCCCCAACCCTTTTTATTTTTTAATTTTGAGCCAAGGTCTCTCTAACTTGTTTAGAGCCTCACTAAGTTGCTGAGGCTGGGTTGAACTTGCAATACTCCTGCCTTAGCCTCTCAAGCTGGTGGGATTATAGGTGTGCACCACCACAGCCAGCAAAATACATTAATTCTTGACTCTGATATAGATAAAATGGGTGTTGCAACCCGACGATCTTTCCCAGTGTATTGTCCTGCTTCATATATCAGTTCTTTGTTTTTCTTGGTACTGGAGATTGAACCCAAGGGTGCTCTACTACTGAGCTACATCCCAAGCCCTTTTTATTTTATTTTGAAACATGGTCTCAAGTTTCCCAGGCTGGCCTCGAATTTGTGATCCTCTTGCTTTTCAGCCTTCCGAGTCACTGGGATTGCAGGCATGAACCACTGCACTGAGCTGCATGTGTCAGTGCTTCCTCAGATATTTAGGTGCTTGTTAAATGTATAGTGCTTTTTTTTTGTATGTGTAGGGGGGTGGTACTGGGGATTGAACTGAGGGCACTTGACCACTGAGCCACATCCCCAGCCCTATTTTGTATTTTATTTAGAGACAGGGTCTCACTGAGTTGCTTAGTGCCTCGCTTTGGCTGAGGCTGGCTTTGAACTCACGCTCCTCCTGCCTCAGCCTCCTGAGTGGCTGGGATTATAGGTGCCCAACTAGTGCTTTGTTAATACAGTGGAGAATTATATGCAGTGCAGCAAACCTCTAATATATATATGGAGATACTTTGTTGCCTTAAAATAAATTCAATGTGCCTGGATTATGTTCTGTGATGAAATAATTCATCAGTATTTATAAACTACTTTTTTATTATTTGGAAGAATTATGGAAATATGTTCTGGAATCATTAACAAAAATAGGAAAGCCTGAAGTAGAAAAATGACTTGTAAATTCCAGTTTTAGACCTGTTGCATTTGCAGCAACAAGGGAGATGTGAAATTGGAGCTTATGAGAAACATCTGAGCTGGACCTGTAGATTTGGCAGTTATTTACATGAGGGTGATAGTTGAAGCTACAAGAGTAATTGATTCTCTGAGGGAGAAAAGAAATAGCAGTGATTTTTAAATATTGGTATAACCTGAAATTATCTGCAAAGCCTCTTAAAAATACAGATGCCCAGTCCCTACCATTGATATTTTTTAAAAATGTTTTTTAGTTGTTGGTGTACCTATATTATTTATTTGTTTGTATGTGGTGCTGAGGATTGAACCCAGTGCCTCACATATGCTAGGCAAGCACTCTGCCACTGAGGCACAACTCCAGCCCCGCTGACCCCCCGCCATTGGTGGTTTGGATTCATTTGGGTTCAGGATGAATCCTGGGCATGTCTATAATATGAAAAAAGAATTCTCATGCCCACCAAATTTTAAGAACCAGTAGTATTGAGGAAAAAAACAGAGTATGGAGGGTTTTTTCCCCCCTGGAAGTACTGGGGATTAGAAACCAGGGCCTCTCTGTATATGAGGCAAGTGTTCTACCACTGAGCTGCATCCCCAGCACTTTTGATTTGAGGCAGGATTTGCTAAGTTCCCCAGGCTGGTCCCTAACTTTTGATCCATTTAATTCAGCTTCCTGAGTAGCTGGAATTTCAGGTACTCTCCCCAAGCCCAGTGATTAGTGACTTTTTTAAAATCTTGAATCTTCCATTTAATTACTGAGAAGAAAAAGAATAAGAACAGAAGACCAAAATGTGATTTAAAAATTCTAGAGACTCATTACCCATTTATTGAGTGCCCATTTACTCATTATTGGGTTGTCATACCATGTTATGGCAGGTAATAGGTGAAAGGAACAAGGTAAGACTCCAGAACAGAGAAACCATGGAAAAAATTATGTTTGAGGATCTAGTAAGTAATGCATTAACACTAAATAAACAATAATTTTTTAAAGTTAGCTTTTTCATTACTGTGACCAAATCACTTGACAAAAAGAATTTAGAGGAGGAAAAGTTTGTTCGGGGCTTACAATTTTAGAGGTCTCAGTCTATAGATGGGTGACTCCATTGCTCTGGGCCCAAGGTGAGGCAGGAAGAACATCATCGGGGAAGGATGCAACAGAGGGAAGCTTCTCCCTTTATGGCAGCAAGGAAGCAGAGAGCAGGGGGTGGAAAGGGGCCACAGCAAAGATGCACCCTTCCAGAGCCTAGTGACCAACTTCGTCCAGTCAGTCCCACCTGCCTACAATTACCACCCAGTCAATCCATTCAAACTAGGATGGACCGATTAGGTTATAGCTCTCATAATCCCATTATTTTGCCTCTGAATATTCCTGCATTAACAGAAGCTTTTGGGGGACACCTCATATCCAAACAATAACAAAAATAAAACATTAATAAATCCCAGAGAGTACAACACTATGTTTGTTTAGGTCAACTCAAATATCAGGCTGTGGATATTGGTAGAAGAAAGTAAGACAGATGTTCAAAGTAATGATCAGCAAACACCTAACCAAGATGTTTATAATACCAAAAGGTCAAAGAACATATTGGTGAGAAGAATAGAGCAACAACAACAAAGAAAACATCTTTATTCTAAAGTAGTATTTTGTTTCAGCCTCAGGTGTCTTTGGCTTGAAGGCTTATCGGCAATCAGTATAAACACCTGGATCTTGAATGTGAGGATGGGACCAAAGTTCTTAGATTAAGCAATATCCTGTACAGGGATATTGCTTAATACTGAACTAGGATGGCTCAGAACAAGAGGATAGTATTTTTCAAAAATGTCATGGTCATTGTGAGATGTTCCTGTGAAATCAGGGAAGGTGGTCTTTGGAAGCACAGGTTTAGTGAAGAGATAAGGGTGCAAAACAGATTGAGTAGCAAGAAAATAGAGGTATTGGATAAATATTCAACTAAGTAAGTTTGGCAATGAAAGATAAGGAGAAATAGGATGCAAGCTTGAAACACAATGGGATTAATTGATGTTTTTTTGAATGTGGGAATGGGGAGAAATTGAGAGGGTGGTACTGAACATACCTTTTGAGAGAGGAAATAATTGAGAGTTCAGGGCCTGGAGAACACTAAAGAATTAATATACGTTGATTGAAAAAAAGGAAATATTTTGCTGGAGTTGTAGTTTAGTGATAGAGTGCTTGCCTAGCATGTGTTGAGGCACTGGGCTTGATTCTCAGCACTGTATATGAATAAATAAATAAAATAAAGGCCCATAGACAATTAAAAATTTTTTTAAAAGAAAGGAAATATTAAAAAAAAAAAGAAAGGAAATATTTTCAAAACTGGAAATTCAAGTCAGTGTAAGTGTATGATTAGACATAATTTTATCAAATGTGTTTTTAGAACAAAATAATGTCATTAAGAGATCCATAGCAGCTAGGTGTAATGGCACATGCCTGTAATCCCAGAGGTTCTGGAGGCTGAGACAAGAGGATTGTGAGTTCAGAGCCAGCCTTAGCAAAAGCAAGGCACTAAGCAACTCAGTGAGACCCTATCTCTAAATAAAGTACAAAATAAGGTTGGGGGGCTGGGATGGTGGCTCAGTGGCAGAATGCTTGCCTTGCACATGTGAGGCACTGGGTTTGATCCTCAGCACCACATAAAAACAAATAAACAAAATAAAGATATTGTGTCCAAGTATAGGTAAAAAAATATTTTAAAAAAAGAAAAGAAAATAGGGCTGGGGATGTGGCTCAGTGGTCAAGTGCCCCTAAGTTCAATCCCTGATACCAAAGAGAGAGAGAGAGAGAGAGAGAGAGAGAGAGAGAGAGAGAAATATAAATAGTTTTTGCATCTCATGATGGGCAGTTGAAATCTGACTACTCCAATCAATTTCCCTGTAATTTCAGCTGGGCAGATTGTCTCTTTTATGATGGAATATTTATTAGAAATTGTATTAGCATAGGAAGAATGGCTGCTGAGATCTCACATAAAGTGATTAGTTCAATTATAGGTAAAGTCATTTTTTAAAACTTAGAGATGATTTATGATGAAACAAACTACAGAAATAAAGAGGTTACACCTGTAATCCCAGCTACCTGGGAGGCTGAGGTAGAAGGATTGCAAGTTTGAGGCCAGCCTGGTCAGCTTAGTGAGATCCTGTTTCATTATAAAAAATAAAAAGGGTTGGGAATATAGCTCAGTGGTAGAGTATCCTTGGATTCAATCCCCAGCACTGAAAAAAAAAGTTAAAATTATTCACACTTGCTTATTTGCCTATTTTCATGGAAAATGATCTGTATAATGAAGCCATCTCTATTTTCTAAATCATACTTCAAGAACTTTAGTGTCATCTAAGAAAATACATTCTTAGAAAGCTTCTCATTTTAGGAGAAAAATCTAAAACTATCCTTCCTGATGTCAAGAGATTTTTGTCAGATGTTGAATAACTCTAGATTCCTCTTAGAATTATTCTTTTGTTAGCATGGTACATACAAGAGCATCTTATGGAATCAATATCTTCAGTGAGTTAATATGTACAGAAATTAAAATTTGAGAATTAAATATCTCTCTGGAGCATTAAGCAAATGATTCATTTGGTAAGTGTCAGGTCATTTCATTTTGAAAATTGATTATTTAAAAAGGCCTTTAAACTTCTTATTTGGGGGTTGGGGGTATAGCTCAGTGGTAGAGCATTTAGCATGCATGGTGCCCTGGGTTTAATCCCTGGCACCACAAAAATAAACAAAACAACAAAAACAAACAAAGAAATATATATTTTGGTGGTACTGGGGTTTGAAACTGGAAGTGTTCTACTTGTGAGCTACATTCTTACCACATTTTTTTGAAAATGTGTTTTAAGGCAGGGTCTCCTTAAATTGCTGAGGCTGGCATTGACCTTGCAGACCTCCAGCCTCCCAAATCACTGGAATTAAGGCATATGCCACCATGCCCAGGTTCAGACTTTTTTTCTTTAAACCAAAAAATTGGCTTCACTTCAATCATCTTTCCTCTTTATAGATGTACATAAAAGGAGAATGAATGTTTTGTTTTTAATGGGTATCTAATTACTGTTTTGCAGTATGTCATGTTGCTTGCAAATTGGTGTGTATGTGTGAAGTCTCAGTTGCTTCAGAAGAAGCTCTTCGAAGACAGATTTTGGTAAGTCCTAGTTGATTGAGGAGAAAGTGTAGATGAAATGAGATAATTGTTACTCTGATGAAAATGGTTGAAGTTAGTATAAAACTGGAGGGGGTTGAAACCTTTAGTGCTAACGATGTTCTTTTTATCATCAGTGTATCTATTACAGTTGAAGATCTGGGCAGTTCTATATTTATTATTACTGTGATTCAGTAAACTAACTACATATTGATTGTATAAATCTGGATTTATGAATTCCTTTTTGCTTTTATCACCTCTTTTTCTTTTCTTTCTTTTTGGTGGCATTGGGAGGGTACTGGGGATTGGATTGAACCCAGGGTGCTCTACCACTGAGTTATATTCCTAGCCCTTTTTATTTTTATTATGAGACAGGATTCCACTAAATTATTCAGGCTCTCCTTGAATTTGTGATCCTCTAGCCTCAGCCTTCCCAATAGTTGAAAATATAGACAAATGCCACTGTGCCTGGCCTATCACCTCTAACTTGATAGCATGTCAGTTTCTCTATCCAAGGGAATGGTATTATTTAGGCTTAGAAGAGTTTGTCTAATGAAAAATTTGAATTATTAAGTAAGTAAAGATTATATGATTTTGTTTTTCCACTTTTTTTTTTTTTTTTTTGAGACAGGGTCTCATTATGTTGGCCAGTCTGGCCTGAAACCCCTGAACTCAAGTGATTCTCCTATCTCAGCATCCAGGGAGCTGGGACTACAGGTGTGCTTCATTGCACCCAGCAAGAGTGCAGGATTAGAAGTCTGGAGACCTAGATTTGAATTCCAGTTCTGTGACTTCTAGCTATGTGCCATTGGGAGATTATTTAGTTTTCTCACTTGTAATGTGAAAATACTAATATCTACCTTAGAGTATCATAGGGTTAAAATTATTTTTTTTTTTGAGAAGTGCTGGATAAACTAAAATGGGCAGGTAAATATACAATAGACAGACTGTATATTTGCCCATGTGGATATAATTACAATTACCTGAAAAATCCACATAGTATGTCATATAATAAAGCTGGGTTGAATATGGGGTTCATCTTGTGTGTTTTCATTGTTTTTGCCAAAATGTAGCCACTGTAATGTACCTGAACAGTTATATTTTGCCCAACTTTTGTAAATATTTTTTTTTTTTCAGTGGGAAGTTCAGTCTGAAACAAACTATTCAATTATGGCTGAAACTCGAAGTCCTCCTCTAGCATTTCTATTACTTAAAAAAATTAAGGATTGGTGTGTAGGTCAGTGAGAGTGCTTGTCTAGCATTCTGAAGATCTTGGGTTGGATCTTTAGCATCACAAAAATAAATATTTTCCCCCAAATAATACATATATATATTTATGTGAAATTAAAATTTTCAGAAAAATAATGACAGTAATAAAAAACAGCAGTTTTCTGCTCAGTTCCTCTCTGTCTACTGTCTTGTTCCCTGGAGGCAATCATGTTTTTTCAGTGGAAAAATATTTTTCCCAGTGTTTTAAATCATTATACATGCATGCATTTTTTGGTGGTCCTGGGGATGTAGCCCAGGGCCTTCCACATGCTTGGCAAGTACTCTACCACTGAACTACACCCTCAGCTATGAAGCAGTATTTTATTATGGAAAAGCTCAATTGTACACAAAACTCAGTTAAGATAATTACAGTGATTCCCTCATTTACCAATCACTCAATTAGAATAATCCTCTATTCATGGTCATTCATTTCTTCTATATCCTCCAACAATAACTTCCTGGCCCAATGGATTATTTTAAAGCAAGTCCAAAATGTATAATTTTGTATCTTCGTCTAAAAGACAAGATATATTTTTATTCAACAGATCCAATATCTATTAAACCTTATAAAATCTAACAAAGATTTCCTGAAATCATTAAACACAAAGATTTCCTGAAATCATTAAACATCCAGATCCACAACCCCTTGCCCTCAGCAGGTTAGAGAACCAACTTATTATTCTGAAAACTATTAAATAAAGAGCAGTAAACAAGCATTTAGTTTGTCTTTTGGTACAAACCATGTTTTGGGGTAACTAAGTAGTTAATGAGGGAGTTTCTCTCTATTTCAGTAATTAAACAAAGAAGGAATGTAGAATTAGAATATCTGAACCCTTGAGTTGGTTTCATAGAATCAGGACCAAAGAAGATTCTCATCTTGTATTTTATTAATCTGTCTCTTTTATTTTTTATTTTATTTTTTTAGATAGACACAATATCTTTATTTTATTTATTTACTTATTTATTATTTAAATTTTTTTTTGTTTATTCATTTTTATGTGGTGCCGAGGATTGAACCCAGTGCTTCACACGTGTGAGGCAGGCACTCTGCCACTGAGCCACAACCCCAGCCTTATTTTATTTATTTTTATGTGGTGCTGAGGATCAAATCCAGTGCCTTACATGCTTGAAGCAAGCACTCTATCGCTGAGCTATAACCCCAGCCCCTAATCTGTCTTTTTTAAACTTCATATTTTCTCTCTTTTTAAAATAAAAAAATCTATTGTAGAAGAAATTTATTTATTGAAGAAGCCAGGGTATTTGTCCTGTAGAATTTATTAAATTCTGGATTCTGATGATCATCCTCATGATATCATTTGAAATATAGTCCTCTGTCCTCAGTTTCCTGTGAACTGGTAGTTAGATCAAGAAACTTGTTTTGATTCAGGTTTGCATTTTGTCAGAATAATTTATATGTGGTATGATGTACTAATGCCCACCTATCACTTTTTTTTGTTCTGTTAGTGCCCTTTGATGATTATTGTTCTATATTTGATATTTCTGTAGGGGTTTGGATATTCTAATTCTAATTCTGTGTTCCTTCTTTGTTCATTAATTGAAATAGTTAATTCTTTTGGGGTGAAGTGTAGTTTATAAAGAAAGACAAACTAAGGGCTTGATTCTTGCCCTTTAGTCATTTTCAGAAATAATGAGTAGGTTCTCTAACATCTTAAACAGTAGCCAGATATTTTTTTAAAATTTTGTGCTGGGTATTGAACCCAGGACTTTGGGGATACTAAACATGCACTTTACCACTGAGCTACATTTCTAGCCCCAAGTAAGTTTTTTAAAGAAATATATCATTATGGTCTGCATGAGGCCCTGAGTTCAATACCCAGCACTCTCACCCCGTATATAATAAAATCTATATGAATATATATAGCTAATGAATTTTATTCAGTTGTAGTTATTTTTATTGATGCATATTGCTCTATCTTTGACCTACTGGTAGGAACCACTTGAAGTGGTTCTCAATCCTTCTGACATGACCCTAGTAGTTCAATAGTTTTTTTTTTTTTTTTAATTTCTAATATGACAGTATTGCAGCCTCATCTGATATAATTCCTGTCGTGGACCTGGAATCAGTCATTCCTCCAAACAGCTTTCTTTACTTTTAATAGAGATTCTTAATTGGGCATGGTAGTACATTCCTATGATTCCAGAAACTCAAGAAGCTAAGACAGGAGAATCACAAGCTTGAGGCTGGCCTCAAGATAGAAACTAAAAAGGGCCAAGGATGTAGCTCAGTGGTACAGGGCTCATGTGTTCAATTCCTAGTAATGCAAAAAAATCTATGTATCTCTATATGTCCACATATCTATCTATCTATATCCATATATAAATATATTTTTTTCAGTACTGGATATTGAACCCAGGGTGCTCTACCACTGAGCTACATCCCCAGCCCTTTTTATTTTTTCTTAATTTTGAGACAGATTATCACTAAGTTGGTCAGGCTGGTCTTGAACTTTCAGTCTCTCTGCCACAGCTTCCCAAGTAGCCGGGATTACAAGCACCTGGCCATATTTTTGAAAAAAGAGAAAATACATGAGTTCTTACTTAAATTTTTAAATGGTATTTAATATTATAGCATTTCACTTAGCCTTCTTGATTTTTTGTTGTATATCTATTTTTAATTATAGAGGGACACAATACCTTTATTTTATTTGTTTTATTTTTATGTGGTGCCTGGGATCAAACCCAGTGCCTCAAGCATGCTAGACAAGCTCTCTACCACTAGGCCACAACCCCAGCCCCTTGTTGTATATCTTTTACTGTCTTATAACCTTAATATACTGAATAATTTATTTCATCCTAAAATATGTTATTTATAATAGTTTCAGAATATAGTAATATCAACATTATCAGATAATATGATTTCTGAAAACAATTTCTTTTTCATGATGGGGATTGAACCCAGGACCTCATACTGGTTAAGCAAATACTTTACCACTGATCTACACACTTAGACCTAGATTTTTCATATTTCTTTTATTCTCAGAATATATTCCATTAGTCAAACTTTGATTTTTTTTTAAAATAAATGTTGGTGTTTATTTATTTATTTATTTACTTATTTATTTATATGTGGTGCTGAGAATCGAACCCAGTGCCTCATACATGCCAGGCAAATGCACTATTGCTGAGCCACAGTCCCAGCCCAAAATGTGATTTTATTTTATTTTTTTAAAAATATCTGGTATTTTAAAAATATCTTTATTGTTTGTTTATTTATTTTTATGTGGTGCTGAGGATTGAACCCAGGCCTCACATGTGTGAGGCAAGTGCTCTGCCACTGAGCCACAACCCCAGCATATGGTTTTAATAGTCTTAAAATACCGCTTTTAAATTACTTGACCAGGAGGCTGAGGCAGAAGCCTTTCCACCTGAGATCAGGAGTTTGAGGCTGTTCAGGGCAACATATTGAGATCCCCAGCTCAAAAAACAAAAAAGAAGTTACTTGAAGTAATTCTTGCTTTATGATTGTGCCTTCAACTTGATAGATAATTAGGTCAATTTCTTTTTATTTACTTTTGATTTTTACTGATTTTTTCCAGTTTGAATAAATTTTGTTTTATAATTTTGAAAGATTAATATGCTTCCAAAGACAAATCTACTTAATAAAGTATATTTAAATAAGTCTAGCTTATTTCTGCCTGGCATACATGAGGCTCTGGGTTCAATCCCCGGCACTGCAAAGAAAAAATAATATTAATAATATATACCTGTTTGATTATATTTTAAAATTATAAACAATAAAATGTGTTTTCTCTTTCTTCTTGTAGATAATCATTTTATTTTATTGCTTATGATTTTAAATATAATAAAACAGGTATATATTATTAATATTATTTTTTCTTTGCAGTGTTGGGGATTGAACCCACAGCCTGATGTATGCCAGGCAGAAAGCTCTACCAGTGACCCAGAGCTCAAGTCCCAGTGCATAACTTGTGTCTTCCCCACCTCCAGTTTCTTAGATAAATTGTAGCATTCATGTGTATTCTTGTCCATTTTTCCCCCCACTTGACAATTGAATGTTACTTCCTAGGATCACCCTGCAGCAGTATATAGATATTTCTGATTTTCTTTTGCAGTATTAGGGATTGAACCCATGGGTCCTCTACCACAGAGCTATATCCACAGTCCTTTAATTTTTTTTATTTTAAATTTTGAAACAGGGTATCAGTAAGTTGAAGAGGCTGGCCTTGAACTTGACATCCTCCTGCCTCAAACTCCTGAGTCTCTGGGATTTATGGTAGAAGGGATGACTGTAGTATATGCTCTGTCCTCCATCTTGATCCAGCTCTTCTTTGCTTCCACAGCATTTTTGTATATTATTTATCAACTATTTACTTAAATATCTATCAATTATAGTACTGTTAGCTTTTCCAGGGTGCCTGGCATGTAAAGGATACTTAGTATTAATGTTGGATTAGTCAAAATTGTGTTAGGGATGAAATTAAAAACTAGAACCCAGGTGTGTTGAACCATAGTCTAATGCTTATTATATAATTATATCAATTATGCATGCATCAAGTTTTCAAAACTTTCTTTTCCTGTATAAATTATCCCAATATTTTAGTAGATGTGTTATCAGGACTATTAATTTTTTGTTATTATTGCTTTTCTTAAGTTTCTTTCTTTTAAATTGTGGTGTTCAAAGCAGAACACACAACTCTAATAAGTACTGATTTTTTTCCTTTCGTGGGCTATGTGACTATATATTGACAAGATTAATTATTTTCTCCAGTACTCTCCAGCCAGATTGAGGGAGGTGTGAAGTTTTAAAAACTATTTTCTAACTTCTCTCTTCTAGATGAATATGAGAACAGGAAAAGGGTGGGTGGATGTTGGAAATGCTTTGATCGCTGATGAATTTTTTCAAGCTGCCATGGCTGTAAGTTACCATTGATTTTTTGCTGCGGCAATTATTAGTAACATCTCTTGTTAGTTTCATCATTACATTGCGGTATTGTTTTATTTTCCAGGGTCTGGAGCAATTATATGTCAAATTAGTGCAGAGGAGCTACTCTGAGGACCACTTAATCATGCAGAAGACTGCTGTGGAGAATGACCTCTTCAAAGTGCTTTCTTACCAAGCAGAATCAGTAGGTGTCATGGGCACCAGGGCTTTATGGTGGGGTATTTTGTATATGTAAATGCAAAAGTGATGAGATGTAATATGTTAAAAGAAAGTCAGGTGTCACTGGCCTTTTATAGGATATTATATTTGACCTTTTTCTCTCTGTCTTATATCTGACAGTGATATTACTCATCGTGATTGAAATACGTGTGGGGGTGGATGAAGGTGAAAAGACTGATATGTAGCTAAACATCATTTTCAACCACTGCAAGTCACACCTGCCATTTATTTGTGGCAGCATCCTTGACCTGAAACACCTGTTTCTGTTTGTGACTCTCTTACATTCATAGTCTGCCTGAAAAGAGCCTTCTTATTTGCAGTTGTTCTGGGTTGTTTGTTGATGTTTTTAAAAATCTGCTGCTATCACACAATCTTCAAAGTTGCATTTTGCCTCTGTTTACCTTCTGGGTTTCCTCCTTTAGTCATCATGGAGTTAGTTGTGCATTTTCAGTTGACAAAATGTAAGCCATGATGCATTTGCCTTCTGTATATAAATCTGGACCTAAAAAAGGCTTTAGAAATCATCTAGTCTTGTAGCAATTTTTCAGTGCATGAAAATGCTTGATATGTAAATCTTATCATCCTTGGCTACCTGAAACTTTGAGTAGTTATGATTAATATTGAGAACTATATAATTATTAACTTTAGAAGATGACATCATTAAAAGTAGGAGTGGAAGCTTTTTTTATTTGTTCTTTTTAGTTATACATGAGAGTAGAATGTATTTTGCCATATTCATACAAACATGAAGAATTTCTTATTCTAATTAGGATCCCAGTCTTATGGATGTACATGATGTGGAGATTCACTGTGGTGTATTAATATATGTATGTAGGGAAGTGTTATTGGATTCATTCTACTGTCTTTCCTATTCTTTTTTTATTTTATTTTATTTTTTAGTTGTAGTTGGACACAATACCTTTATTTTATTTATTTATTTTTATGTGATGCTGAGGATCGAACTCAGGACCTTGCATGTGCTAGATGAACCCCCTACCGCTGAGCCACAACCCCAGCCCTGTCTTTCCTATTCTTATTTCCCCTCCCTTCCCTTCATTCCTCTTTGTCTAAAGGCTGAACTTCTATTCTTCCCCTCCCCCTCTTGTGGTGTGTTAGCCTCCACATATCAGAGAGAACATTAGACCTTCAGTTTTTTGGAATTAGCTTATTTCACCTAGCATGATAGTCTCCAGCTCCATCCATTTACCAGCAAATGGCATAGTCATTTCTTTTTATGGCTGAGTAATATTCCATCGTGTATATACACACCACATTTTCTTTTTCCATTCATCTGTTGAAGGGCACCTAGGTTGGTTCCATAGCTTAGCTATTGTGAATTGGAATGTTATAAACATTGATGTGGCTGTGTCACTGTAGTATTCTGATTTTAACTCCCTTAGATATATACCTAGGAGTGATACAACCAGGTCAAATGGTGATTCCATTCCTAATTTTTTGAGGAATCTCCATACTGCTTTTCAGAGTAGTTGCACCAATTTTTAGTCCTACCAGCAATGTATGAGTGAACCTTTTGCCCCGCATCCTTGCCAACATTTGTTATTGCTTGTATTCTTTTTTTTTTTTTTTTGTATTCCTGTGAATTCTGACTGGAGTGAGATGAAATATCAGTGTAGTTTTAATTTGCATTTCTCTAATGGCTAGAGATGTTGAACATTTTTTCATATATTTGCTGACAATTCATATTTCTTCTGTGAAGTGCCTGTTCAATGTCTTTGCCCATTTATTGATTGGGTTATTTGTTTTTGTGGTGTGTGTGTGTGTGTGTGTATACACACACACACACACACACACATACACATATATAATCTATCCTAAGGTTTAATGTTCTATCTGAGGTGCAGGTGGCAAAGATTTTCACATTCTTGATTGTTTCCTTTGCTTTGAAGAAGCTTTTTAGTTTGATACCATCCCATTTATTGATTCTTGATTTTACTTCTTGTGATTTAGGAGTCTTGTTGAGGAAGTCATTTCCTAAGCCAACATGTTAGAGTAGTGAGCCTACATTTGCTCCTAGTAGGTGCAAGGTTTCTAGTCTAATGCTGAGGTCTTTGCTCCACTTTTAGTTGAGTTTTGTGCAGGGTGAGATATGGATTCAGTTTCATTCTGCTATATATGGATTTTTAGTTTTCCTGGCACCATTTGTTGAAGAGACTATCTTTTCTCCAATGCATGTTTATGCCACCTTTTTTTAGTATGAGATAACTGTATTTATGTGGGTTTGTCTCTGTGTCTTTTACTCTGTTCATTGGTGTCCATGTCTGTTTTGGTGCCAATACCATGCCATTTTTGTTACTATAGCTCTGTAGTAGAGTTTATGCCTCCTGCTCCACTTTTCTTGCTGAGGATTGCTTTAACTATCCTGGGCCTTTTGTTTTTCCAAATGAATTTCATGACTACTTTTTCTATTTCTATGAAGAATGTCATTAGAATTTTTAAATGGACTGCATTAAATCTGTATAGTGCTTTTGGTAGTATGACCATTTTGACCACATTAATTCTTCCTGTCCAATAAAATGGGGGAATCTTTCCATCTTCTAAGGTCTTCAATATCTTTCTTTAATGTTCTGTAGTTTTCATTGCAGAGGTCTTTCACCTCTTTTTTTTAGGATAATTCCCAAGTATTTTTTTTATGAAGCTATTGTGAATGGGATAGTCCTCCTAATTTTCAGCTGACTCATCATTGGTGTACAGGAATGCAATTGATTTATGGGTGTTAATTTTATATCCTGCTACTTTGCTGAATTCATTTATGAGTTCTGGAAGTTTTCTGGTTGAATTCTGGATTTTCTAAATGTAGGTTCATGTCATGGGCAAATGGGGAGAGTTTGAGTTTTTCTTTTCCTATTCATATCCCCTTAATTTCTTTCTTTTGCCTAATTGCTCTGCCTAGAGTTTCAAGGACTGTGTTGAATAGAAATGATAAAAGAGGGCATTCCTGTATTATTGCAGTTTTTAGAAGGAATGTTTTCAGTTTTTCTCCATTTAGAATGATGTTGGCCTTGGGTTTAACATATATAGTTTTTTTAGTGTTGAGGACTGTTCCTATTATCCCTAGTTTTTCTAGTGTTTTGAACATGAATGAATGCTAAATTTTGTCAAATGCCTTTTCTGCATCTATTGAGATAATCATGTGATTCTTGTCTTTAAGTCTATTGATGTGGTGGATTATATTTATTGATTTCCATATATTGAACTAATCTTGCATCCCTGGGATGAAACCTGCTTGATCATAGTGCACTATCTTTTTAATGTGTTTTTATATGCAATTCAGAGGTTAATTCTTTTTGTTATAAGTTGATTTCCACCTGTATGACATTTTTATTATTAGAGCTGTAGATTTTATTGATGACTGTTAAGCAGAAGACATCTCTAAAAACCTTTGTTAACAGTGTTGTTTGCTAATGAGTTTTCTCTGTCATAGTAAACCTTCTGAGATATTTCTTTTTTATATATTTTTAGTTGTTGATGGACCATTATTTTATTCATTTATTTATATGTGGTGCTGAGAATCTAACCCAGTGCTTCACACATGCTAGGCAAGTGCTTTACCATTGAGCCACAACCCCAGCCCCTGAGATATTTCTTTTCTTTTCTTTTTCTTTTTTTTTTTTTTAGAGAGAGAGAGAGAGAGAGAGAGAGAGAGAGAGAGAGAATTTTTTTTAATATTTATTTTTTAGTTTTCGGCGAACACAACATCTTTGTTTGTATGTGGTGCTGAGGATCGAGCCCGGGACGAATGCATGCCGAGCGAGCGCGCTACCTGAGCCCCAGCCCCCCTGAGATATTTCTTTTTTTTTTTTAATATTTATTTATTTAGTTAGTTAGTTTTCGGCGGACACAACATCTTTGTTTGTATGTGGTGTTGAGGATCGAACCCGGGCCGCACGAATGCCAGGCAAGCGCGCTACTGCTTGAGCCACATCCCCAGCCCCCCCTGAGATATTTCTTAAAGATAATGTAGGATTTATTGTTCTCTAGGCACTTGCCAATGAACCAATTAGTTAATTACTTATCATTTGTTGTATTACTCAACAGAAAAGGAGTATTTGCTTTGAACAGAGTATTGTGCTAAGCTTTGTGGGGGAATGCAAAATAAGCATATATATCCTGCTCTCAAGGAGATTATAATTTAGTTGGTGAGATAAAAGGTACGTATACAAGATAGAATTAAGTGAACTATTGTAGAATGAATCTGACATAACTTTCCTATGTTCATATGTGGATACACCACCAATGAAACTCCACATTATGTACAGCCACAAGAATGGGATCTAATTAGAATAAGTTATACTCCGTGTATGTATAACATGTCAAAATGCACTGTACTGTCATGTGTCTCTAAAAATAACAAAAAACTGTAAAAAAGATAGGATTAAGTACATGAGAGTAGTGCATATAAATGATCTGCATGCAGTGTGCAGTTCTGTATATGAGTAGAATTATAACGTGCTGTCACTTTCCTCAAGAAAATTAAAGGTGGGCAAGGTGGCATGCACTTGTAGTCCCAGCTATTTAGAAGGAAGCTGAAGCAGGAGAATTGCTTATGTCCAGGAGTTTGAAGCAAGATAATGTGACCCCTTCTCAAAAACAAATATGTGTATGGGTATATATAATATATATATATATATATATATATATATATATAAAATTTGGAAGTTAGGCCATGAACACATTTTTAAATGGAAAAAGGAAAATATTAAGTGACAAATGAATGTCATAGATCAGGTGAGAAACATACTGTTTAATGTGGTCACATGACCTTCATAACAATTGCTGAAATTCACTTTTTCTCTCTCCCTATATCTACCTGCAAAATATTCATTTTCTGTTTACCTTTGTGCCACAGATTATCCATTTATATTCTTTTATTATTATTTGTTTTTGGTACTGGGGTTTGAGCCCAGGACCTCATGCATGCTAAACATTGGCTTTATCACTAAGCTGCATTCTCAGCCCTGTGTAATCTTTTAGCATTTTAGGAAAAAAACATATATCTTCATATTTCTCCTAATTCGCCATTTCCCTTGTCTATTGGCAGTACCTTTTTCTGCTGTCTGCATCATGTGCACACACAAGGGTCATCTGCTTTGGTTCTGCTTCTTACCCTATATATAATAAGACTACCTGTAGAACCTAGCAGGGTCACATTGAGGTAAAAGTTATGAGCTTACACATAAAGATTATGATGTAGGCTATTTTATAGTTGCAAGCCAAGTGGAAGCTCAGCTTTTTCTATTATACCAAGTACTTTGGTCCATTATCTATCTTTCATACTAATTAAAAAAGTAGTAACTTAGTGGGGTTAGGGATATAGCTTAGTTGGTAGAGTGCTTGCCCTTTTTCAATCGCTAGCACCAAAAAAAAGTAGTGACTTAAGAAATTAATTTTGCACTGTCAAATTTTAGCATGGTACCTAACAATCATAGATATTATATAAATGTATGTGCTACAGATGATCTCTCCTATTTCTATTATCTCTCTGACCTTTTTGCTGCCCTACCAGAAGAGTGATAAGTAGTGTGTGTAAGATGTGAAAAACTGAGAAACATTGGTATAGGCAAGGGCTACAAGAGTGTAGAAAAGGGGAAAGATTATTGGTGACTGGGTTGGTAGGGGAAGACACAAATAATTTAGGGCATGATTTGAACTTTGAAGAAACAGATTTAGAAAAGTGGGGGCAAAAATACAGGCTATTCCAAGTAGAGCAAAGGCTTGTGCATGAGCATAGAGTCATATAGGCAGAATTGTGCATCTCATTTTTAAGGAATGCTGTGTGACCAGTTCATCTGGAATGAAATATTTGCAAGGGTATAGTAAAAACTAAGTTTGGACCCAGATTGAGAAAACTCAGATATACCTCTTTGAAAAAATACTTTTGATATTTTCATAAAATTATAATGGAAGGTGGCTGGAGAGAGGTAAGTGTAGTCATGTGGAAAAAAAAAGAAATGTAAAACTAAAGAAAAAAAAGAGTAGTCACGCTTGGCAGTCATGCTTGGAATGAATTAAAACATGAACAGAAGGTATGGAGGCATAGTGTAAGCATGAACTAATGAAAGTGTGGACTACAAAATTAACAACAGTGGGCTGGAGTTGTAGCTCAGTAGTAGTGTGCTTGCCTAGCATGTGTGAGGTACTGGGTTCGATTCTCAGCACTGCACATAAATAAATAAAATAAAGGCCCATCAACAACTAAAAAGATATTTTTAAAAAGTAAAAAGTAATAAGCATTGGGTAAGATAGGGCAGATACAGGAGACATTAAAATGGAAGCAAGCATTTATGCTCAGTGAGGACTTGAACCACTTAAGTTTTAGAGAAAGGAAAGGATGCATGATAAGAAAGCTTATTCATTCCACATATACTTGTTGCCAGGAGGTGTGTTTGGGGACATGTAGTCAAAACTAGAATAAGCAGAAAGGACGGAGATCAAATAAGAAATGAAAGATTAGTACAGTGAGTCATGTATGAGAAGGAAACTTAGATGGTTAGTAGTAGCCAATGCTTCAGAGAAATAAAGAAAGTGAGGTTGCAATGGAGGTGTTTAGACATGGCCTTCAGGAAGGTGACAGTGACTACAGAAAAAAGTTTTCAGTAGCAAGGTAAAAGTAGAAGACAGAGTGTAGAGATTTAAGGACTGAATGGAGTGAGGCAATGGAAGTTGGGTTAGCATTCTGAGAGGTCAAAACTATTTTCAAAATTCTAAAATGTTATTTTTATTTTTTTGCTATATTAGTTTTTGTGTTAGTGGCACAAAAGCAACAATGTTAAAATGGCTGATGCTTAGATGTAAATCAAGACAATAGCTTGTACTTCTCTAGTAGATATTTTATCAGTCAGTTTTACTTTAAAATATCCTTAATGAGGCAGTAAAGATGATTACTTTTATTAAATTTTTAACTTGGAGGACATATTGTTTTAATTATTTATTTTTTTAGTTTTTTCATACTGGGGATTGAATCTAGGGGCACTTAATCACTGAGCCACAACTCCAGACTTTTTTAATTTTTGTTTTTTGTGACAAAGTCTCACTAAGACAGTGCCTCACTAAGTTTCTGAGGCTGCCCTTGAACTTGCAGTTCTCCTGCCTCAGCCTCCTGAGTTGCTGGGATTACAAGTATGTGCTGTGATGCCCAGCAGATACGTTTTAATATTCTGTGATGAAAAAGGAAGTACACATAGAGCACTTCTGTGATGGCTGTATTGAGGAAATGTCCTTAGGTGATTGTTTAACTTATGAGCTGAATTAGAAACTCACTTGAAAGCATAACTGATGCAGACTTTGTTCATGTATACTTGGGTATTTAGCAGATATTTTCATAAAAATGAATGGAGTATATGACTTCAGGGAAATCAGTGGAGAGCATTTTTGCCAGTGATAATTTTTTTTTTCATGGGACCAGTGATGTTTGCAGTTATAAAGTTTTAGCTTTTAGTTAAAAATTAGAATGTTGGGAAACTTATACTTCTACCAAGAGCACGTTAGCTTCCAAATACTTCGACTTTGAATGTTCCAGAGGCCTCTGGCTAGAGGTCAGTCTCATCCAGGAGGGAGGCTATAGCTCCAGGAAACATTACCATGACTAATGGACCAACTGGGCCCAAGACATGTACCCCAGAGCTGTTTATGGCCTCAGGTTTCTCACTTCCTGTAAGGAGTTCAGCCTGTGGCATCTTTGCCCTAGGCTGTTATCTGTGGGGTCATGGAGTTCAGAAGCTCAGGGGCCTTAGCCCACAGGTGAAGAGAAGCTATAGGGAGCAGGTATAGGAGCCCTGAGGTCTTTCCTATCTCAGACAAGATGGGTAGGAAGGAGAACCTGGTGTACAAGATAGGGATGTGATTGACTGGAGGAGTTTGTTCTTCCCAGCCAAGCAAGTGCCCCACCTCTGTCTAGTTTGGGCAGCTGGGCTGCCAAGGTCAGGGTGGCCTCACCTGGACATCTTTAAGCTTCCCTCTCCCTTTTGTTTTACTCTTGGCCTCTCACATCATGGGGGATCCAGCCCAGAAGGTCACCTCGCACTCTTTGCTGTATATATCTGAGACTAGTTTTTATTCCTTGTGAAGATGATATACTATTTTTATTAAGCATGACTTGGGTGCGAGCTGCTGGCTTCCTCTGCACGTGCATGTGGAGAACAGGTGTTCCCTCCCCTGTCCTGGCCTGGGGGAAGTCACAGCTGGAGTTCTGGCTCCTGAGGAGATCCTGGATGTGAAGGACACCTGTCACTCCCCCCCCCACTATTTGTTTAAACTCCTTGAAATAGTCTGTGCAAAAGTAATAAACTATGTTGACTTGTTGAAAAAAAAAAACAAAAAATCCTCCAGTACTTAGACTTTTTCTCATGGAATTGGTGGTGATATTAACAAATGTGGTTTTTAAAACTTTATTTTGAAATAATTATAGACTCACAGGAAGCTGCAAAAATAGTAAAGAGAAATTTGGTGTAATCTTCACCCGGTTTTTCCCCAATGGAAACATTTTGTGTGTATATTTAGTGCAATATAAAACTAGGAAATAGACGTGGGTACAATCCACAAACCTTATTTAAGTTTCCCCAGTTTTACATACATTAAATTTTGTGTGTTTGTAGTTCTGTACAATTTTATTGACATGTATATATTCATGTTAACCACACACCCCCAATCAAGATACAGAACAATTTCATCACCACAAATATCCCCATCCCTAACCCCAGGGAACCAATAACCTATTCTCCATCTCTATAGTTTTGTCATTTTGAGAATGTTAAGTAAATGGAATTATACAATATGTATACCTTTGGATATTGGCTCTTTTCACTCAGCATAATTCCTTTGAGGTCCATCCAAGTTTTGTTTCTGTATATCAATAGTACGTCCTGTTTTATTGCCAAGTAGAATCCTACACTATGGATGTACCACAGTTTGGCCATTCACCATTGAAGGAATTTGGGGTTTTCCAATTTTTAACTATTGCAAATAAAGTTGACAGAGACATTTGTGTGCAGGTTTTTGTGCGGCTGTAAGTTTTTGTTTCAGAGCTGGGGATATACCTCAGTGGCAGAGTGTTTGCCTAGCATGTGCAAGGCCCTGGGTTAGCAAGTTAGCAAGATGCTGTCTAAAAAAAGAGAGAGAGAGAGAGAAGGAAGTGGGGGAGGGAGGGTGGGAGGGAGGAAGGAAAGAAAGAAGGGAAATTTTGACTTAAGGAAGTTGTGACTGAGCAAAGAAATGGAAAAGCTGCGAATCCAAAATCCACATTCTTTCATTACATCAGTATAGTTAGGGCATCATACCTGATCTAATGGCTCACAGTCTCTAAGTGGTGAAACCAGGGCTTGTGGTTTTCAGATGTTCATCAAAGGTTGCTACAGTATTGTGTCATGCTTCTTCTTTTTCTTCTTTGTTGTCATGCTGGGGCCTTGCCACACTAAGTAAGTGTTCTATTACCCAGCTACACCTGCAGCCCTGCCTCTTCTTTAGGGATTCTTTTGTTTGAGTTCTCTATGCTTTGGGCTTGAAATACTGAATTTTGGCTTCAAGAATATGAACAATTTTTCCAAAATAACTTGTATTCTTAGAGCTTTGATTTCTCTAGAATAAAATCTGAGTAACCATAAACATTTTGTGGGTTTTTTTGAGCATTGAAGTCTCAGATTGCTTAATATAAGAACAGAAAATAACATCCTCTGATATGGCATTTGTCACTCAGCATTTCTTTTTAATAACAAGATTTTGTGTGCCTTGAATCATGACTCCATTAGCAAGTATTTGTTGGATATTTATTGTGTGGATGGGGATATTATTTTGTAATATCTATAGATAGAAGTTTGGCTTTAGAGGCTCTTTTGTTAGCAATTTGTTTTCCTTTTTAATAAGATCTAGAATTAAACCTTTAGAGGAAGGTCTCTACTTAGCAACATGTCAAGGTTAATATTCATCAGGTTGATGGAGGAGAAAACTAAAAAGGAATTGGCATTTCTTTTTTTTTTTCCTTGTGCTGGGCATGCACATGCTAAGTGGGCTCTTTATCTCTGAGCTGTACTCACAGCTCCAATATTTTAGAATCTTTATCTTTTCTTCTCTACTAAATCCATTTCTTTTTGGTTGTACTAGGGATCAATTTCAGGACCTCCAGCATGCTAGGCAATCACTCAACCACAGTTACACCCCCAGCCCATCAATCCCTTTCTTATTCAAAGCATGAGAATATTTGACACCATATAAAGAAAAGGAAAGAAAATAGCAAATGGAGGGATTTTCCCTCCTTGGAAAGTACTTTATAAAATTATTTTCTTGTATGTGTCCATGTTTTTAAAAAATATTTTGTCAGCTAAATTCATAAATGGCTGAAACAGCCCTCTTCTACAAGTGCTTAAACAATTCATGATTGATCTTTTTGTTCATTTGAAGGTTTTCAGTCATAGATTGGTAGAGCTGAAAGGAGCCCTAGAGATATCTAGTATAGTCTCCTTATTTTTTAGGTGAGGAAACAGAAGCTAGGAAAGTTAACAGCTAATAAATGGCAGAGTCTGGTGCTTGGGAGGCTGAGGCAGAGGATCACAAATTTGAGGCCAGCCTTAGCAAGTTAGAGAGGCCCTAAGCAATTTAGTGAGACTCTGTCTCAAAAAAAAAGTGTTAAAGTGTCCCTGGGTTCAATCCTCACTACCAAAATAATTGAATAAATTGAATGAATGACAACAGAGAGAAAGGAAGAAAGAAAGCAGAATGACTTTTTGGCTTCAAGGTGGCATTACAATAAACTCACTTTGATAGTAGATATTCCCAGCAGTTCAGACTGTAAGGTTATTGTGAGCTTGTTTTAGGACAAAAGATTGCTGTTTAATTCCTCTAATGTGAAGATAAATAAAAGAGCTATTTAAATAATAGCATCATTTTGTTAGACATGGCATTATATCATAATATGATAACATAAGGTAGTACTCAAGTTTTTGCATTTACAGAAAAAGTGACTGCCATTCATTCATTATCTACATTGTTACTAAAGATTCTTATCACTTATTCCTCTGTATTTTGAGCTGGCTTTTATGTTTAGTTAGACCAACTAGCATTGTGGAAAAGATTAGAAAACAAAGTAAGACTTTATAATAGTAGTTAAAATATGATAAAACTGACTTAGAGACAAACTCCTTGTCATTTCATTTTAACCAATTACTGACATTCTCTTTCTCAGGCAGTTGCTCAAGGGGATTTTCAAAGAGCATCTACATGTGCATTGCGTTGTAAAGATATGTTGATGAGGCTTCCCAAAATGGTGAGTGAAATTTCTGCATTTATTTTCCAAGAGTTTGAAAATGTACTCTTTCAATTTCCAGGAAGAATCATTACTACTGCATGAAACCTTTTGGAGATTCTATTTTGAGATCAGTTCCATTGACTTAGCTGATCTTTGAAATATTTTGCTTCCTTTGTCTTTATCAGAAAGGGCATTTGAAAAAGTGATATGGGTTTGTAAGGGTCCGGTGAAACGTCGGAGAAAGAGACCACCAAGTGACCACTCATGCAATTGGCAGAAGGGGGATTTATTGAACCAGCATGCTGGGGCTCCGTGCCCACTCAAGAAGGGAAAGCAGCCAGAGCCCCGAGCAGGGGCTGAGCACTGCTTAAGTACACTTTTTTGGGAGGGCGGAGGGCTTTGTATACATCAGAACAAATCATCATGAGGCGCGGGAAAATTGAACAACAACTCCTAAACATGATTAGTTCATTCATTGGCGGGAACAGGTCAGGCTGGAGTGATAGGTCATTCCTAAGGAGGGGGTCACATTTAAACTGATTGGTCCAGGCCCTGCAATGCCTACGTGCGACCACACAGAGCCTTTATTAAACAACCAAATAGTCAGGGGAAATATTTACTGGGCAGTTCCAAGCATTGTCTTAACAGCTACAGAAATTTCAGGTTTTGCAGGTAGCATAGGAACCTAACAATACCTAATCCTTTACATTTTAACTCAGACCTTGCAGCTTAGAAACTTTACAACACCCGGTCTTTTACCCTTTAACTTTTACGCTTTAACTTCAATTTCTTTTACCCTTACAGGTTATTTCTTAAGATTTCTTTGCTTTTCCTTTTATTGCCAAATCATCTTGCAACTATTTCTTCCATATTTCATGCTACACAATGAAAGAAAGAAAAAATGAGTCTATTTTACTACTGACAGGGTCGAAAGCAGTTAATTAGGTCACTGCCATATTATTTTTTCTATACTGAGATTTGGAGGTATGATAGATTTGATAGGATAAAATTTGTTTCCTGGATTGGTTCTCATCAAAATTTCTAAATTTATAGCATTTTTGCTTTGCTTCTTTATCTCCCTTTTCCATTCTTTCTTTGTTTTTTGTTTTTTTGTTTTGTTCAGTGTTTATGTTTACTTCAGTTTTTACTCTTACTGTGGGCATTCACAGAGATATAGTTGGATATCAAAGAGACTATTTTTAGGGTTCCATAAGTTGTACCTACTTGTGAGATTGTTTTTTCCCCAAAATTCTGCTTTATAATATAGAACATAATTCAGTAAATACTTATATGTTGCCTATTATGTTCTAGGCATTTTTCCAGGCTTTAAAATATTTAAAAACAATTTCATATTTACAGAAAACTCAGAAGAGTAGTACAAAGAACTCCTGTATATCCTTTGCCAGAGACTCTAGATTCAAGTTTTCTAGTAATGACCTATATAAAAATGGATTCAGTGTAGGAGTAAATGTCTCTAGTCTTCTTTAATCTAGAATACTGCTTCATTCTTGCCTTGACATTCATGACCTTGAGAGTTTATAGAATTTGACTTAATTTGAGTGTATTCAGTTTCCTTATTATTGGAATAGGTTATGAATTTGATGCCAGCTAATCACATGAGAAATTATATGTTCTCTTCATACCTTCCTATTTGGTGGCATAAAGAATTGGTTTATCCTATTATGGGTTGTGCTCATTTTGATCTCTTGATTAAAATGGTGTCTTCCAGGTTTTTGCACTGTAGACTTCCAGGTGTTTGTACCATAACCTTGAGTAGTTTCCCTTGGTTATTAGTAAGGATTTTATGGGGTGACATTGATATTTTGGAAATCTAATATCTCATTTCACTTTCACCACCTATATTCTTTCTCCCATTTTTCTAACTTTTTTGAGGTATAACTGAAAAAATTGTATATATTTATAATGCATAATGCTAGTTTTTGCAGCACTAGGGTTTGAATTCAGGGCCTCATTATGTTATGCAAACATTTTTTTGGGAGCTAGGCTAACTCTTTACGAGTGAGCTACATCCCCATTCCAATGTGATATTTTGATACATGTATACAGTGGGAAAAGATTACCACAGTCAAGTTAATGTGCATACTCATCATCACTTAGTTATCATTTTTCATGGAGAAACATTTCAGATCCACTTTCTTTGCAATTTTGAAGTATAAGTTATTATTAACTATAGTCACTATGCTGTACAATAGATCTCTAGAATTTATTTATACTAAATATCTGAAACTTTGTACCCTTTGACCAACATCTTTCCCTCACCCCCAATACCCCTAACCCCCGACAACCACCATTCTGCAGTCAGGTTCTTTAAGTTCAGCTTTGTCAGATTCCACATATAAGTAAGATCATTTTTTTAGTTATGTGTATTTTTTTTTTGGTGCTGGGAATTGAACCCAGGGCCTTGTACATGTGAGGCAAGCACTCTACCAACTGAGCTATATCCCCAGGCCCATAAGTAAGGTCATTTTTAATTGGGCTGTTTATCTTTTGATTATTGAGTTGTAAGAGTTTGTTTTTTGTTTTAGTTTTTGTTGTTTTGGTGCTGGGGAATGAACCCAGAGGTACTTAACCACTGAGCCACATCCCCAGTCCCCACTTTTTAAAAAATATTATTTTGAGACAGGGTTGCACTAAGTTACTTAGTCCTCTCTAAATTGCTGAGACTGACTTTGAACTTGTGATCCTCCTGCCTCAGCCTCCCGAGCTGCTGGGATTACAGTTATGTACCACCATGCTGGCAAAAGTTCTTTATATATTCTGGTTATTAAATCCTTATATGATTTGCAAATATTTTCTCCCATTTTGTGAATTGTCTTCTCACTCTTAATAAGGTCCTTTGATCCACAAGTATCTAATTTTGATTAGGTTCAGTTTATCTTGTCATGTTTAAGAAACCATTGCCAAATCCAAAGCTATGAAGATTTTTCTGTTTTCCTCTCAGGATTTTATAACTTTAGCTTTTAAATTCAGGCCTTAGATCCATTTTGAGTTAATTTTTTGTATGGTATAAGGTAAGGGTACAACCTCATTCTTTTGCATGTGGATATCCAACTTGTTCCATTTGTTAAAAAGACTGTTCCAGGGGCTGGGGTTGTGGCTCAGTGGTAGAGCATTCACCTAGCATGGGTGAGTCCCAGGGTTTGATCCTCAGCATTACATAAAGATAAATAAATAAAGGTATTGTGTCCATCTACAACTAAAACATATTTTTTAAAAAAGATTGTTCTGCCAGGTCTGGTGACACACACCCATAATCTCAATTACTTGGAAGGCTGAGGCAGGAGGATCACAAATTCAAGGCCAGTCTGGCAACTTAGCCAGACCCTGTCTCAAAATAAAAAAAAAAAAAAGATTTGGGGATGGCCTGGTGTTGGTGATGCATGCCTGTAATTGTAGAGACTGCTGAGGCTGAGACAAGATTGCAAGTTCAAGCCCATCCTAAGTAACTTAGTGAGACTCTGTCTCAAAATTTACAAATAAATAAATAATGGCTCAGTGGTGAAGCCCCCCTGTATTCTATCATGGGTACCCAACAAAAAATAAATAAAATTTTGGGGAGTATGCTCAGGGGTAGTATGCTTTCCTAACATGTACTAGGCCCTGGGTCCAACCCACCCATACCACATGAAACAACAAAAACAAAACTTGTTTATTCTCCACTGAATGGTTTTCATACCCTTGTCAAAAATTATTTGACCATATATATGAGGATTTATTTTCGTGTTCTTGTCACAGAAGAGTGAGGAGCGGTAGCTCCAAATCTCAGTTCTTGTGGTTGCAATGAAAGAAGATTTAACATCAGACATGAAAAGCCAAGCAAGAGAATAGGCTGTCTCCAAGTGTAGAACAACAAAGGAAACAGTACTGTTTTCAAATATATTGCTGTTTTATGGGTGCCTTGAAAGCTGGGGTCCACCTTGTACACTCTTTGCCAATTAGATGTTCAACTCTTCCTTCATGTTGGGTGGGAGAGTTTTTAACAGTCATGATGGCCATGCTATGTCCCGTCCGGCAGGACACATCAACGTGGGCAGTGAACCTAGATGGGGAGGAATGAAGGGACAAGAGACACAGAAGGATGACAGCAAGACAGGTGTCTGATCAAGCTGCAAACTTTTATTGTTCACACAGGGGTATTTATATGCTGGGGATGGGGAAGCTCTCTAATCAACAACTGCTGGATGTGGGTGGTAAAACTGCCAGGTGCAAGATATCTGATGATCCTGATAACCGCAGGATGTTCCAGGGAGATAGGTGGCTGCAGGATGCCTCCCAGGCAGGATGTCTCCCAGGGGGCTGTCAGGCTAATCTTTGAAGGAGAATTTCCTTCTAGTCCCTGACAATGCTATTCAGGGGGACATTATCTACAAGTTAATCCTATGTTGATGTGGGTATTGGGGGTCAGTGACCAGACAAACTTTACCTTGGTGTGTCTGCACTACTAAAGAAATTTCTCTTCTGAAATACATTGAGAAACTTATGGCCATAAATCCTAACAGTGACCCCAATAGACCCTGTCAGGAGTTAACCCTATTGATCTTTCTTTCTTGATCCATTTCTTAATTGGCTCACTTTGTTTATCTTTGTTTATTCTCAGGGTTTATGAACCTATTTTTCTATATGTAACTCGATTATTTATTTGCCTTAAAAGCAATTTAAAGAAAACCCATGACCCTTCCATGTTATTGGTTTGCATTTCACTGCTCATTACTAAATACTAACACTCTTATTTCTACTATTTTGGTTTATATGTCCCTCCTCCTATCAGTACCACACTGTTTTGTTTTGTTGCTTTGTGGCACTGCACTTTTGAAAGAGAAACATGAGATTTCCACCATTGTCCTTTTCAAAGATAATTTTGGCTATTGTGAGTCCCTTGAAATTACATATGAATTTTAGGATGGTTTCTTCCAATTCTGTAAAAGCTATTGGAATATTTATAGAGTTTGCATTAAATCCATACATATCTTTATTTAGGTCTTTAATTTCTTTTAGCAATGTTGCCAAAAGCTCAGTCCTTGTTCCTGATGCCAATCCAATAATGAGGGCATGGTTTTGAGAAAAAGGAAAAATAAGATTTATTCCTTTTCTAGCAAAGGAGAAACACTGGGGATTCCTGTCCCAAAGGCTGTGGTTTTGCCTATCAACAGGAACAGGGGGCTTTCATAGAGGTTATTCAGAAAATGAGATTAGGGAAGAGAGATCAGGAAGGAGAAGATCAGGGAGGAGAAGGTTAGGGAAAAGATCAGGGAGTAGAGAATCAGGAAGGAGAAGGTTAAGGAAAATGTGATCAGGGAGAAGATCAGGGAGAAGAAGGTTGGGAAAAAGAAAACAAACAAAAAACATGTAAGTTTCAAAGCTACAAGTGATATACTCAAAACATCAAGTGAACCTCTGTTACAGCAATGTTTTCCAATTTTCAGTGTGCAAATCTGTACTTCCATGATTAAATTTATTCCTAAGTATGTTATTCTTCTTTATGATTATAAGATCCTTGCTTAGCATCTGGATGGCCATCTTAAGAGACAACCCATTTTAAGGAAAAAGTTTCGCTTTCTGCCCAAGGGCCTTTCTTGAGACAGGCTCACCACTCCCTCATACCAACCCAACCCTTAACCACCTACATTAGGACCCGCCCAGCTCTGATTCCTCAGCCTCTCCCCAAAAAGTCCCAGAACCCAACCCTGTTTTGCCTCTCTCTCCTATAGAGAGATGGCCTTTATTTGTCAGCTCTGACAAATAAACTCTTTTGTTTATTTCTGCCTGGTCTCTGTCTTTCATTTCTTCCTCACTCATCTCTTGTTCCTTCAATGATGATGTAAATGGAATTGTTTTCTTAATTTTTCTTTTGGATTGTCCAATGCTATTGTATAGAATTACAACTGATTTTTGTATGTTAGTTAGTTTCTTTTTTTTTAAATGTAGTGCTGGGGAATTGAGCACAGGGCCTTATGCATGCTAGACAAGCACTCTACCAACTGAGCTATACCATCAGCCCCTGTGTGTTAGTTTTGAGTCCTGTAACTTTACTGAATTCACTTATTTTAAGTTTTATTTTTTGCATGAGGATTCTACATATAAGTATTCTGCATTCTACATATAGTATTCTACATATAAGATCATATCATCTCCTAAAAGAGATAATTTTACTTCCTCCTTTCTACTTTGGTTGACTTTTTTTTGAGAAAAGGGAAAAAAAGCTTTATTGCTTTGCTAGCAAAGGAGAAACACAGGAGACTTCAATCCCAAAGGCTATGGTTTTGCCCATCAGCAAGGTTACATTCCTTGTGTTCTCTGTGGGAGTTGTAATTCACTTGTTAATTTGGGTGTTAGTCATTTCTGAGATCTTCTGATGCCATCCGCAAAGTCTGGATTACTTCATTTCTATGGTGGGTGTGTACTCAAAGACAAATAAATCTGCCTAAAATGGGGAAGAAAGGTAATGCTGTTTCCCCTGAGATTAGGGAGAGGGAGAAATTAGGGAGGAGCAGGGAGAGAGGAAGAGAAAGAAACATGTCCATTTAAAAAATAAGTTGCAGTGGCAGAGCAGCAAGGGCTATATTCAAAGCATAAAGTGAACCATTGTTACATTTTCCCGCTGTCAATTTCTATATTCCATTTCTATGGAAAAATGGGTTACAACATCTCCAAGCTGCTTCCTGCTGAAAGAGGGCAAAGTTGGGGGAAGTAACCCAAAGTTTTTGTTCTCTATCAGGTGAGGCAAAGACAGTTAAGGGTATTTAGCATCAGAGCAGTCCAGAGGTCCACAGTGGCAGATGGCAGGTGACTGGACAAGGTAGACATAGGGCAGGGATCATGCAAAGGCAACAATAAACTAGACAGCAAAGCATTACTTTCTTGTAAACAAGGAGCACAAAAGCAATTAGTAATTCAGCCAGTCTCTGGAAACCATGAAGACAGTAACTCATAATCATATCAGTGAAAAACAGACCAAGTTTATCAATGTAGGAGGTTAGGAAGATTTGAAAGTCTATGAGATCAGGTTCAATTAACTCAGGACAAACTTGGGACTCTAGAGCCCTTTGTGATCATTATTATTAGGCATTCCCACACAAGAACCCTTCCTTTATAGCCTCCAGCTTTACTTACTTTTTGTAGAGCTGACACAAGTACACATTTAAATATATATATATTTTCTCCTTTTAAATGTCCATGTAGGACTGTGCTTTGGCTAACTTCTTCTTCCTGCCAGTATTTAATACCAAGTTGGTCAAAATGGACCTTGTTCCTACAACTCTTGAGTCAGCTGAGATTCCTCAGAGATCACTCTTGGGGACCTGTGTGAAGCCCCTTGGTTCCTTTAGTTTTCCTCTACTAGTGTGCCACCCGCCAGGATGGGTAAGAGTCTTGCTGACCATATGTGGCTTCTCTTGGAAGCATCAGGGACATTTCCATCTCCAATGACCCTTTGGTTGACTTTCATTTAAGTTTCTTAGCTCATGGCTTCAAGTAGAACTTCCAGAACTATGTTGAAGTAGTAAGTCATTGATTTTAGAGGAAAAGTTTTCACTTGTTCACGATTGAGTATAAATGCTAGCTATGAGTTTTATGGTCTTTATTATATTGAGGAAATTTCTGTGTATTCTTAGTTTGACTTTTTTTTTTTTTTGGTATTGGGGATTGAAACTTGGGGTACTTCACCACTGAGCCACATCCCAATCCTTTACATTTATTTTTTAAATTTTGAGACAGGGTCTTGCTAAGTGGCTGAAGCTGGCTTTGAACTCGGGATCATCCTGCTTCACCCTCTGGAGTTGCTGTGATTGAAGGCATGTGCCACTATGCCCAGCTTTTCGCTTGACTTTTTAATCATGCATGATTGTTGGATTTTGTCAAATGCTGCTTCTGAATGAATTGAGATTTTCATGTATGTTGTGATTTGGATATAAGGTAGTCCCCTCAAAAAAGCTCATGTTAGGGAATTGAACAGTGTTTGGAGGTGAAGTGATTAGATTGTGAAAACTGTTTCTTAATCAGTAGATTAATTCATTTAATGGGTTAAAAGGACTGTGTGGTAACTGTTGGCAGGTGGGGCATGGCTGGAGGAAGTAGATCATTGGGAGCATGTCTTTGGTGTTTTTCTTCTGTTTGTTGCACCTTTCTCTCTCTCTCTCTCTCTCCCCACCCCCCTCCTTCTTGGTTGCCATGATCTGAGAAGCTTTCCTCCACCATGGCCTTCTTCTATGATATTCTGTCTCACCTTTGGTCCAGAGTAATGGCATTGGCCAAACATGGATAGAGTCTCTGAAACTGTGGACCCAAAATAAACTTTCTCTTCTTAGTTGTTCTTTTTTTTTTTTTTTTTTGGTACCAGGGATTGAACCCAGAGGTGCTTAACCACTAAGTCACATCCCAAGCCCTCTATATATTTTATTTAGAGATAGGGTCTTGCTAAGTTACTTAGGGCCTCCCTATATTGCTGAGGGCAGCTTTGAATTTGCAGTCCTCCAGCCTCAGCCTCCCTGACCTCTGGGATTACAGGCATGCACCACTGCACCTGGCTTCTTAGTTGTTCTTGTCAAATGTTTTGATCACAGAGACGATAATCTGACTAGACTAGCATAATGTACTATTTGGAGGGTACTAGGAATTGTACCTCTAGATGGTTTACCACTGAGCTATATCCCAAGTCCTTTTTAATTTTGAGACAGGGTCTTGCTGAATTGCTAAGAGTCTTGCTAAATTGCTGACAGCCTTCCTGAACTTGGAATCTTCCTGGTCAGCATCCTGAGTCACTGGATTATAGGGATATACCAACACACCTAACTCTATCATTTTTAATACATCATATATAAAATATATAATGTATGTTTTATGTATATATATGGAGTGGAACCCAGGGGTGCTTAGTGACAGCCACATCCTGAGCCCTTTTTATTTTTATTCTTTTTGGGGACAGGGCCTCTAATTTGCTGAGGCTGGCTTTAAGCTTGCAATCCTCCTGCCTCAGCCTCTCAAATCACTGGGATTACAAGCATGTACCACTGTACCCAGCTAATATATCATAATTTCATTAATTTTATGAACATTTTGAAAGGAGGATACATGCATCATGGACTTTTACTGCTTAAATCAGTTAGGGTGTATTTCTTGCTCTCTCTTTTTCCCCTCAATACTAGGAATTGAATCCAGGACCTTGCACATGTGAGACGTGCACTCTCCCACTGAGCTACATTTCCAGTCCTTTTAAATTTTTTATTTTGTTTCATTTTTGGTACAGGGGATTGAACCCAGGGGTGCTTAACCACTGAGCCATATCCGCAGTCCTTTTTTTAAAAAATTTATTAGTTGTTGATGGACCTTTATTTGTTTATATGTGGTGCTGAGAATTGAACCAGTGCCTCACACATGCTAGGCAAGCGCTCTACTGCTGAGCCACAACCCCAGCCCCTATCCCCAGCCTTTTTAAAATATTTTATTTAGAGACAAGGTCTCACTGAGTTACTTAGGGCCTCACTAAGTTGCTGAGGCTGGCTTTGAACCTGCAGTCCTCCTGCCTCAGCCTCTAGAGCCACTGGGATTACAGATGTGTGCTACCATGCCCAGCTCCCTGTCCATTTTTTTTAAATATTATTTTTTTAGTTGTAGGTGGACAATATCTTTATTTCATTTTTATGTGGTGCTGAGGATCAAACCCAGTGCCTCATGTGTGCTAGGCAAGCATTCCACCGCTGAGCCATAACCTCAGTCCTTTTTTTTTTGTTTACGTTGAGACAGGGCCTTGCTAAGTTACTGAGAGTTTTACTAAGTTGCTGGGGCTGGGCTTGAACTTGCAATCCTCCTTCCTTAGCTTCCTGAGTAGCTGTGGTTGCAGGTGTCTGCCACCATGCCTGGCCAGGGTGTATTTCTTAAGAATAGGATATTCTCCTTTATAAATGAAATATAGTCATCAAGTTCAGGAAATTTAACATTAATGAGTACATTGATCTACAATGCATATTCTAATTTTATCAAATGTACCAATAATTTACTTCACAGCAGCTGTTTAGTGAGGCTCTAAGCGACTCAGTGAGACCCTGTCTCTAAATAAAATACAAAAAAGGGCTGGGGATGTAGCTCAGTGGGTGTAGCCCTTGGGTTCAATCCCCAGACCAAAAAAAACCTGTTTTATCAAGGTATAGTAAATCATATACACTTGTATAATTTAGTGAATTTTGACATGCAAATTCTCATGAAGCTATTATTACAATGAAGTTTATGAACTTTTCCATACCCTTCTCCCATTTTTTCTTTCTCTTTCTTCTCACTTCTCTGTTCTTCATATCCAGACAATCACTAATTTGTTTCCTTTCATTATAGAATGATTTGCCTTTTCTAGAATTTTTATATAAATGGAATCATATGGTAAATGCTTTGTTGGTCTGGATTCTTGCACTTAGGACAATTCTGAGATTCATACATGTATTTGAATGTATTTATAGTTTTTTGTTGTTCTTTTTAGTTATATATGACAGTAGAATGTATTTTGACATATTATACATGCATGGAGTATAATTTCCTATTTTTGTGGTTATACACGATATGGAGTTACACTGGTCATGTATTCATATATGAACATGGGAAAGTTATGTCTGATTCATTGTACTGTCTTTCCCATTTCTATCCCCTCCATTCCCTCCATTGCTCCCTGTCCAATCCAGTGAACCTCCACTCCCCCTCTCTTTGTGAATTAGCATCTGCATATTAGTGAGAACTTTAGGCCTTTGGTTTTTTGGGATTGGCTTATTTCACTTAGCATTACAGTCTCCAGTTCCATTCATTTACCAGCAAATGACATAATTTTATTCTTCTTTATGGCTGAATATGTATCAGTAGTTTATCCATGAATTTTTTATGGATAGATCACTGTTTATCCATTTACCTGTTCCTGTTGATGGACATCCAGGTTTGTTTGTTTCCAGTTCTTAGCTATTTTTTATCTGATATATATATGGATGAGTAGTACTGGGGATTGAACTTAGGGGAACTCTACCACTGAGCCACATCCCCAGCCCTATTTTGTATTTTATTTAGAGACAGGGTCTCACTGGGTTAGCTTAGCACCTTGCTTTTGCTGAGGCTGGCTTTGAACGCGTGATCCTCCTGCCTCAGCCTCCTGAGCCGCTGGGATTACAGGTGTGCATCACCACACCTAGCTCTGTTGCTAGCTCTTTCAGAGTATAAAATTACTAGAGGACAGAGACCTCTTTTAAAAAGTCAAAACTTTGGGCCAATTTTTTGATCAGTTTGTGTGTGTGTGTGTGTGTGTGTGTTATTTGAATTCAATCAGGGGTGCTCTACTACTGAGCCACATCCCCAGCACTTTTTTTTTCTCCAAAAGGATAAATATTTTATTTTTTTCCTTGATGAAGCAATAAAATTTATTACTTTTATTTAATCTTGACTCCTTTATTTTATTTTTTATTTGTTCTAATTAGTTATACGTGACAGCAGAATGCATTTTGACATGTTGTGCACAAATGGAGTACAACTTCTCATTCCTCTGGTTGTACATGATGTAGAGTGATCCCCAGCACTTATTTTTTGTTTTGAGCTGGGGTCTCACTCAATTGCTGAGGCTGGCCTTGAACTTGTAATTCTCCTGCCTCACAGCCTCAGTCTCCTGAGTCACTAGGATTAAAGGCATGCACCATTACATCTTGTTCAGATTTTTCATTTTCTCATTGTTAAATTTTAAGAGATCTTTGTATATTTTCTCCCAGTCTGTTGCTTCTGTTTTCATATTCTTTTTTTTTTTTTTTTTGGCAATTCTGGGGATTGAACCCAGGGACACTTTACCACTGAGTTACATCCCTATCCCTTTTTTAGTTTTTCTTTTAATATTTATTTTTTAGTTGTAGTTAGACACAATAACTTTATTTTATTTACTTATTTTCATGTGGTGCTGAGGATCGAACCCAGGGTCCCACACATGCTAGGTGAGTGCTCTACTGCTGAGCCACAATCCCCGCCTTTTTTAGTTTTTATTTTGAGAGGAGAGCTTGCTAAATTTCTGAGGCTGGTCTGGAGCTTGAGGTCCTCCTAACTCAACCTACCCAATTGCTGGGAGTACAGGCATGCACTAATGCCCTCAGATCTGCTTTATAGTAAGTCTTGAGTCAGATCGTATCAGTCCTCAAACTGTGTTCTTGTTCTTTAATAATCTATGGGCTATTCTGCATCTTTTTCCTCTTCTTATAAACTTCAGAGATTTTGGTTGGGATGGCATTGAATCTGCAGATGAAGTTGGGAAGAATTGACTTCTCAACATTATTTTTTTAAAATGATATTTTTTAGGTGTAGATGGACACAACACAATGCCTTTATTTTTATGTGGTGCTGAGGATCGAACCTGGGTCCTGCCCATGCTAGGGGAGTGCTCTACCACCGAGCCACAATCCCAGCCCCTTCTCAACATTATTTATTCATCCTGTCTATGAACATGGAGTATTTTTCCATTTATTTAATTCTTTGATTGTATTCATCAGAGTTTTGTATTTTTCTTTATGTACATCTTATATATATTTTGTTAGATTTATTCCCAAGCACTTAGTTTTCTGGATAATAACATAAATGGTTTTGTGATTTTTGTTTTGTTTTGTCATACTTGGGATCAAATCCCAAGCCTTGTGCATGCCGATGAAGTGCTCTACAACTAACTGAGCTACAGCCCCAGCCTAGTGTTGTAGGGTTTTTTTTTTTTTCCAGTATTATGTTTTTAAATTTAAATTCCACTTGTTCATTGCTGGCATTAAAAAGTGTTTGACTTTTGTATATTAACCTTTTATACTGTAGCCTTGCTATAATTGCTTATTATTTCTATTTTTTCCCAGACATTTTCCATTTCCTACATGGGCTATAATGTCATCTGCAAATAGCTTTACTTCTTCCCAGTCTGTATACTTTGTATTCTTTTTTTTTTTGTGGAAGCAAAAATAAAAAAAAATATTATCAACTTTAGAACAATAGTTTTCATATTCAGCCACATACAATTAAGGCAGAAAGGAAAATAAAAGATCATGGAGAAAAATTTCTCAAGTAATTTCTTTTTTTTTTAATATTTATTTTTTAGTTTTTGGCAGACACAACATCTTTGTTTGTATGTGGTGCTGAGGATCAAACCCGGGCCTCACGCATGCCAGGCGAGCGCGCTACTGCTTGAGCCACATCCCCAGCCCCCCTCAAGTAATTTTTAAGAAGTGTATATGGAGACGGGCACTCCCACATAACAGGGGGCCATTTTTTCCCTAAAATATTCTTGCCACAGCTCTCCTTTCTTTGCATTTTTATTGGATCTTTTTAGTTATACGGACAGTAGAATTTATTTTGGTATAATTGTACAAGCATGGAATATACCTTATTCTAGTTAGGACCCCATTTCTATGGATGTACATGATGGTTGAATTCGCTATGGTATATTCGTGTAAGTACATAGGAAAATTATTTTGGGTTCATTCCACTCCCCCCTGCCCCTTTTTTTGTCTTAACTACATTATGTAGGATTTTCTATATGGTATTGAAAAGCAATGGTGATAGGTTCCATCTTTGCCTTGTTCTTGACCTTAGTGTGAAAACTTCAAGTTTCACACTGTTGTATATGATGTTAGATGTAGATATTTTGTATATTTTTGTTTACCAAGTTGAGGAAGTTCACTTCTTTTACTATTTTGTTGAAAGTGTTATTTTATTTTTATTTTTTAAAATATTTATTTAGTTGTAAGATGGACACAATATTTTCATTTTTATGTGGTGCTGAGGATCAAACCCAGGGCCTCACACGTGCAAGGCAGGTGCTCTATCACTGAGCTACAGCCCCAGCCTGAAAGTGTTGTTTTAAATGGTGTTGGATTTAGTCAAATATTTAGGTTATTGGGCTGGGGTTGTAGCTCAGTGTTGTAGAGTTCTTGCCTAGCATGTGTGAGGCACTGGGTTTGATCCTCAGCACCATATAACCTAAATATTTTATGTATTTATTTTTATCAAACCTGTGGGCTTAGAGTTGTTCATAGTTTTCGCCTATCATTATTTTTTTTATGCCCATAAGATCTTTAGTGATGTCCCATATTTTTTTGGAATACCAGGGATTGAATTCAGGGGCACTTGACCACTGAGCCACAACCCCAGACCTATTTTGTATTTTATTAGAGACAGGGTCTCACTGAGTTGCTTAGTTCCTCACTTTTGCTGAGGGTGGCTTTGAACTCTTGATCCTCCTGCCTTAACCTCCCAAACTGCTGGGATTACAGGCATGCACCACTGCGCCCAGCTCCCATCTCTCTTTTCTGATATTAGTAATTTGAGTCTTCTCTTTTTTTCTTAGCCTTACTAGCATATTATCAATTTTTTTGATCATTTCAAAGAATAAACTTTTGGTTTGATAAATTTTCTTCATTAATTTCCTATTTCCACCTTCATTGATTTCTACTCACATTTTTCACATTTGTGTTTTTCTGATTATTTATATTTAATTTTCTCTTCTTTTTCTATTTTCCTAAGGTAGAAGTTTAAATGATTGATTTTAGATCCTTTTTATTTTTTAAATACAGACATTCTATGCTATAATTTTCCCTCTAATCACTGCTTTCCCAGTATTCCACAAATTTTGGTAAGTTTTGTTTTTATTTTCATTTAGTGTAAAATATTTTAATTGTTCTTCATATTTCTTCTTTGATATGCATATCATTTAGAAATATATTATTCATTCTCTAAATTATAATTTTCAAGCTATCTTTCTGTTATTGATTTCTTCTTTAATTCCATTTGATCTGACAGCAGTCATTGCATGATTTTTATTCCTTAAGATGTATTTTATGGCCCAGAATGTGATCTATCTTGTTGACTATTCCATGTGAGCTTAAGAAGAATGTGTGTTCTGCCATTTTTGGATGAAATAGTCTATTGGTGTCTATTATATCCTGCATATTGATGGTATTTCTGATATTCTGCCTGCCAAATCTGTCCATATCTCATAAAATGATGTTGAAGTTTCCCAGTATAATAGTGTATTCATCTATTTTTCTTTGTAGTTTTTGCCTCACATATTTTGACCCTCTGGTTAGTTCCTGAAACATTAAGGATTATTATGTCTTCTTGGAGGATTGATCCCTTTATTGTTAGATAATGACCCCCCCTTTATCTCTTGTAACATTCCTTGTTCTGAAGTCTCCTTTGTCTGAAATTAATAGTTATTTCTGCTTTCTTTTGCTTAGCATTAATATGGTGTATTTTTTTCCATTTCTTTAATTTATATGTGTCTTCACATTTAAAGTGCATGTCTTATAGAGAACATATAGTTGGGTCTTATTTTATGATCTATTCTGACACTTTTTCTTTTAATTGTGTTAGCTGCTAAGGAAGGCAAACACATTTAGGGGCAAACTCCTAAATTTATGGGGGAGAAAGTTATTACCCCTTAAAAAGATTGTTAATGCAACTTCAAAGTTATTCTTTCCGTTTCAGCTAAAACTCTTTGGAGAAAGTTAGGAGAAATCAGACAAGGTTACTGAGTCACTCTGATTCATTCTTATAGGCAATCTAGAGTAAACTTGGCTCAATATAATACTGAACTGAGCATGCCCAGAAGTGTTTGTGTCCACCATATTTCCTTTTTGAACATGTGTTCTAGGATCCTGAACTGAGGATCCCCAGAGTGTTTGTAGTGTTTCTGTCTGCCTCTTTCTTTCTTTTTTTTAAGGTGGTTAGAAATTTAGAACTTAATGCAATTACAGCTAAAAATATTCAGGGATGCATTTTGAAAAATCTCACCGGAAAAAAGTTAATTGACATTTTTATTATTTTGCTATATTTAAATCCTTAGAGATTAATGAAAAATAAAAAAAAAGAATCAGATGTACTTTAAAAGAATTGTCCATTATGATGTATTAAGAAAGAGAGTCATTCCAAGGAGCTGGAATGACTTATAAAGAGCTGGTATTCTTTATAAGCAATACAGTCTATTTTGTTCAGGAATTTGCAGTGTATTACAGTTATTTTTGAAATACAGGATGGACATTATTTCATCATTTGCTTTTTTAAAAAAATATTAGTGCTTTATAGTTATACATAATAGTGGGGCTCATTTTGATATATTCATAAATGTATATAGCATAGTATTCTATATTTTAATCCCCAGTACTACCTCCTTCCCTCTTTTTCCCTCTTCTTGACTCTGTTCCTCTACTTTATTGATCTTACTTCTATTTATTTATTTTAATTGATGTGTTATAATTATATATAAAATTAAAATGCATTTTGATATAATCATATGTGCACCTTATATAATTTTGTCAATTTAATTCTCCAGTTTTTCCCCTTTCCCTTCCCTCCTGCCTCCTTGGTTCCCACTCTTGTTCCACTCATCACCCATCTATCTTCATGTAGTCCCTCCTTTTTTTATTCCTTTTTCCCCTTTAGCTTCCACATATGAAAGGAAACATTTGGCCCTTGACTTTCTGAGTCTGGATTATTTCACTTAGCATTATGTTTTCTAGTTCCATCCATTTATCAGCATATAACATAATTTCATTCTTCTTTATGACTTGAGTAGAACTTCATTGTATATATATACCACATATTCTATATCTATTTGTCTATTGATGGATACTCAGGTTGTTTTCATAACTTGGCTATTGTGGATTGTGCTTCTATAAATGTTGGTATCCATGTTTCATTATAGTATGTTGATTTTAGCTCATTTGGATAATTACAAAGGAGTGAGATAGATGGATCTTATTAGGTGGTACCATTCCTAGTCGTTTAAGGAATCTTCATGCTGCTTTCCAAAGTGGTTGTACTAATTTGCTGTCCCAAAAACAATATGTAAGTGTATCTTTACCTCCAAATCCTTACCACCAATTATTGTGTTTTGTATTATTTTTTAAAAATAATTTGTAGTTGTAGATGGATAAAATGCCTTTATTTTATTTGTTTATTTTTATGTGGTGCTGAAGATCAAACCCAGTGCCTCATGCATACTAGGCAAATGCTCTGCCACTAAGCTACAGTCCCAGCCCTGACTTTTTCATTCTTTTTTTTTTTTTTTTTTTTTAGAGAGAGGAGAGAGAGAGAGAGAGAATTTTTTAATATTTATTTCTTTTAGTTCTCGGCGGACACAACATCTTTGTTGGTATGTGGTGCTGAGGATCGAACCCGGGCCGCACGCATGCCAGGCGAGCGCGCTACCGCTTGAGCCATATCCCCAGCCCGACTTTTTCATTCTTGATGATGGCATTCTAACTGAAGTGATACTAAATCTCAGTGTAGTTTAGATTTGCATCTCCCTGATTGCTAAGGATGTTGAACATTTTTTATATGTTTGTTGACCATTTGTATTTCTTCTTTTGAGAAATGTCTTTTGAGACCTTTTACCCATTTACTAAATGGGTTATTAGGTTTTTTTTCCTGAAGTTTTTGAGTTCTTAATGTTGTCTGCTTATTAATCTCCTTTTGCAAGAGTAGCTACTGAAGATTTTCTCCTGTTTTGTGGGGCTTTCTCTTCATGCTCTTCATTGTTTCCTTTACTTTAAAAAGCTTTTAAATTTAATGTTCTCCCATCTATTGATTCTTGGTTTTATTTCTTGAGCTTTAGGAGTCTTATTAAGGAAGTCAGTTCCTGTGACAATATGTCAGAGTGTTGCCTCTGTTTTTTTCTAATAGATTTCATTCTTCCTGGTCTAATTCCTAGGTCTTTGATACACTTTGAGTTTATTTTTGCACAGAGGTAAGGATTTAGTTTCATTCTTCTACATATGGATATCCAGTTTTTCCCAGCACCATTTGTTAAAAAGGCAGTCTTATCTCCAACATATGCTTTTGACCTTTGTCAAGGATCAAATTAATTTAGTCATGTGGACTTGTCCCTGTGTTTTCTAGTCTATTCTCTTGGTATCATTTCTATTTTATGACAAAACTCTTTTTTTTTTTTTTTTTTGATCGGAAGGGTGGTTACTGGGGATTAGAATTCAGGGGCACTCAACCACTGAGACACATCACATCCCCAGCCCTATTTTGTATTTTATTTAGAGACAGGGTCTCACTGAGTTGCTTAATGCTTTGCCATTGCTGAGGCTGGCATTGAGCTTGTGATCCTCCTGCTTCAGCCTCCCAAGCCCCTGGGATTACAGGTGTGTACTACCATGCCCAGCTATTTTATGACAAAACTCTACTGTTTTGTTATTGTATCTCTGTAGTATAATTTAAGATCAGGTATTTTTTTTTTTTTTAAGAGAGAGTGATAGAGACAGGGAGAGAGAGAGAATTTTTTTTTTTAATATTTATTTTTTTAGTTTTTGGTGGACACAACATCTTTGTTTGTATGTGGTGCTGAGGATCAAACCCAGGGCCTTGCATGTGCTAAGTGAGTGCTCTACCGCTGAACCACAACCCCAGTCCCTCAGGGTGAAATCTTATTTCTTGATGTCTTACAGTCAGTAGGTTGATTGGCATCTTGCCATATCACACCCATCTCAGAGGGGCTGTGTGGCTACAGCAGGTCACCTCATCTCCAGTGCTGTGTGGGCCCAGGCAGAGCAGACTAGGGCCCCCAATGTTTCTGAACAGTCAACCAGAGGAACTACCCACTGGAAGTTCCCAGACACCAGATTATCCTATTCACTAGGCTGCAATGCACAATATAGTCCACACACAGCCCGTGGATGGCTCTCAACACTTCCACCTATTTAGTTAGACTTATTTCTAAGTATTTTCTTTTATTTTTTAAGGTTATTATGCATGGAATAGTTTTCTTTATTTCTTTCTTGGCAGATTCATTATTGGAGTATAAGAAAGCTATTGATCTTGTATTTTGCTTCATTGCTGAGTTTATTTATTGGATCTAGAAGTCTTTTTTTTTTTTTTTTAATATTTATTTATTTATTTTTAGTTTTCGGCGGACACAACATCTTTGTTTTATGTGGTGCTGAGGATCGAACCCGGGCCGCACGCATGCCAGGCAAGCGCGCTACCGCTTGAGCCACATCCCCAGCCCCTAGAAGTCTTTTTTAAAATTTTTTAGTTGTAGTTGGACATAATACCTTTATTTTATTTATTTATTTTTATGTGGTGCTGAGGATCGAACCCAGGGTCTCGCACATGCTAGGCAAGCGCTCTACCACTGAGCCACAACCCCAGCCCCTAGAAGTCTTCTTCTAGAGTTATTTGGGTCCTCTACGTATTGAATTATGTTATCAGAAAGTAAGGTATTTTGACTTCTTCTTTTCCTATTTTTTCCTTTTAATTTTCTTCTCTTGCCTCATTGTTGTGCCTAGAGTTTCAAGAACTTTATTGAATAGGAGTGGTAAGAATGGATATCTTTGTCTTTTCCCTGATTTTATAGGAAATGATTTTAGTTTTTCTCCATTCAGTATTATGTTGGCTTTGGTTTTGTCATATATTGCCTTTATGGTATTGATGTAAGTTCCTTCCATCCCTAATTTCTCCAGTGATTTTAAAGAGAATTGGTGCTAAATTTTGTCAAAAGGGTTTTTCTCCATCTATTGAGATGATCATGTGATTTTTGTCCTTGATACTATTTATGTGATTAATTACATTTATTGATTTATGGATATTGAACCACCTTGTATTCCTGGGATGAATCTAACATGATCATGGTGTGCATTCTTCTTAATGTGTTTTTGAATGTGGTTTGTTAATATTTTATTGAGGATTTTTGCATTTACATTTATCAGAGACATTAGTCTTTAGTTTTCTTTGATGTGTCTTTATCTGGTTTAGTATCAGGATGATACTGAATTCATAGAATGAGCTTGAGAGTATTCCTTCTCTCTCTGTTTCATGATATAGTTTGAAGAGGGTTGGCATTAGCTTTTTTAAGATAAATGATGATGGAGTAGAGGAAAGCTGAAGTTTCCAGTTTCTCTGTGACTTGAGATTCAGGTAGCAAGAATACTGCTTCCCAGTGAGGTGTATGACAGGGAATTCACTGAATCTCAATATCAGAATCATAGAGATAGAAATTTGGATACTTTGAACATAAGACAGGAAAGAATACCTCAGAATCCAGCCAATAAGGGCACAGTGTCATTTTACCGTGGAAGGGAGAGGCAGCCGAAACAACAATACTGAATTTCTGAATAAAATTTGGTACTGTCAAACCTGTAGAATAGAGGAGAAATCATAACTTGAGTGACCCACAGCCAGTGCAGTGAGCTAATATGTGAGGGGTGCTCCACACTTCATGTTTGGAGAGCAGAGAGCTGATATGGGGTGCCAACTTGAGGCAGTAGTGGATTTCTGATTTGTCTTTATATGGCAGGAGCCAGAGAGTTTATAACAAGCATTAGTTAACTCTCCTTCCATGCTCCTGCCATGAGATCTAGAGTCCTCTAGGCAGGACACAACTGAGGCAGACACAGGGGAATGTGCAGGGGTGGGGTGATGTCTTAGGCTGGGGATACATAGCAGAGTGCTTTTCACTTTCCCTTTGGATTTGACACCTTGTGGGATTAGCTGGAGATATCCCAGAACCTGGACAGTTGGACATTCATGCTCAGAATCTGATCCTTGAACGACCACATTTGTGGGCAGTTGGGTATATGAGAAGAGTGGAAAATTGGTCTCTTTGCCTCAAGAATGGAATCCTCAGGTCACCGCCCCCCCCCCCCCCAGAGATTGGCATCTGCCCGTCAATAGGTTGGTTGGAGCTATTCTTTCTATAGCCAATACTTCACAACAAAGCTGGAAATGTCGGTCAGAACCAAACATCAGCTACTTGAACTTCAGGTTTAGAAATCTGTATCAGCCCTGCCGTGGGAGGGCATTTATGTAGTTGAATGGACAAAATTCCAAACAGCTTTGGATCCAGGCCACTCCAGCTGACAGCTTAGTGAGCAACTCAAAGATTAACATCCCCAAGCCTTTCTCTCTCTAAGGGGTGCACCACTCAAGAAAAAATGGAAATATTTCCTTCCTTCCTTCCTTATTCCTCTCTCTCTCTCTCTCTCTCTCCCCCTCCCTCCCTCCCCTTGCCTTCCTTCCTTCCTCTCTTTTCTCCTTTTTCCATTAAGCTATGAATATATGTATGTATGGGTGTGTATATTCTATTTGTGTTGATTTTCCCCCTTCTTTTTACCTCCTTTTTGTTTTTATTTTTTAAATTTTTCTTTCTTTAGCTAGTTATTATTTTACCTTGTATTGACCTTAGAAGACTAAGTATTTTTAAATGTGTTTTGACTTGACATTTTCTTTATTTCAGCTCTTGTGGTTATTACTTCTCTCCTCTCTTCCCTCTAAATATACTGTGATTACTGCCACCATCATTCATGTTGTTGCAGTTATTAGTACTGGGGAGGGTATAGTTGACACCCTCAATTTAATGCTAGATCTAGTTCATGACTGTTTGTTCTTTTTCCTCTTGTTAAGTGCTGATATCACTGTTCTTCTTTTTGTAGTAATTATGGGTGTACATGCCATAATAGGCCCTGGGCACTTATTCTAATGCTATATATTGATCACTGCATTTTAGCTGTTGTTTGTTTCCCTCTTTTTTGGAGATTGACTGGGAATTGACTTGTAGGAACATTATGAGTTAACAGGGTAGAGACTCCATAGTTGAATTACATTCACAACTCAGCAAAGTGACAGGGCATTTTCCTCCATACTCAGACTAATCTTGCTCAAGCTTCAACAGTACCTTAACACAGAATAAGTAAGACAAAAATCCCAAATCAACAACTAAGCCTTAAATAAGAATGACTAGAGAGGGACATCAGGACCCATACTTGGGCATCTAATAGCAAAATCAGAGAAAGATCCTAAAACGAAGGCATAAAAACCCCACAGTGTCACAGCAGCTCTGCAAGAGTTAGTTACTCAACATTTTTGCCATGGTAAACTAAGAGGCATTAATGGTAGAAGCTAACATTTGATTATGCTAAACCTGTGTGTTGAAGCTAAAAGATACCAGAAACACAGGACTTATTACAAAAGAGACAACTACATACCAAAGGACATCCTCATAAAAGAGGAAAAGGAATCCATCTCGACAGATGTGCAAATCTAAGAACTCTGAAAATATGAGGAAACGGGCAAACAAATATCTGTCCAAAAGTTGCAGTTGCCTAAAAAAGGAACACACAGACATGGAAAGGAATGAACTTTTAGAGAAAGACTTTGAAAACTTGATCATTAAAATAATTAATGAGCTAAAAGAAAATATAAGAAATAAGAAATGAATTAAGAAATAATTACAGAAGGTCAAAGACCATTTCAATAAAGAAATAGAGATTCTGCAAATAAACCAAACAGAACTCCTGGAAATGAAAAACACAATAAATTAAATTAAAAAATTCACCTGAAAGTATCATCAAAAACTAGATTGTGTAGGAAACACAACCTCAATCCTCAAAGATAGGGTATTTGAGCTGGAACACTTGGAAAATAAAGAAAAAAAAGACCATGAAGAATTCTGGTACAACATTACAAAGCTATACTTAGGTGTCATTGGGATAGAAGAGGACATTCAAATACAAGGTAATGAAATCAATAACTTTTTCAGTGAAATAATAATTCAAAAATTTCAAAACCTTAAGAATAAGATGGACATCCTTATACGGGATACATGTAGAACTCCAAATAGACAAGATCAAAAAAGAGCTTCTTCAAGGCACATCATAATCAAAATGGGAGAGTAAGGATAAAATTTTAGAAGTCACAAGAGAAATATATCAGATCACATATAGAGGTAGACCAATGAGATTCACTTCAGATTTCTCAATTTAGACACTCTTGGAATGAGATTAGTCAAGCTCTGAAAGAAAACAATTGCCAGGCAAGGTTGCTATATCCAGAAAATCTCTCATTCAGAATTGAAACAAAAATAAAACTTTCCATGATAAGAAAAAACTCAAAGAATTCATGAACACTAAACCTACACTACAGAAAACACTTATAAGAGAGAGCTGCACAAAGAACTCAAAAACAAACCCCACAGTTCTCAAATTGGTGAAGCTCTCTAAAAGAGCAATTAAGCAAATGAAATTTAAAAACGTATTAAATCCATGAAGCAAACAAAAAATGACAGGAAATAAACATCTCTCCATAATAACTGCAAATATAAGTGGTCTGAATTCTTCAATTAAAAGATACAAACTGGCGAAATTGAATAAAAAACAAGACCCAGCCAGGTGCTGCTTCCAAGGGACTCACAGGCAAAGATAACCACAGACTGAAAGTAAAAGGATGGAAAAAGGTCTTTCATGCAAATGAAGTTTGAAAGCAAGCAGAAGTAGCTATTCTCATTTCTGGCAAAGGAGATTTCAAGCAAAAAATAATGAGAAGTCACAAAGAAAGCCATTAAATATTGTGGAAGGAAACAATCCAACAGGAAGATATATAGATAGTAAATATTTATGCCCTAAATATTGATGCACACTTATTAACTGCAAGTCCTAGATAGACCCCAGTACAATAATATTTCGTCATTTAAACATGCCCCTCTCAAAGAGACTCAAATCATCCAGACACAAAATCAATAAAGACACTTTTGACCTAAATAATACTATAAATCAAATAGACCTAACCCACATCCATAGAATATCTCACCCGACAACAGCTGAGTATACTTTCTTCTCAGTAGCTCATGGAACCTTCTCCATTATAGACCATGTTTTAGGACACAAAACACGTCTTAGCAAATACAAAAAAAATGATATTATCCTGTGCATCTTATCAGATCATAGTGAATGATTATGTAATTACAAGTCAGTAGCCAGAAAACTTATAGAAAAGACATAATCACATGAAGATTGAACAATAGCCTTTTAAATGTGGAATGGATTGTTAAAGAAATGAGAGGCAAAAATTTTAAAAATCCTAGAATCAAACAATAACAATGATACAACATACCCAAATCTCTGGAACATTATGAAGGTGGCACTAATAGGAAAGTTTATAGCTTTGAGTATTCACATTAAAAATAGAGCAAGATTCTGATAGAGAACCTAATACTGGTGTTGGGTTATAGCTCAGTGGTAGAGCACTTGCCTCTCAAGTGTGAGGCACTGAATTCATCCTCAACACCACATAAAAATAAATAAATAATAAATATATCGTGTCAATCTACAACTGAAAATATTAAAAAACAAATAACCTAATGCTACATCATAAGGGTCTAGAAAAGCAGGAAGAAACTAATTTCAAAACCAGTAGAAGAGGGGGATGGGGTTGTGGCTTAGCAGTAGAGTGCTCGCCTAGCACGTGCAAGGCCCTGGGTTCGATTCTCAGCACCACATAAAAATAAATAAATGAAGTAAAGGTATTGTGTCCAACTACAACTAAAAAATAAATATTAAAAAAAAACAGTAGAAGAGAGGAAATAATTAAGATCAGAGATGAAATTAATAGAGAATAAAAATTGCAAAGGATCAGTGAAACAAAGAATTAGTTATTTGAAAATATAAACAAAATTGATAATACTCTTCCCTTTTTACACATGTGCTCTATGACCTTGAGCTGAGTGTGCCCAGATATGTATGATATCCCTCCTTTTTGAACTATGACCTCAAACTGAGCATACTCAGAAATGTACACCTTAAACTAAGTATATTCTGAAATGTGTTCATTCTTAATGTGCTTTTCTATATTGCATATGTATAGGTTTCCTAAATAAAATTCCCATGCTTGCTTTCTTTTTCTTTTCCTTTTTTTTTGGGGGGGGGGGGAATTGGTTTATTTCACTTAGCATGATAGTCTCCAGATCCATCCATTTACTGGTGAATGTCATAAAGTCATTCATGTTTTCTTTAGGGAAACCATTGCTTTGAAAATAAACTAATGATGGGCTGTGGCTGTGGCTTAGTGGTACAGCACTTGCCTAACACATGCGAGGCTCTGGGTTCGATTCTCAGCACCACATAAAAATAAAGGTATTGTGTCCAACTACAACTAAAAAACTAAATAAATATTTTTAAAAAGGAAAAGAAAATAACTTAATGTTATCCTTACATGCTCCATTCTTTTATCTCCTGCTTGCACTTTCTGGCTTTACACTCACAGAGAGGCAAACCCATGTGTTCAGTTGCATTTGGAGCATTTATACCATTGACATTTGAGGTGATTATTAGTATAATTGGTTAATATCTGCCATATTTGTTACTATTTTGTTTTTGTTGCTCTGACTCTTTGTTTCTATTTTTTTTCAACTCTTTTTCTGCCTTTAATGGTTCAAATTGAGCATTTTGTGTGATTTCATTTTATCATCTCAGCACATCAGTTATAGTATGTGTGTGTGTGTGTGTGTGTGTGTATGTATGTGTGTGTGTGTTTGTCTGTGTTAGTCAGTCACTAGGGAATGAACCCAAGGCTTATGCTTGCTAGGCAAATGCTTTACCATTGAGCTACTTCCACAGTACTGTTTTTATTTTTAATTTTGAGAAAGGGTCTTGCTGACTTGTTAAGGCTGGTCTTGAATTTGCAGTCCTCCTGCCTTAGCTTCCTGTGAGGCAGTCTTGGCTCAGCTGTACTCCTTAATTTGTTTATTGGTTTCCCTAGAATTTGCAATATACACCAATCCAAATCAACTTTCAAGTAACACAATACTACTTGACTAGTAGTATGAGAACTTTATAACAAAATAGCTGTGAAGCTGGAGGTGTGGCTCAGTGGTAGAGTACTTGCTAGCATGTGTGAGGCTCTGGGTTTGATCCCAAGCACTGCAAAAACACATCTGAATTCCTCATTCCTATTCTTTGTATCATTGCTGACATTCATTTCACTTATATGTAAATAAACAGACAAACAAACAAATAAATAAAATTTATATATTTCACTTACACATAAACATATATAATATATATTTATTTGTGCTGTATCATCATTGACTTCTATTGATTATCTTTTCTTATGTAAATTGAGATTTTCAAAGGTCTTTATACATAATTTTTGAATTCTAGTTTAAAAAAATTTCTTTTGGTACTGGGAATTGTTTGAACCCAGGGGCGCTTAACCACTGAGCTGCATCCCCAGTCCTTTTTTATGTTTTATTTTGAGACAAGGTCTTGCTAAGTTGCTTAGGGCCTTGCTAAGTTGCTGAGGCTGGCTATGAACTTGCAATCCTCCTGCCTTAGCCTCCTGAGCCACTGTGATTACAGGTATGTGTCACCACACCTCGCTGAATTCTAGATAATTTTATGTTTTTAGTTTCTGGGCTTTGTTTAAACTTTATTTAAATGTTAATATTTTTATTTCAACTGGCAATCAGCCTGGTCAGATTCAAACCACGTTTTTCAACTGGTCTTCTGTGGGATATGATTCCACAGTTTTGCAGTGCTCTTTTTATTTTCCTGTGGTGCTAAGGATTGAACCCATAGTCTCATATATGCTAGGCAAGCAGTCTACAATTGAACTACACCTCTAAGCCCCTGCAATGTCCTTTAGAATATGGAACGCTCATTGGTGAGTCTGGTACCTGGCAGAGGTTTATCCATTAGCTCAGTTATGAAACTCTTTGATAATGCAAATTGGATCAGCTCTCTAGTTGCATAGGTTGTGGAATTATCCCAGGACTTTATTATCAACTGAGCTACCTTCTCTGTTTGATCTTCTTGGTAATTTTGAGACCCCTTGAGATACCCCTTTCAGTCTTATAGCCAGTAACCATCCATATCTGCAGTTACATTATGATTGGGACCAAACAGTGGTAAGACAGTGACAGAGGGAAAAAAAGCAAGAGTTTTATCCATCCTCATGGAAGTGCTACTGCACTGAATGGAGAGTAAGGTTTCTCTCCCTCAAAGTGTTAATGTACAGCAGTTTTTTTCTTGGTTCTTTCAAAATTCTCTTGTCTTTGACTTTTGATGATTTAATACAATGTGTCTCAGTGTTTGCTACCACAAGAAGGGGTCAAGCAGGTCTCTCCAGAAACAGAGGAGACCTGTATTTAGACCTTCCAATTTCTTAGACACATCACAGAAAAGAATTTAAATGTGTGTCAGGTTTTAGCCAAATGAAGAGTTTTATCAGAAAGTGAAAGGTAAAGGTATGCATCCTCACGGCAGAATATGGGCTATCTCAACAGAGACACACTGCCCAGGCTTAAAGTCAGTTGTTTTTTTTATTAGGATGCATAAGTAGGTGGAATAAGTGAGATCCAAAGGGACTAGACTTCCCCCAGGATTGGAAAATATTGAACAAGATCATGTTTCCCCATTAGGGGGTCTGATCTGCCATATGGGTGTCAGCTTATATCAATGTCCCTGGTGGTTGATTGGTTGATCTGGTAATTGGGCCATCCAATCAAAGGTTAGCCCCTAGCTACCAAGATTAATGGTTACTTTCTATTAAAGTCTTGTTCCTGCTTTGCTACCTTCCAGAAAACTTATAGAGAATTGAAAAGTTAACAAGTAATTGTGGGTTGTTTAGTGTCCTCACATATTTTGGTCCCTTTTTGATCCTTAGGCTCCTTTTTTCTGGGTCATGAGTTGTTCACAAGTCACTTGTTTTACATTCCAACAGGGATAGTTCCCCTTTAGAGACTGAGTTTTTTTCTCTGTATCCCTAAATTTCTGTATCATGTTGACCTATTTATATTCAACCATTTTGGTATCCTTTGGGTGTTTTGAATTTGGATGTATGTTTCCTTCTTTAGATTTGGGAAATTTTTAGTCAATATTTCTTTAAATAAGTTATTTGCATCTATCTTTTTTCCTTCTGAGACTTCCATAATGCATGTATCAGTTTGCTTAATTGTGTCCCTTCAACCATGTAGGTGTTCTTCATTCTTTTTCTTTTTTTCCCTACTCTGACTGAATAATCAAATGCCCATACCACTGTCTTCAGATTCACTGACACTTTCTTCTTCTTGACCTAGTCTCCTTTTAAAACTCTATTTCATATTCCAGTTTAGCCATTGCATTCTTCAGCTCCAGAATTAGTTGGGTTGTGTGTGTGTGTGTGTGTGTGTGCATGTGTGGTGCTTGGGTTGAACCCAGGACCATGCACATGACCAGCCATCCTAATTTGGTTCTTAATGATTTCTATTTCTTTATAGAACTTCAGGATTTGTTCATGTATTACTTTTCAGATTTCCTTGAGCTGTGTTCTCTTGTGCTTTGCTGAGCATCTTTCAAATAATTAATTTGAATTCTTCATCAGGCAATTTATAGATCTCCAAATCTGTGAAATTGTTTTTGGTGTCATGCTTCACCAATTTTTTTATGTTCTTTGTACTATTTTGTTGGTGTCTGAACATTTAAAGTAATTACTTCTTAACTGGGCATGGTGGCACATAGCTATAATCTCAGCTATTTGGAAGGCAGAGGCAGGAGGATTGTGAGTTCAAGGCCAGCCTGGGAAACTGTGTGATTCCTTGTCTCAAAAGAAATAATAAAAAAGGGCTGGGGGTATAGCTTAGTGGCAGAGTGCCCCTGGCTTCAATCTCCAATATTGCCAAACAAATAGTCACCTCTTGTAGAGTTTATAGACTAACATTTGAGGGAACAACTTTTACTTTCAGATATGTGAAGGTGTCAGGGATGTGTGGTGATGCCAGGGTCAGGGGTTGTGTTGTGGCACCAGCTCTAGAGGGCATATACTGTCATTGGCTGAATGGAGGCAGTGTAACTGCCTCCAGGGAGGTACAGTGGTATGGGCTTTGGATATCTCTAATAGCTGACATTCATCTTGCAAGGCTGCAGTTTTACTCATGGTGAGGGCATACCTTTAGGTACTGAGCTGTCTTGGCCTGGAGGATGGGGTGATGCAGATAAAAATGAAACTATTCTTTCTACCCTTTTCTATGAAGTTATTCTCAATTTTTGTGATCCAGTATGTTGTTTCACTTCTTAATTGGACTTGGAAGCTCTCTTGGAGTATTTTTTTCCCCTGTGGATAGCTGATAAGTCCTTGCTTTTGTGGAGGAGTGAGGATTTGGATCTCCTAGTCAGCTTTCTGAAGTCACCTAACTTTTGTTTGGTTTTTACAGTTACCATTACTTTTGAGCACTTCTTTCTTTTCTGGTACAATTAAGTAGCCTCATTTCATGCTTTCCTGCTCAAGCCATAGAATTAGATACTTTTTTCAGGACCCTTTACTACTTTCATGGAAAATCTTTATGGAGAAGCCAGAATCTAGGTATTAGGTATGCTTATTGCTTTTAGGGTGTTACTTCTCTTGGGCCGTCTCAGTGGAAAGAGCATATGCATACATAGATATACACACATTCACATTCTTCTATCACATTTATCTATAACATCTATCATATGTCTCTCTATCTTTATCCAATATACTGAAAATTATTATCATTGATATTACTTTTGTGGTGCTGGGAATTGAACCTAGAGCCTGTGTATGCTGGGCATATGCTTTACCACTGAGCTACATCCCTAGTCCCCTGTTCTGAAAGTCATGATACTTTCTATTTCCAGACCAACAAAAAAGTGTTCGTTCTAGTTTTTTCCCTTTCCCATACTTCTAATTCTCTTCTTTAGTAGCAAAAAGCCTGGTTCCAATTATTTTTAATATAGTTGTGTATACAATCATTCCTCTTGTATATTATTAGTGTCACATCTTGTCTTCCACCGTCTGCACTGTGAGGATGCTCTCTTCTCCCTGATTATGTTCTAGCTCTTCATTTTAGGCCTCTTTCACCAGGTGGTTAGCTTCCTCACCCTGCTCTGAATTCCCAAACCAGATCATTGTTTCATGTCAACATGCTCTCACCCTGAAGACTTTATATTCTTGTGTACTGGATGGATGGATAATATTTTCTTATGCAAGAATGATAGCATGGAATCTTAATCAGAGAGACTACTCATTCCTCAGAGTCTCTGTTTTCTGGAAAATTATAGAACTATAGAAAGAAACTTCTAAAATACTTATAATTCAAGGGGCTACTCTACGGGAAGACAAAGTACACAAAAACTGTATAGTAGACATAGGTAATTTGACATTAAGATGACTTTAAATCATTTTGAGATGATTTTATAAAGTCTTAAGAACAAGAAGCCAAATTCTAAAGCAAGTTAAACTCCATTAGTTTTATTTTAAAGTAAATGTATGCCATAGAACCCCCCTTGATGCTTGATGGGGGTGCTGTGAAGTCAAACAATGAAATGGTTAGAAATAATGGTTCAGTGTCCAGCTTCTGTAAGTACATGGCACATATAAATTATCCAGGCTAACTGGGACATAGCAAAGTTTTGTTGAATAGAACTTTCTTGTTTAGTAAGAGAGAATTCTTCCATTTTGAGCATTTATATAAATCTTTTGGCATATATTTATGTTTGTTAGGAGAGCGCAAAGACTTGTTGATATTTGAGACTTTTATAAATATTAAGACAATGTTAGTGATCTGTGTACAGCATTGTAGTGAGAGCTTATCACTTAGTATGGCAAGTTGTGACACTTCACTGCTCTGAAAGATTAGTTTCCTGATCTGTAAAATGAGTGTTTGACAGCATGATCTCAAAGGTCCTTTCAGTGCAAAAATTTCTAGCTCTCAATTTATAGAATCCCTGGTTCATAGCCCAGAGGTTGTGTGTCTATGTGTGTATTTTTTTATTGCAACGATCTCTGTTGGTAGTGTATTTACTTAAATTTTTACCTCTTTCTCCTCAAAGTTTGGAGCTTTAATTTTATTTTGATTGGTTGGGTTGTGTGCTTTGGCTTGCTTTTATGCTTCATTTTTATCTTTCATTTCCTCTAGAATTTATCTTCAGTGTAGAGTTTTACTTCATTGTGAAACTTTTATTGACACAATGAAAATGGCCAGTTAGTTTCTGAAATCCTTTGAAGTAATTCATTCAAGGTTCAGCTAGATTTAGTTGCTGCTCTGTAGGGGCAGAGAGCTTCTAAATGAGGTCTATTCTGCCTAATTTGTATTATAACTCTTTAACTCTCTTTTATCTATATAAATTTACCATTTTGCAAGCAAATATTTGAAAAATAATATGTAAGATTTTATACTTTTCTTTCTGTAGTAAAATCCAATTCCATGGCACATGAATGAATTACTCTTCTGGAAGTAAAATACAGTTTTCAGCCTGTTCCGGGTAGCAGGCACATAATTGCTTTCTCTGACCCTTTCTATCCACTGCTTTTTGTATCTGGGAGAGCACAACTCACTTAAGGTATCTATTTCATTCCAAACTCAAATTAATTTGAGCCTTAAAAAAGACTCATTAGAATATTTGTAATGGTATGTTCCATTAAATTTTAAGTGAGCTATATAATTTTAAACTAAATGCCAATAGTGTATTGAAAGTTTGGCTAGACTTGTTTGTGCTCTTGGCTGCTATGAAGCTGTATAGCCATTAGAACATTAATGCTTCTAACAAATATCAAAGTTTAATTTTAGCTCAGGCTATCATTATTATTCTTAAACGTGCAGTTTACTTTTTATGCCTACTTGTTCATGTAGTGTTAATTTTTTATCAGTGTATTTACGTATATAGTTTAAGGAGAAAAGTAACTCTACAATTCTTGTTAAACAATCCCCAGTGATGCTTTCTTTTTGTTTGGTTTGGTTTTCTCTTCCTTCCCTTTCCTTTTTGTTTCTCTGTTCAGTTTTTACCACCTTCCTGTGAGTTAGATGAACATTTTTAGAACTACATTTTGATTTATCTTTATTATTTTGGGGTGCTTTTCTCATAGGGACAGAAGTCATATTGGATTTAGGTCCCACCCTAATTCAGTGACCTTTTCTTGATTGTGTTACCTTATTTACAAATAAGGTCACATTCATTGTTTCTAGGTAAACATGCATTTTTAAGGGAAGATTATATAGTTCAATGCATTCTATTTTTATAATGTTATTATATTTTTATACCTTTATTTTATTTATGTATTTTATGTGGTGCTGAGGATTGAACTAAGGGCCATACACATGCTAGGCAAGGGCTCTACCACTGAGCTACAATCACAGCCCCTCAATGCATTCTTAAGAGGGTAAGTCCTTCCATTTTGTTGTTCTTCAGCATTATGTTAGCAGTTCTTGGCCCTTTCCTTTTCCATACTCATTTTAGATATAGCTTGTCAAGAATGGTGAAAAACTCAGTTGGGAGGCTAGGGTTATAGCTCAGTGGTAGAGTGTTTGCCTAGCACGTGTGAGGCACTGGGTTCAATTCTCAGCACCACATATAAATAAAGGTCCATCAACAACTAATAAATATATTAAAAAAAACTCAATTGACTCAATTGGGTATTGATTCAAATGGCAGTGAATTTTTAGATTCACTGTTTTATTTATTCTTTTTAGATATACATGACAGAGTATATGTTGACATTATGCATACATGGAATATATCTTATTCTAATTAGGATCCCATTTTTGTTGTTGTATTTGATGTGGAGATTCAGATTCACTATCTTTATAATATTAAAACTTCATATCCATTAATAGATATGAATTTATATAAAGTTTGTAAATGTCCTTCAGTATAGTTTTATAATTTTTCTTTATAAAAATACTTCATATCCAATTGCCATTGTAAAACATTTTAAAGATTATGTTTTTAAACTATCACTGGTATATAAAGAATGCAGGCTCTATTAACACTTACTTACATAACCTTACTTCACTGTTTTCACCGTTAGGACCTTTGGTAACTATACTTCTGCTCCTATTGCTCAGTCTGGGTCTTTTTAATCCAATAAAATTTGTCTCTTCCAGATTACAACAATTCCATGTTGAGAGAACGGCAACACAGGAATATCAACCCATCCTGCAACTGAGACCAGTGTTTCTCTCCTTTAGAATAGTCAGGATGAGACTTTTGATCCCTGGCTAGGGATCATCTATGGGTCATCTCCCTTTGCCAGCCTGTAATAGTCATAGAATACGGATCTTCATCTCTCACCAACCTTTAAAGATTAAGGGATCAAAGTCTGCCCCCTATGAGATAGGGATTTAGGATAAGGAGAGAGAAATATAGAATCTTAAGGGAAACACTCTCAAGCCATTAAGATGTGGAAAACATAGTTGCAAACCTTGACCCACACCCTTGGTCCATGCCCTTGTGAAATGAGGGAAATACTCAAGTGCAGGAAAACTGGCTTAAAATTGTACAGCTCCACTCTGAATTCATCTCCAGTCCAGTCCCTGATACAGCCCTTCTATAAATATGGGACCCCCATCCCAAGTCAGGGCTGCTTCTTACTCTTGAGAGAGCCCACATTCTTCCTTGAATGTATATCTACCTTCCTAAATAAACCTCTATACATGCCTTAAAAAAAGAATGCAATCTCTTTAAAAGGTTTATTTAATACCTAAAAATCTCTCTGAGCTCTCTTATTAATTTTATTTTATTTTATTTTTTTATTTATTTTTATTTATTTTTATCTTTTTTTTTAATTGGTTGTTCAAAACATTATAAAGCTCTTGACATATCATATTTCATACATCAGATTCAAGTTGGTTATGAACTCCCAATTTTACCCCAAATACAGATAGCAGAATCACATCGGTTACACATCCACATTTTTACATAATGCCCTATTAGTAACTGTTGTATTCTGCTACCTTTCCTATCCTCTACCATCCCCCCTCCCTCCCCTCCCATCTTCTCTCTCTACCCCATCCACTGTAATTCATATCTCTCCTTGTTTATTTTTCCATTCCCCTCACAACCTCTTATATGTAATTTTGTATAACAATGAGGGTCTCCCTCCATTACCATGCAATTTCCCTTTTCTCTCCCTTTCCATCCCACCTCATGTATCTGTTTAATGTTAATCTTTTCTTCCTGCTCTTCCTCCCTGCTCTGTTCTTAGTTGCTCTCATTATATCAAAGAAGACATTTGGTATTTGTTTTTTAGGGATTGGCTAGCTTCACTAAGCATAATCTGCTCTAGTGCCATCCATTTCCCTGCAAATTCTATGATTTTGTCATTTTTTAGTGCTGCGTAATACTCCATGGTGTATAAATGCCACATTTTTTTTATCCATTCATCTATTGAAGGGCATCTGGGTTGGTTCCACAGTCTAGCAATTGTGAATTGTGCTGCTATGAACATCGATGTAGCAGTATCCCTGTAGTACGCTCTTTTAAGGTCTTCAGGGAATAGTCCAAGAAGGGCAATAGCTGGGTCAAATGGTGGTTCCATTCCCAGCTTTCCCAGGAATCTCCATACTGCTTTCCAGATTGGCCGCACCAGTTTGCAGTCCCACCAGCAATGTACAAGAGTACCCTTTTCCCCACATCCTCTCCAGCACTTGTTGTTGTTTGACTTCATAATGGCTGCCAATCTTACTGGAGTGAGATGGTATCTTAGGGTGGTTTTGATTTGCATTTCTCTGACTGCTAGAGATGGTGAGCATTTTTTCATGTACTTGTTGATTGATTGTATGTCCTCCTCTGAGAAGTGTCTGTTCAGGTCTTTGGCCCATTTGTTGATTGGGTTATTTGTTTTCTTATTGTTTAATTTTGTTTTAATTTTTTGAGTTCTTTGTATACTCTGGATATTAGGGCTCTATCTGAAGTGTGAGCAGTAAAAATTTGTTCCCATGATGTAGGCTCCCTATTTACCTCTTTTATTGTTTCTCTTGCTGAGAGAAAACTTTTCAGTTTCAGTAAGTCCCATTTGTTGATTTTTGTTATCAACTTTTGTGCTATGGGTGTCCTATTAAGGAATTTGGAGCCCGACCCTACAATATGTAGATCGGAGCCAACTTTTTCTTCTATCAGACGCAGAGTCTCTGATTTGATATCTAGCTCCTTGATCCACTTTGAGTTAACTTTTGTGCATGGCTAGAGGAGGGGATTCAGTTTCATTTTGTTGCATATGGATTTCCAGTTTTCCCAGCACCATTTGTTGAAGATGCTATCCTCCCTCCATTGCATGCTTTTAGCTCCTTTATCAAATATAAGATAGTTGTAGCTTTGTGGATTAGTCTCTGTGTCCTCTATTCTGTACCATTGGTCCACCCACCTGATCTGTCCAATTGTGAGAGAGGTGTGTTGAAGTCACCCATAATTATTGTGTTGTGGTCTATTTGATTCTTGAACTTGAGGAGAATTTGTTTTATGAACGTCGCAGCACCATTATTTGGTGCATAAATATTGATAATTGTTATGTCTTGTTGGTGAATGGTTCCTTTTAACAGTATATAATGTCCTTCCTTATCCCTTTTGATTAATTTAGTCTTGAAGTCAATTTTATTCGATATGAGGATGGCCACACCTGCTTGCTTACGAGGACCGTGTGCGTGGTATATTTTTTCCCAACCTTTCACCTTCAGCCTGTGTATGTCTTTTCCAATCAGATGTGTCTCCTGGAGGCAGCATATTGTTGGATTTGTTTTTTTAATCCATGTTACCAGCCTATGTCGCTTTATTGGAGAGTTTAAGCCATTAATGTTTAGAGTTACTATTGATATATGGTTTGTACTTCCAGCCATGTTTGATTATTTATCTTCTTCTTTTTTTTTTTTTTCAATTTAGTTTATTTCTCCATGGTTAGCTTTCCCCCTGCCCTCTGTCTTTATAGAGGCACTTCCCACTGATGGTTTTGGTTATTGTTTTTCATTTCTTCCTCGTGTAGTGTTTTGCTCAAGATGCTTTGCAATGCTGGTTTTCTGGCTGCAAATTCTTTTAGCTTTTGTTTATCATGAAAGATTTTTATTTCGTTATCGTACCTGAAGCTTAATTTTGCTGGATACAGAATTCTTGGTTGGCATCCATTGTCTTTCAGTGTTTGAAATACGTTGTTCCAGGATCTTCTCGCTTTCAGCGTCTGTGATGAAAAATCCGTTATTAACCTTATTGGTTTACCCCTGAATGTAATCTGCCTCCTTTCTCTTGTAGCTTTTAGTATTTTCTCTTTGTTCTGTATATTGGATATCTTCATAACAATGTGTCTTGGCGTTGGTCTACTGTGATTTTGTGTGCTCGGTGTCCTGTATGCATCTACAATTTGTATATCCGTTTCCTTTTTTATTTCTGGAAAGTTTTCTGTAATTATTTCTTTCAGCAGGTTACTCATTCCCTTGGTTTGAATCTCTGTACCTTCTTCTATCCCGATGACTCGTAGATTTGGTTTCTTTATGTTTTCCCATATCTCTTGGATGTTTTTCTCGTGGTTTTTAACCAGCCTTTCTGAGTTGGCTAGGCTCTTTTCAAGATGATATATTTTGTCTTCATTATCTGATGTTCTGGCTTCTACTTGCTCCACTCTGTTAGTGATACTCTCAATTGAGTTTTTAATTTGGTTTATCGTTTCCTTCATTTCTAGAATTATTGTTTGGTTTTTTTTTATAATCTCAATCTCCTGATAAAGATGCTTAACTTCTTCTTTTATCTGTCTATGTAATTCATTTTCAAAGTGTTCTTTCACTGTTTGGATTTGCTGTCTCGTATCTTCTTTAAGGTTCCATTCCATCTGTCTAAGGTATTCCTTGAGTTCTTTATATGACCATTTTTCTGCTGACTCTAGGTCCTCCTGAATATTTAGGCTGTCCTTCATTGTTTGTACTCCTTTTCTTCCTTGCTTTTTTATGCTGCTCATGTTACTTCTTGTTCTGTTTGACTGCTGAGTTACTGTTTACTCTTATAGATTTATTTGATGCTTGAGAGGAAAGATATTAGAAGGGAAGGGAAGAAGTCACTAAAGAGAATGAGAGTAGGCAGGTAGAATTCAAGGAAGGGGGAATAAGAAAATTGAAAAGAAATGAAAAGACAAAATAAACAAGAATAACAAAGATTAGATAATAAAGAAAGAAAGAAAAGACGAAAAAAAATTTTAACAAAAATAATAGCGATAATAAAAAATGAAAATTAAAATTAAAAAAAATAATAATAATAAAATAAAAAAATTAAAAAAAAATAGAAACATTGAAAAAAGTTAAAGAACAACAACAAATAAAAATTGAAAATGAAAGAAAAAGAAGAAAAAAAAGAAAAAGAAAGAAAAGAAAAAAAATGATAATAATAATAATAATAAATGCAGTCCTAGAGTTCTATTAACTTCTCTTCCAGTAGGTGGAGCTGTGCCCACTGGGCCAAGCTTCTCCTCTCAATAGGTGGGAACCATTCACTGTGCAGCAGCTCTTTCTCCTAGACTGGGCGGGTCTCCAATCCTGAGTGTCTAGGGCCTTGTCTTGTGTTTCCTCAAGCCAGGCTGCGCTCACCTGTGGTGCTCACCACAATACTGGCTACACGCCAGGTCTGCTGCTCCTGGGAGCCCTGTTTTCATGAACACCTGGGCTCACTCTCCCTGTTTGCCTCCCTCAGACCCTAAGTTTGTAGAGCTTGGGGCTGAGATCCCCCAGTGAATTTGCTTGCCCTCCTGTAGCCACACCCCCGGTAGCTGGTGCAAGAGACCTCAGTTGTCAGCACTGGTGGGAGCGGTAGCCGGGAGTTCCGCGCCGCGAGTCCCGCGCCACTCCTGATTCCCTCGGTCTGGTTATTGCGTTCACAGGAGAGCTGGGAGTGGCCCTTAAGTTTTCCCTGCTGTGTGGAGAGAGATGACTAGGGGATTACACATCTGTCGCGCTGGTTTCAATGCAGTTATCTCCTCCGCCCGTGACGCCATTTCTCTGCCATGGTGGTATCCCTTGCAAATGGTGACCGTTCATTCCCTTTGCCGGGTGACCAATGCAACGGGTGGGTCCTGACTGTCTCTCCCAATCCCCGTTTCAGTCCTGTGGCCACTGCCTATGAAGGCTCGGTTGGCTTTTACCTCTGTAAGTTCCTAAGGGCCGGCCAATTATTTCAGCGGGATCGTTAGTGCTGAGTCACACGAAGCAGGCGAACTGGAGCTTAATTGCCTCCGATTCGGGCTCTGTGTGTGTGTTCTGAGGGGCCCAGCCTGTACACCCCAGATCCACGTCAGCTCAGCATTGCCTAGTGATCCTGAGCAAACAGCATTTAGACAGTTTACGGCTCCCTATGCCCGCGCAGTTGAAGATGTCAGAGACTTGATCTCTCTGCGCCTGCCACCATGTTACATCTCCTCAATGATATTCATGTTGCCCTTACAGCTTCCTGGTATAAGCAAGTTCTTGGGATTATACAAACTGCTGCTTCTGTTTCCAGTCCAGATTTCTAGAAATGAAACCCTGCCGCTGTCGCCTCCGTCTCTGGGCTGGCCTCCGCAGCTCTTCAGCCCGGTGCCCGGCCCCAGGGGCCCAAGCGGCTACCGCCGCGGCTCTCCGTCCCCCTCCTCCGGAGCACGGGTCCCCTGGCAGGGGGGTGCAGAACGACCCCAGAGCAGGCTCTGCCCGAAGGTGCAGCGGCGAACAGGCCACCGAGATGCTCGAGGCTGCAGTCCAGCCTTCGGAGGACAGGGCTCGGCACGCAGCCCAGCTCCAACCTCTAGGTGCGGCTGCCGGACAGTGTATACAGAGCCATCAAGACAGCAAGCAGAAAGCAAATGGCGGCTCCCGCGGAGTGGATTTTCGGCACAGAAACCACAGCCCCGCCAACAATCCCAATCCACAAACTCTCCCTGTATAAAAAATATTCAAGAAAAAAAAGGCGGGGCGCACTGAGCTTTCTTTGCCTCGGATACTTACAATCCACTGCTGATTTCACATTCAGCTTCTCCGCCCGGAGCGAAGCGAAAGAGGAAGCCTATTTTTTTTTTAATTTTTTATTGTGGGTTGTTCAAAACATTACAAATTTCTTGACATATCATATTCCACACTTTGATTTCTTATTAATTTTAATAACTTAATAATTTTATAGAATCTCTTGGATTATTTACATTTACTTGTTTTTTAAAAATATTTTGTTTTAGTTGGACACAATACCTTTATTTTTATGTGATGCTGAGGATCGAACCCAGGGCCTCGCATGCGCTAGGCAAGTGCTCTACCACTGAGCCACAAAGCCACAACTCCAGTCCCACATTTACTTGTTTTTACTGTCCCTTTTTCATTGGCCCTGTTTCTCTCTCTCTCTCTCTCTCTCTCTCTCTCTCTCTCTCTCTCTCATTTTTTGGTACTGGGGATTGAACTCAGGGGCACTCGACCCCTGAGCTACATCCTCGGCCCTATTTTGTATTTTATTTAGAGACAGGGTCTCACTGAGTAGCTTAGCAACTTGCATTTTCTGAGGCTGGCTTTGAACTCACTATCCTCCTGCCTCAGCCTCCCCTGCCACTGGAATTATAGGTGTGCATCACCACGCCCAGCTATCTCTTTCAGAGTATAAAATTACTAGAGGATTGAGATCTCTCTTTAATATCTTTGTAAAGTACATGAATATTGAATTGTATATCAAACAACATGAAAAGTGACACTTGAATAATATTAAGGTAAAGAAAACTATCTTTGGGCAGTGTTAGAGGTAGTAAAGGGAAAACCAGATGTAGAGAGAAAAAAGGGCTGAATTAGAGGATTCAGGATGATGTATAACAGAATTATGCCTTTGTCAGGATGGGACTACCAATGAAGGGTTATACATTGAGAATTAAGAGTTTGTATTTTATCTGGAAGGTGGTTGATAGAACTATACTATTATGAAAGTCATGCTTTTAATTCTAAAGGTCAATGCAATTATTTAGAGTGTATGTTTTCGATGGGTTTAAGGGTTAGACAAGGGACCTGACAATTTAGAGCAGGAAATCTTATAATGAGAGGAAACAATCCAGTAAAGGTTGAAGAGAAGCTAATAGAGTGTTATTCACTTAAAATGAATTAATGAATTAAATAAACCAACTCTTTTTTTTCCTGAGACATCCTTCCTGTATCCCAAAACTAGATTAGGAATCATTTTATTGTAAGGTGTTGGTATTTAGGCAGAAGGTAATGCTCTATTATTAATCAGAGGCAGAGAGAAAAATATTTGGAAATTGGATATGTATGTTTGTATTTTAGAGCACCATGAGAAATAACTAAGGAGCTATGTGGATTATTACTGAGATATCTGAAGATTAGAGACAAATGAGTAAGGGAGGGGCTGAAAAGCAAACGTTTTAAAGCTAGGCAATTATCACTTAATTATTTCTACACTGTTATAATTGAATAAAATATAAAAATACATTATCTATAAATGTTTAAAAGACAACAAAATCAGAAGGGAAAATAGCCTGGAAACTTGGGGCTGAAAAATAATAGGTTTGCTTTTTCTGGATTTTAAAAACCTAATTTACAAAATAAGTTTCAGAAAATGAAGCTATTTAGTTAATTAAAAATAAAAAACCTTGTATTGAACTGAAATTTTGGTTATCAAACTCATTTGTATCAGCAATAACAGATTTAGTTCATTTTCCTCTATATAGTCTCATCTTGGCATTTTAAAGTAAAATGGAGCTGTCATAAGTTGAAGCTGTCATTTCCAGGCCAGTTGATGTAGCAATGACTCAAGTTTCTGGATATATCATGTATCCTGGAGTTCTCATACGTCCCTTTGTATAAGACTAGTAGTATGCTAGATTTACAGATCTGCTTTCTTAGTGATGCTTTTGTTGTATTTTCTGGCAAAGTAAGATGTTAGCATTCCATGGAAGGCTAGACTGACTTTCCATCCTTCCTTCTACTTTATTTTTGCAGTGCTGGGAATTGAACCCAAGGCCTACTGCATGGACAACATATTTCTTTCTTTCTTTCTTTCTTTTTGAGAGAGAGAGAGAGAGAGAGAGAGAGAGAGAGAGAGAGAGAGAGAGAGAGAATTTTAATATTTATTTTTTAGTTTTCGGAGGACGCAACATCTTTGTTTGTATGTGGTGCTGAGGATCGAACCTGAGCCGCACGCATGCCAGGCGAGCGCGCTACAGCTTGAGCCACATCCCCAGCCCCAACAACATATTTCTTTAAACAAATGTTTTTATTAACCTTTTTACTTCAATATCCCATTAAAAATGTTTCAGAAGGACAGAGATTTTTATCCTTTTTGTTCCATGATCTAACTATAATTCCTAGATTAATACTTACTAGATAGGAGATGCTTGGTGAATAGTTGTTACTGAAGGAATAAATGAATGGAGCAGTATTAGTAGTAAAAGCATTTTTTTAGTCATTGTATTAAAAAAATTAGTACTGGGCTGGGGATATAGCTCAGTTGGTAGAATGCTTGCCTCGCATCCACAAGGCCCTGGTTTCAATCCCCGGCACCACACACACACATTGGTACATGTCTTTTGAGAGATTTTTTTTTAAGTTAGCTTTTTTGCCACTGCCACCAAAGACCTGACAAGAACAATTAGAGGAGGAAAAGTTTATTTGGAGGCTCATAGTTTCAGTAGATAGATGGCCAACTCCATTGCTCTGGGCACAAACCATGGCAGAAGACTGTGGCGGAGGAAAGCAGCGAGGAACAGGGCAGAGAGGGAGACTACCCTCACCACTGACAGAATATATACCCCAAAGGCATTTCCGCAATGATCTACCTCCACACCCTACCTGCCTACAGTTATCATCTAGTTAATTCCTATCAGAGGAAGGATTAGGTCACTGATTAGGTTAAGGATATCATAACCCAAACATTTACCTCTTTCTTACATTGTCTCACACATGAGCTTTCAGGAAACACCTCATATTCTAAACCATAACACTTTTAGTCTTTTATAGTTTTATTGTTATAAGTTTATTATTATTTTGTATTCTTTTCTCCCCTAGGAAGTAGCATTTAATATGAGTACACTTGAAGGTATTGTGAGAGTAGAGACAAATACTGAGGAAGTTGAATAAAGGCTCAGTACACATAAATGTTCATCAAAAATTTTATTTTCCATTTTCTCTGTGTAAATTTAGTTGTAGGCCTCTGCAAGTGGGTGTGAGCTGCATTATTCCAGCATAGCTACATAGTTGGCCGGCCCTGTTTGAACCTATGCGAACTGGGGCACATAATAAGTTAAATTGTTTTTTTAATATTTATTTTTAGTTGTAGTTGGACACAATACCGGGTTTCTGTCCCTCCTTGTGTTCTCGGCCGACAGCATGCTCCAGTTCCTGCTTGGATTTACTTTTGGCAACGTGGTTGGAATGTATCTGGCTCAGAACTATGACATACCAAACTTGGCTAAAAACTTGAAGAGATTAAAAAGGATTTGGAAGCCAAGAAGAAACCCCCTAGTTCCTGATGCCCACTCCAGCCCTACGTTCTGGATACTCTGATTCTGCCGCCCCTGAGGGGCCTCCTGTAACATCTGATCCCAAAGCTTTTGTTTTCATCTCCAGCCACAGCAATTTTCTTCTTTGATAGATCCAGTGTTGCCTCAGAGCAAAAGTGGGGCCATAAGTTAAGAACTACCCTTTATGTGTCCAACAGCCTTGCCTCTTCCCCCGCCCTTCCTTCCAGCTGACTGGAATTATGGTGCTAGTTTAGCAAAGTCGCTTCTCCCCTGTTGTTTGGGATTTCTACTAGCTTTTTTCGAAAGAAAAATTAGTGAGTTTTTTGTATAGCTGATCAGATACAAATAATGCTAATTTCATAGTTTTGCAGTTATAATGGGTGCTTGTTAAACATTTGTTATTAAATTTTGTTGTTTCAAAGTAATTAAAATTAATATCTAGAATCCAGAAAAAAAAAGAATGCATTTAAATACCAATGGATTCATACGAGGCACACATTAACAAGAGTATTCTTTATTTTAAATTCATATATATATATATATATATATATATATATATATATATATATATATTAGGTCTGATGTGCTCAGGCATGCATATTGAATTTCTACTTTTTGAATGTACTGTAAGTTGAAGGGAAAGGGTTTTTTTTTTTTTTGAAGAAAGATCGGTCTTTATACATTACCTATAAATAACTTGCTTCAGATTCTCAATTGAGGATCAGCTTCTGTAGTCTTGCTCAGGTAAATCTTTTTTTTTTTAAACGCTTTATTTTATTTTTTAGTTGTAGATGGCCACAATATCTTTATTTTATTTTATGTGGCACTGAGGATCGAACCCAGGGCCTCACACATGGTAGGCAAGTGCTCTACTGCTGAGCTACAACCCCAGCTCCTCAGGTAAATCTTATAAAGGACTCCTTTATATGAGTATAATCAAATTCTGTATATGTGATTTCTTTAATTCTGGATAGGTGAGGGGGTATTTTGATAATTTATTAGAATTAAACAATTTTTCTTCTTCCATTTCTAGTATGTTGAAGGGTGAAATTTCTGTAAAATGTGGCATTAATGGAGGGACTGAGATGCTGATTAGCCTACAAAAGAGTACTTTCCTGTGGTATTCACTATTCACATATTTGTTTCTACTTTTATCTTCATGGTAATTTATAAAAAGGAAATTTTTGTTGTTGTTCAAGAAAGTCCATTAAACCAGTTATTTCTAAATAAACCTTATGACTGGATAGTTCTTTGAACATATTTTAGAATTTAGAATTTTAAAAAGTTGTCTTAATTTTGAAAAAAAGAATCATTCCTTTTCCCTCCTCAATAGTAATTTTTGTCTTTTTTTTAAGAGAGAGAGAGAATTTTAATATTTATTTTTTTAGTTTTCAGCGGACACAACATCTTTGTTAGTATGTGGTGCTGAGTATCGAACCTGGGCCACACGCATGCCAGGCGAGCGCGCTACCGCTTGAGCCACATCCCCAGTCCTAACTTTTGTCTTTGAGTCTACTTCCTACTTAACGCCTTTTCCTAGATCTGGCAACCCAAATCAATGTTTTAGCCTGTTGTTTTGCTGTGCAGTGATTGGATTTCTCCATTGAAGTTACAAAGTATGTTTCACATTCTACTACTAATCTATTGTAATTTTTAACTTGAATGTTTTGTAGTTTTCTTTATATAAATTGACAGGTTTTGATAAGGAAGTTTATTTTGATGTACAGAATGCATTGTGGACGTATTTTAAAGACATTGAGCAGCTGTTGATACTTATTTTTAACTTTAAGGAAATCATGAATCTGACATGTTATTATTATTATTTTTTTTTTTTTACTACAGACAGGATATCTTCATGTTCTCTGTTACAACTTCGGAGTAGAAACCCACAAGCATAATAAATATCAAGAAAGTTCTTTCTGGCTTAGGTAATGTAAACAAAAAAAGAATGTAAATTTAGGAAATTATAATACAGGTCTGCTAATATTTAATCTAGCATATTTTGGCAGTTTAAACCTTTTCTGACTTTGAAAGCCAACATTTTAATTTATTTACTCCTTTAACATGTATTATTTTTTTTTATTCTTACATGTTGCCAGTTGATATAAAAATAAAGATGAATTCCCTTCTTAATATATTGTAAGAGCATTAATTCCCCTCTATTTCTCCTTTGTCTCTTCATCAGGAGTATGAAAATTTGTGTTGAATTTGTTGATTTTGCTTTGGTACTTTTTTTTTTTTTGCATCAGGGATTGAACCCAGGGACATTTAACCACTGAGCCATTCTTCTGTATTTTATTAGGGCCTTGCTAAGTTGTTGAGGCTGGCTTTGAACTTGTGATCCCCCTGTTTCAGCTGCCCAAGCTTCTAGAATTACAGTTGTGCACCCCGTGCCTGGTGCTTTGGTACTTACTGATTTCTGACCACTCCTAAGTAGAAGGTGGGGAAAGGGGTGGGCAAGAGTAGAATCAGCTAAAATTACAAGTCTTGTGAATTTTGGTATTTTGATATTTGTCAAATAAATATATATTTAGTGCTTATTGTATCCTGAATACTATACTAAGATTTGTACTGCCATGCTGCATCAAGTATCAAGAGAATAATATAAAAGTATCAAGAGAATAATATAACAATACAGTAATTACATCTAAGAATCCTATCTTTCACTTGAAAATGTAGGTCCAGCACAGATTCCAACATAAAATAGTTATTTGATAATTGTTAGTTAAATGAATTTATATGAAAAGTGTGTTTTTCTGGCATTATCACTTTGAATATCAGACACTTGTGGGGTAAAAAATATCCAATCAGTTCACCACTATTAACTCTTTCTGAGTAAAGGGTTAATTCTAGTTATTTGAAGATACTCCCATGATTATTTTAACTATAGTTTTAATGATTGTGAAAATTACATTTGTCATCTAAGGAGATAAATACATGTTTCATCATTGAGATTATAGTACTTACAGCCTATATATCTCTATCAAAGTATTTGTGCAAATAACTTGTTTATGTAAAAAACTTTTTAAAGTTCAAAGATGGCTCAAACTTCGTATAAAGAACATTGCCTGACAGAGTGATCTTATGCAATTATAAAATGTACACTTGTCTCAATTTAGACTGTTTTAAATAATTGGAACATTCCTGGAATTTTAATTCTAAATCACATTTTTTAAATAAATTTGATTCTTTGAAATATACAGAAGAAGTTACCTAGTTCACCATAGGTTTTACCACAGATTTCATGTAAATGATCACCCTTATATAAAATGCATAATAACTAAGCTCTATTCCAGGATTTAACAGCATTGGGGAATAGGACACTCACAAAGTGGCATCAACTTATGAAAACAGTGGGATGCTAAGGAGGTAACAGTGGAAAGGTTAAAAAAAATGCTGGTGATATGATGGCTTCTGGAGATTTAAGACTGGAGTTAAAAATAAAGTTTATGCCCAGAATGAGGTTGCATTAGGAATCATAATAAATGTTCTCTAAGAATTGATCATAAGAATAGGGAGAGACTTGGGGCTGGGGTTGTGGCTCAGTTGTAGAGTGCTTGCCTAGCATGCATGAGGTACTGGGTTCGATTCTCAGCACCATATACAAATAAATAAAGTCCCATCAACAACTAAAAAAAAAACAATTAAAAAATTAAAATAGGGAGAGACTTGAGTGGCATTACATGTAGGTTATTTTCATATATGACATGGGTACACTTTTTTGGGGTTCTTTTTAGTTATACATTACAGTAGAATCCATTTTGACATAATTATAAAAGCATGAAATATATATTGTTCTAATCTAGTTCCCAGTGCCTCTCCTTTCCCATCCTTCCACCAAACCCCTGTTCCCTTCTCTCTACTGATCTTCCTGCCATTTATTCATAGTTTTTAAAAATTATTACATGATGGTGAGATTCACTTTGGTATATTCACATATGTACATAGGAAAGTTATATCAGATTCATTCAACTGTCTTTCCTTTTCCCATCCTTTCCCCCTTCCCTTCATTCCCCTTCATCTACTCCACTAAACTTCTATTCTTTTTTTAATCCCTCCCTCTTATTGTAGGTTAGCTTCCACATCTGTTTTTTTTTTTAAACTTTATGGAAGAAAAATGTGATGATGGTCATGACTGACATCCATATTATAAGCTTTTTATAGACATAATTTGATCAACAGTCATATTCTCATAAAATGTATATAAAAAACAATTTTGTAAACTACCACTTAGTATGATGCTTTTGTGTTTTCACTAGACTGATATTGGAGGAAACAGGAAGAACATGAAGTCTAGCCCTAGTTATTTTGTATACTTTAAATCTCTCCAAGTATTTTTCCCACATCTTTTGATGATATAAAAGTGACTGGGGGGCTGGGGTTGTAGCTTAGTGGTAGAGTGCTTGCCCAGCATGTGTAAGGCACTGGGTTCGATCCTCAGCACCACATATAAATAAAATAAAGGTATTGTGTCCATCTATAACTAAAAAAAATTAAAATGATAATAGTAAAGAAATGGCTGGGTTTGGTGGTACATGCCTGTAATCCCAGCAACTCTGGAGGCTGAGGCAGGAGGATTGTGAGTTCAAAGGCAGCCTAAGCAAAAGTGAGGTGCTAAGCAGCTCAGTGAGACTCTGTCTCTAAACAAAATACAAAATAGGGCTGGGGATGTGGATCTGTGGTCAAATACCCTTGAGTTCAATCCCTGTTACCCCCCAAAAAATTACATTGATGGGATGCCATATATTTTAATTCATGTATACACTGTATAATGTTTATATCAGATTAATATATCTCTTCAAACATTTATCATTTCCTTATGGTGAAAATATTCAAAATCCTAATTTTATTTATTATTGTAATATTGTGCTCAGAGTAGTTTTATTTACATCTATCTGTCTATTATCTATGTATGCAGTTCTGGGGATCAAACCGAGGGCTTTGTGCATGTAAGGCAAGTGCTCTACCAGTAAGCTACAACTGTAGCCCTCCTAGCCTTTTAAGATATATAGTACATAATTGTTAATCTATAGTTACTCTACTGTGCACTAGTACACCTGAACTTTCTTAGTCTTTAATTGTAACTTTTGTTCCCATTGATCAATCTTTCCTCATCCTTCTCTCCACCTTCTCCCTAGCTTCTGGTAACTACCATTTCACTCTGAACTTTTATGAGATCAACTTTTTTAGATTGCACATGAGTGAGATCATGCAGCATTTGACTTTCTGTGCACTATTATGTTGAATAAAAGTAGTGAGAGGGGGCATCCTTGTCTTGTTCTAATGAGAAAGTCTTCAGCTTTTCCTCATTGGCTTATTTCCGCTTGACTTACTTCACTTAACATAATGGCCTAGGTATCTGTCCATGTTGTCACAGTGATGGGGTTTCTTTCTTTTTTATGGCTGAATATTATTCCATTGTGCATATATATCACATTTTCTTTATCCTTTCATCCACTAATGGAAACTTAGCCCATTTCTGTCTTTTTTGCTATTGTGAATAGTATTGTGATAAACACAGTTGTCTCTTTGACATAACCAAATTCATTTCCTTTGGATATATACCTAGTAGTGGAATTGCTGGGTCATATGGTAGTTCTATTTTTAATTTTTTAAGAACCTTCATACTGCTTTCTATAACAGATGTACTAATTTACATTCACAACAACAGTGTGAGAGGATTGCCTTTTTTCCACATCTTTGCCAATCCTTGTTAATTTTTTACTTTGTGATAATAGCCGTTCTTACTGGAGTGAGGTATATCTCATCTGTATTTCAGTGATGATTAGTGATGTTGAGCATCATTTCATCTACCTATTGGCGATTTGTATGCCTTCTTTTGAGAATATATATTTAGGGTCCTGTTGTGGTTCCATACAAGTTTTAGGGTGGTTTTGTCCTGTTCTGTGAAGTTCTGTGAAGAATGTTATTGGTATTTTGAATGGGATTAAATAAAATGTGTATATTACTTTAGTAGTGTGGATATTTTAACAATATTGATTCTTCCATTCCTTAAGCAAGGAATGTCTTTCTATTTTTTTTGCCCTCTTTAATTTCTTTCTTTATGTTTTTCATTTTAGACCTCTTTTAAAACCTCTTTGATAAAATTTGCTCCTAGATTTTGTATCTATTATAAATGGGACTGGCTGTCCTGATTTCTATTTCAGATAATTCAATATTGGCATATAGCAATGCTGCTTATTTTGTATGTGAATTTAGTATCCTGCAACTTTTCTAAATTAATTTATTACTTCTAATAATCTTTTGGTGGTGTCTTTAAGGTTTTCTGTATATAAGAATCATATCACCTGTGAATGATGACAATTTGACTTCCCCTTTTCCAGTTTGGGTACTCTTTCTTCCTCTTGCTTGATTGCTCTGATTAGGACTTCCAGTATTATGTTGAATAAAAGTAGTGAGAGGGGGCATCCTTCTCTTGTTCTAATGAGAAAGTTTTCAGCTTTTCTTCATTCAGTAGTATTAGCTATTGGCTAATTATAAAGTCCGTTTATTATTTTAAGGTACATTCCTGATATACCTAATTTATTCAGCATTTTATCAGGAAGGGATGTGGAATTTTATCAATGCCTTTCTACATCTATTGAGAAGATAAATGTCTCTCATTTTGTTGATGTGGTGTATCATATTTATTGTGTATGTTGGACCATCCTTACATCAGTGGGATGAATCTAACTTAATCATGGTGACTAATCTTTTTTAATGTGCTGTTGGGTTTAGCTTGCTAGTATTTTCTTTTCTTTTTATTTTTTTATTATATAACAGGGCCTCGCTAAGTTGCTGAGGATGTCCTCAAACTTTCCATCATCCTGTCTCTGCCTCCCAAGTCACTGAGATTATAGGCATGTGCCACCATGCCTGGCCCTTGCTAGTATTTTCTTGAGAATTTCTGCATCTATATTCATTAATAATATTGGTCTGTAGTTTTTTGTTGCTGTTGTTTCCTTGTCTGTTTTATTTTTTTAATTAGGGTAATGCTGGTCTCAGAGAATGTGTTTAGATAAATTCCCTCATTCAATTTTTTGGAATAATTTAAGAAGATCTAGTGTTAGTTCTCCTTTAAATGTTTGGTAGAATTCAACAGTGAAGCTTTCTGGTTCTGAGATTTTAATTGATGGGATTTTTTAGTACTGATTTAATTTTATTACTTCTTATTATTCTGTTCAAGTTTTCCGTTTCTTCATTATTCAATCTTGGTGAGATGTATTTATCCATTTATTTTTTTTTTCAGTATTGAGGATTGAACCCTCAGCCCTTTTTTATATTTTATTTAGAGACAGGGTCTTTCTGAGTTGCTTAGGGCCTCGCTAAGTTGCTGAGGCTGGCTTTGAACTCATGATTCTCCAGCCTACTGAGCCTCTGGAATTACAGGCGTGTACCATTGCACCTGGCTTTATCCATTATAGGTTCTCAAATTTGTTGGCATATAGTTGTTCATAATACTTTCTGATTTTTTGTATTTCTTTGGTATCAGTTGTATTGTCTTCGTTTTCATTTGGTTTTTATTTGAGTCTCCTTTTTCTTATTCTAGATCAAGGTTTGTCTATTTTATCTTTTTGAAGAACCAACTCTTCATTTCATTGATGTTTTATATAGTTGTTTTAGATTCTATTTCACTTATGTCTGCTTTGATATTTATTATTGTTTTTTCTTTCTACTACTTTGAGGGGAGGTTCCTTGAGATGCAGGAATCAGTTGTTTATCTGAGATCTTTCTTCTTTTTTGATGGAGGTGTTGATTGCTACAAATTTTCTTCTTAGTACTGATTTTGTTATACCCCATAGGTTTTGGTCTATTCTATCTCCATTTTCATTTTAATCAAGAAATTTTTGCATTTTCTACTTGATTTCTTCCTTGATCTGTTAGTAATTTCCATGTATTTGTGTATTTTCTAACATTTTCTTGTTATGGTTTCTAGTTTTATTACATTATGGTCAGAAGAGATGCCTGATATTATTTCAATACTTTAAAGTTTGCCAAGACTTGTTTTGTGGCCTATCATATGATGAATCTTGGAGAATATTCCATGTGCTGAAGAGAAAAATGTGTACTCTGTAGCTGTTGGGTAGAGTGTTCTGTGGATGTCCATTAAGTTCATTTGATCTAGGGAGCCATTTAATTCTGCTGTTTCCTTGTTGATATTCTGTTTGCCTGATCTATCTGTTGCTAAAAGTGAGGTGTTTATGTCCCTTACTATTACTGTGTTGGAGTCTGTCTTTCTCTTTAGGTCTATTTATATTTACTTTACATATTTGAATATGCCAATGTTAGGCATATCCAATATATGTTGTAGGGAACAATCGAGGCAGGACACTGGATAGGAAACAGGAAGCAGGGTTATTTGGCTGCAGTCAGGTTCAGAGGGCACAGCTTTCGCTGTAATCAATCAATCCCCCTGAACCCCTAGTTCAGGCAGTTTCAGAAGTTTATACCCAGTGTGTAAGGGGAGGGACTCAGAAGTTCACAGCCTGCAGAAGTTCACATAAAAGCAGCTTTTTCTTTCACTGTTCTGGGCATGTTAACTCTTCAAGGACAACACCTGAGAAGGGGAGAGCTCTTCCCTGCTTTCTTCTCTCCCCACTGCCATCTGTTACCATGGAGCCCAATTAGTAATATCTTTTCTTATCTTTGAAATGTAAACATCTCTGTGAAGCTCCAGCTGAAGGCCAGAGGCCTTGTTAAAGGATCTTTCTTATCATACTATGCATTTGCTGACACACTTCCCTTAAAAACCTTTATAAATTGATATATATATATATATATATATATATATATATATATTCATTCATTCATTCTCCTAGATAGTCCATAAATGTTTGTGGAAAAACTAGTAAAGAGGTGTTCAGCACCTGGAGTGCCAATCTCTTTTAGGCCCATTTCCAAATTTAATTATTGTAAGATAGAGCAACAGGAAATAGGAAGCTTAACTACATTAGACTCTTGTTGAGATTCTTTTGCTGATCGTCCTAAAATCAATTATGGTGGAGATTTCTGGAGAAGCTTAATTAAGATTTTCTGTGGAGGAGGAGTGCCACTACATATATATGTTGTTTTTGTTTCTGTTTGCATGGAATATCTTTTTTTTTTTTTTTTTTTTTTTTAAGATAGGGTCTCACTATGTTGCCCAGGTTGGCCTTAAACTCATGACCCCTTTGCCTGACAGTCTCTTAAGTAGCTGGGATTAGAGGTCTGTACCACAGTTCCCAGCCCTGCATGGAATATTTTATTCCATCTTTTCATTTTCAGTCTAAGTGTGTCCTTAGAGACAAAGTGAGTTTTGTGTAAGCAACGTGTAGTTGGGTCTTGCTGTTGTTTTTTTCTTTTTAGTCCATCCACTTACTCTGTATCTCTTAATTGGAAAATCTAGCCCATTTACATCCAAGGTAATTATTGATAGGTAAAGTTTTACTATAGCCATTTTGTACTTTCTTTTCTTATTTTATTGTAGTTCTTTTTTCTTATTCTCTACAGTCTTCCTTGTGGCTCAGTGATTTGCTCTAGTAGTGTTTTGATTCCTTGCTTATTTTTTGTTTTTCTGTTATAGATTTTTGCTTTGTAGTTACCATGAGGCATACAAAAAACATAATTTGATTATAACAAGCTATTTTGAAATAATAGCAACTTAACATGACTTTAAAGATAAAGGAAACAAAGAAACAAAATGTACTAATTAAAACTCTATACTTACACTCCATTCCTCCCCTCCTTAAGAATTTTTGGTGTCTCACATCTTTCTACATTGTGTATCTTAGTATAGTTATTACTTTTTTGAATTTTTAATCTTCATAAAATATGAATGGTTATGTACTATGCTTATAAGAACATTCTGAAATCGTGTACATAGTTACTTTTACTAATGAGTTTTGTACCTTTAAGTATCTTTTTTCTTACTTATTAAGGACTCTTTTAGGGCTGAGGAAATCCTTTTAGCATTTCATGTAGCACAGGTCAGCACAGGCCTGTTAGAGATATGTTCTCTTAGTTTTTGTTTGTCTGGGAAGATCTTTATCCTTCCTTCATTGCTAGAAGACAGCATTGGTGGGTGCAGTATTCTTGTTTGGCAGGTTTTTGCCTTCAATACTGTGAAAATCTCATGCTACTCTTTCCTGTATCATAAACATTCTTCTGAGAAGTCTGCTGTCAGGTGAATTGGGATACCCTTCTGTGTTACTTATTTCTTTTCTCTTAGTGCCTTAAGGATATTCTCTTTATATTTAACCTTTGCAAATTGATTGTAATATGTTTTGAGGTTGATGTGGTAGGGTTAAGTCTGACAGGTGACCTTTGATCTTTCTGGACCTGGATATTTGTAACTTTCTCTAGGTTCGGAATGTTTTATGTTATTATATCTTTCAATAAACTTTCCATATTTTTGGCATTCTCAAGTCCTCCTTGAACCCCCAAAACCTGAATATTTGCTTTTTAAATACTGTTCCAAAGTTCCTGTAGGCTTTCTTAACTCCCATTTATTCTTTTTTTTTCTCCTGTGCATTTTCAAATAGCCTGTCTTTGAGCTTATTACTTATTTATTCTGTTTGATGTGTTCTGCTATTGATACCTTCTATGGCATTTAATTTTTTTTTTTCTATTCTGGACAATTTAGTGAGACCCTGTCTCAAAAAAAAAAAAAAAAAAAGAAAAAGAAAAAGAAAAAAGAAAGGAGGGCTGGGAAAGTAATTCAGTGGTAAATTGCCCCTGGTTCAATCTCCAATGGCAATAACAGGTGGTGATATTGTTTAGAAAGCTCACTTCTATCCTCTCCCCATTTTAAAGACAGATTTGAGTGTAGGTTTCTTTTCCTTTCTTGTTTTTTGTTTGTTTTTTTGGTAGTGGGGAATGAACCCAGTGGCGCTTAAACACTGAGCCACATCCTTAGTGCCTTTCTGTATTTTATTTAGATACAGGGTCCCCCTGAGTTGCATAGGGCCTTGCTGAGTTGCTGAAGCTGGATTTAAACTCCCAATCCTCCTGCCTCAGCCTGCCGAGCTGCTGGGATTATAGGTGTGCACCACTGTGCCCAACTGTGGTTTGTGTTTCTTATCTACCTTTGTGTATGTATTTACGTGTGTGGTTTTGGAGATTAAACCCAAGGTCACAGACAGGCTAGGCTAGTGCTCTACCGCTTAGCCATACCATAACCACCTGTATTGAGCTTCTGTGTCTGCTCTTTGTCATAAGGAAATAAGTAGATGGAAAGAAAGCATTGATAAAGAACTTTCCTCCACAGTCTAGAAGATTTGTTAGTGACCTTTCAGTTTCCTTGATGGAATTTAAATTGTGTTATATTTTAAAATCCTATCTAATGATTAAGATATATATTATGCTGAACTTGGATTTTTTATAAGAGGTATACAGAAATTTTATTATAAACATTTTAGTATTCTAGAAATAACGGTTGTATACTAAAATACAAATTAGTCCAACTGAAAAGCCTTTGGACTGATATTGATTTTTGATTTACCACAAAGAATTTGCAGGGCTTTTATCCACTGGGAGAAAAATGCCCTAATCTCAAAACTCTCTCTCTCTCTCTCTCTCTCTCTCTCTATATATATATATATATATATATATATATATGCATATATATATGCATATACATACGAATATATATACGTATGTATATGCGTACGTATATACAGTGTTTTCTTATTAATTTTGAATCTCGATGATCTGTCTGTTGATGAAAGTAGGGTATTAAAGTTTGCTAATATTTGTTTTATATGTTTAGATGCTAAAATATTGGGTGCATATACATTTACAATTGTTATATCCTCTTGGTGAATTGATCCCTTAGGCATTATATAATGGATTTTTGTGACTCCTATGATAATTTTTTATTTAAAATCCACTTTTTTTCTGATATAGACACCCCTGTTCTCCTTTGGTAACCATTTTACATTGAATATTTTTCTATCCCTTCACTTTCAGCCAACATATATCCTTAAGACTGTAGTTTCTTATAGGAAGAAAATAGATCTTTCTTTCTTCATTACCCATTCAGCGCTCTTTTTTTTTTTTTTTTGAGAGAAGATCATCTTATGTAGCCTAGGCTAGCCTTGAAGTCTTCCTGCCTCTGTCTTCCAAGTAGCTGTGATCCTAGGTATGCAATACTGTATATCTTTTGATTGGAGAGTTTAAGCCATTTACATTTAAATGGATTATTGGCAGATAACTTTCTGTTTGCCATTTTGTTAATAATTTTCAGTTCTTGTTCCTTTCTTCCTTTGTTCTCTTCCTTTATGATTTGAGATTTTTTTATAGTAGTATGTTTTGATTCCTTTCAATTTATCTTGTGTATCGATACATGTTTTTTGTCTGTGGTTACCATGAGACTTATATAAGATATTTTTTGTTCTAAAATTCTTTTTAAAACCGATAATAATTTAACTTTGATCACATTCAAAACCTTTGTATTCTACACTGCCTGACCAACATTTTAATTTTTTGAGACAGGGTCTCCCTAATTAGCCCATCCTGGCCTCAAACTTGCAAACTTCCTTCCTTAGCCTCCCAGGTAGTTGGGATTATTGGTGTGCACCACCATACCTGACCATTTTATACATTTTTAAAAATATTTATATTTTAGTTGTCATTGGACACATATCTTTATTTTATTTATTTATTTTTATGTGGTGCTGAGGATGGAACCCAGGGCCTCGCACGTACTAGGCAAGTACTCTACCGCTGAGCCACAATCCCAGCCCCCCCATTTTATATTTTAATGTCAAATTTTACATCTTTTCATATTGTATATCCATTAACAAGTTAATGTAGCTATTATTGTTTTAATACTTTTATCTCTTAACTTTTACACTGCATTTAAAAGTGATTCACATATTACCATTACAGTATTATAATATTGTGAATTTGACTGTATTCTTATGTTTCTCATGAGTTTTTACACTTTTTTGGCGGGGGCGGGGATTGAACTCATTTGAGCACTGAGTCAAATCCCCAGCCCTTTTTTTGTATTTTATTTAGAGACAGGGTCTCACTGAGTTGTTTAGGGTCTCACTAAGTTGCTGAGGATGGCTTTGATCTTGCGATCCTCCTGCCTCAGCTTCTCAGCTGCAGGCATGTGCCACCACTCCCTGGCCACGTTTTACACTTTTATATGTTTCCATATTATTAGCATCTTTTTGTTTCAACTTAAAGAACTTTGTCATTTCGTGTGATGCAGGTCTAGTGGTGATGAATTCCCATAACTTACTTTTTGGGAATGTGTTTTGCCTTGCAATAATTTCTAAAAGACAGTTTTGCTGAGTGTAGTATTGTTTGGGGAAGTTTTTTTTTTCTCTCTCTCAGCACTTTTGAATATATCATCTCCCTTCCCTATTTGACCTGTAAGCTATCTGCTAGAAACCTCAAGATTGTCTTATAAAAATTCCCTTTTATGTTCTAAATTACTCTTCTTTTGTTGCTTTCAAGTATCTCTCCTTTTATATTACTTTTAAGAAATTGACTGTAATCTGTCATGGTGAGGATCCTTTTTATGTTTAGTCTATGTGATATTCTTTGGCTTTCATGAATCTGAAAATTCTCTTCCAGCCATAGGTTTAAGAGATTTTTCTCTCATTATTACCTTAAATAATCTTTCTGAAGCTTTCTGTTACCATGCTCCTTTGTATGAATGAGTCCTTTTGGGATTCACATTATATATATTTATTTTTGCTTTATGCTATCTCTCATAGGTCTCATAGGCTTTCCTCAATTTTTCATTCTTTCTTCTTTTTGTCCCTTTGACCAAATGATTTTAAATGACCTATCTTCAAACTTGCTGGTTCTTTTTTTCAGCTTGAACAATTCTGCTGTTGAAGCACTCTATGAAATCTTTTAGTTTCATTGTTGTGTTCCTCGCTCCAGGATTTGTTGTTTTTTTTTTTTTAAATAGTTTCTTCTTTTCACTTTGTTTATGTATTGTGTTCTCTTTTAACTTACTGAACTTTAAAAAGGTAATTATTTTGAAATTTTTGTCAGGCAACTTGTAGATCTTTGTTTCTTTAAGATGGGTAACTTGTGCTTTAATTTGTTCCTTTGTTGGTGTCATGTTTCCCTGATTATCCTTGATTTCTTGTGGCCTTGCATTGGTGTCAGAACGTGTGAAAAAATAGGCAGCTCTTCCATTCTTTACAGTCTGGCTTCAGTATGGAAAGCCTTTTTAGCCTGTGCAGTGGTACTTGGTAGACCATTTGGTAGTGTTCATGGGTGATTTTGCTGCTGGAGACCTCCGTTATGCTGGCCTCTAGCCTATGTGTTTTTCTGCATGGACTAGTCTCTTGTTTGAGTCTTTGAAGGTTAATCTGGAGCTAGGTTCCACTGGAGTGTTACTATACCCTGGGTTCACTGGAGCCTTGGGTCATTTGGGCAAGCTTGGAGTTGGGGAAAGCCTAAAATCTGAGTTTGGTGTGACAGCCTTGCCCTGAGATATACCTAGAGCTTGGTTCAATGGTTTCCAGTTTAGAACCTGGTGACATGGACAGGCCTGGAATCTAAAGCTGCAGGGGCCAGCCTCATAGAGTGCCGCAGTCTGGCTGGGCACAATCAGGAGCCACTTGTCAAAAGAAACTAACTTTATTTTTAGAACCACACACGCCAAACAAAACAGCCTCTCAGGAAAAACCCTCAGAGCCTCAACTGCCACCACCGGCTTTCCACAAGCCTCTCTCTCCCACACAAGCTTCTCTCCACCTCCCACAATCCTCCTGCTCTTGAGGCCGATTGGCTGGGTCACGTGGGCGGAGCCAAAAAAGTCCCCCAATGAGCAGCTCCGTGGTCTGAAAGGGCAGGGAAACAGCCCAATGAGCATCACCGCAGAGGAGCCAATCAGCTAGATGTTGCTGGGGCCGCTGTGAGCCAATCATCAGCCGGCAGCTGGTTGCTGGGGCCCCTTTGGCTGTGGCTCTCAACAATAGAGTATGCCTGGTGCCTGGGACCATAGGGGCAGGACTCAAGTCTTTACCTAGGGAGTGGCACTGGAACATTTGGCATTGGGATGTTCCTTGAGTCTGGAAGTGCAGACATCCTCATACTGAGGTGGGCTTCAAGTCTCAGTTCACAGTGATGGGGCTAAGATCTCTGATTTTTTTGTAAATTAATTTTGGGGGTAAATAGTCAAAATGAAAGGTAATAGCCATTGATATAATAAAAATAAAGTTTATAACTTCTTTGTTTTATTAAAGAAATTATTTGTGCTAAATATAATAATCATAAACCTGGGCTGGGGTTGTGACTTAGTGGCAGAGTGCTTGCCTTACACATGTGAGGCACTGGGTTTGATCCCCAGCACTACATAAAAATAAATAAATGAAATAAAGATATCGTGTCCATATAAAACTAAAAAACATTTAAAAAAATAATAATAAACCTACATAATATGGAAAATTAAAGTTCCTATAATTATGCTCCCATTGTGCATAACATTACTATTAACATTCACTTTGCATTCTTTTGATATTTTTCTAAAAATTGTTTATAAAAGCTCTTTTAACATATTAAATGATGTAGAAAACATCAAAATCATTGATATGTTTGTGAGATTGCAGAAGTTTTTGAGTTTTTTTTTTTCCCAAAATGAACTGTGAACAAAAAAAATTAATAGAATTAAATAAAGCCAAAGACTATACACAGGAAATTTCCTAATTGGTGATCTCTTGTTATATTAGAGTCTGCGAGATAAATAGATAAATGGAGAAAACAACATTCTGGAGAATTGGATAAAATCATGAAGATGTTCTATAAAAATAATCTAACATTGACCTTAATTAATAAAATTTAATGACCTTACTTCTTCAACCTGCAGGTTAGGAAGTAGGTGTTTATACATTCCCAAAGAGGAGAATCCCTTGTAGGTTACAAAGAGTATTTCTCAACCCCTTGTGTGTTGTGTTGCCTTTTTCCCAATAAGATTGAAATAGAGCATGGTTTCAACAACCTCCTCCTTTCATGGTTGCAAGTTTACATTATTTTTTTAAAGCTAAACTTATTTTTGATAGTTTTTTTTTTTTTTTTTTGAGAATGTAGGTAAATGTTTGGATGGGCAGTATGTTGGAGGATCTCAAAAATCCTTTTCCAACACTATTTAATGTTTTCTAAATATTAATCTGAAATCTATCTCACTTGGTGGGTAATATGAGTTGGTTCCCATTGATTAGAAGTAGTTGTTATCCTCTATGTAGTATCCTCAAGTGGAGAGAGAAGTATGTTTCTTTATTGCATATGTAAAAATTTTTATATACATCATAAATTCAAAAGAATAAAATTTATGCTATAGCTTTCTAAATTCGTAGTACTTAGCTTTCTAAATTCATAGTGTTTAGGTTTAGTGAACCTGGATTATGTAATTTCCATTCTGAGTTTAAAAATAGCTATCATATTTCCTAAATGTGTGATATCTTTACTACTTTTACTTTACTACTGTTACACATGAATATATCACCAGAAGACTTATAATGAGAAATAAAGGAAATAATAAAATTAAATGTACAAATATTAATGGGACATTATATGAGCCCAAACAAAATTTGAACCAGTTTCAATGCTATTTGATATTCTTTTGTTTTCCATTCTTAACCTGAGATCTTGAGAATTATATATATATAGCCATGGAACACAATCTAGGAGACTATCTCAGAGGTGTTGGAAAATCTGTTATTGATCAACTGTGACCATGAGTCACTCAACTAACAACTACTATGTGCTACAATGTCTTCAACTGAAAATTAAACACAATTATTATCTGTGTCACAGGCTTGTCGTGAGAATAGCATAAGTAACATAATAGTGCTTTGAAAAGTTAAGGGTATTATATAATCATGAATGATGTTAAATTATTAATTTAAAAAAGGTCCTATACAAAGCCAATTTTTAATGGAAAATGGGATATGTTAGTGCCATCTGGTGGAAATACAATGAATTGTATATAGCAATTTTAATATATAATATAATTTAATATAGATAAGAATTTGCAGCTGCAAGAAATCTTACAGACCATTTTCGTTCGTGAATATAGAAAACATTTTCTATGGTGCTCTTGGGTTCTGTAAGAATATTAAGATTTCATTTAGGAGGAAAAGGAGTCTTACACAATTCTTGAAGATCCCCATGTTACTTTAAATAGAGAATTTAGGCTTTAAATAAGTTTCTTATTTAATATGTCTGTAAGATTTTGTTTGAAGAAATTATTTACCTGTTTTAAAAAGTTTGAAAATGACTGCTGTAGATCAACTTCAAATTTGTAAAGATAAGGAAATAGAAATTAAGTGAGAGTAAGAGATTCATTCAAAGTCACATAGTTGGGGCATTAGATCTTTTAGGAATAGTCTTTCTTCAAAGATCAATATTGATGTTCTTTTTCATTCCTAATTTTAATAATTTGTATCTTCTCCCTAATTTTATTAGTCATTGTAGCTAAAAGTTTGTCTTTTTTTTTTAATCTTTGAAAACCATGAACTTTTTTTCCATTGCTTTTCAGTTATTTAATTCCCACTCTAATCTTTGTGATTTCCTCTATGCTTGCTTTAGATTTAGCTTGCTTCTCCTTTTCTACTTAACTAAGGTAGGAGGTTAGGATATTAATTTGAGATCTTTCTTCTTTCTTAATGTTAAAGTTTATAGCTGTGAGTTTTCCTCTTAGCATTGCTTTAGCTATATCCCATAAGTTTTGGTGTTTTGTGTTTTCCTTCTCATTCATCTCAAGGTATTTTCCAATTCCCCTTATTAGTTTTTTACTTTGACTCATTAGTTATTTAGGTATGCATTGTTTATTTTCCACATTTACTAATTTCCCAAATTTCTTTTTGCTGTTGACTTTTAACTTAATTCCATGTGAACAGAGAACATACTTTGCATGATTTCAATTCTGTTCAATCTAATGTAGCTTTGTGTGGTCAGTGTATGTTCTATTCTGAACTATGTTCTGTGTGCAGTCTGCTATAGCTGTCTGTTATGGTCTAGTAGGTTTAAAGCATTGTTCAACTTCTCTATATTCTTTTTGGGATTCTACTTACTTGCTGTATCCATTATTGAAAAAAAGGGTATTGAAGAACCCAAACTACTATTGTTGGATTATGTATCTCACTTCAATTTTGTCAGTTTTTTGCTTCATGTATCTTGGGACAGACACAAATGTTACAGTTTACTAATGAATTGTCCATTTATCATTATAAACATTCCTCTTTATCTCTATTGACATTTTTGTTGTGAAGTTTATTTTGTCTGATATTAGCATACCCACTCTAGCTGTCTTATACTCTAGCTCTCTTATTATTGTTGTTTACATGGTATGTTTTGTTCATACTATGTAAACAACATTTATCTCTAACCTCTTTGTATCTTTGAATCTAAAGTGTGTCTTTTATAGGCAGCATATAGTTGGATTTTGTTTTTTCAATTTAGTCTTACATCTGTCATTTGATCGTATTGTTTAATCCATTTATAGTAAATGTTAATATTAATATTATTGTATTTATGTTTGATATTTTTCCTTTTGTTTCTTGTATGTCTCATAACTAATTTCCCCCCCTTTACTATCTCTTTTGACTTAGATTTTTTTAAAAAAAAATTAATCAATTTTTTTATTTTGGTAAAATACATATAACAAAACTTGCCCCTTTAACCATTTTAAGTGTTTGATGCAATGGTATTAATTATATTCACAATATTGTGGAGCCATACTTCACCACTATCTATTTAAAAAACTTTTCATCACCTGAAACAGAAACTCTGTAACCTTTGAGCATTAACTCTCCTTCCTTTACTTCCCCCATCCACTGGTAATCTGTAATCTATTTTCTGTCATGAATTTTCCTATTCTAGATATTTCATGTAAGTGGAATCATTTAGTATTTGTTTTTAGTATGTCTGGCTTATTTCACTTTGCATAATATTCATCCGTGTTGTAGCATGTGTAAGAACTTAATTCCCTTTTTTAACCATTGATTTTTTTTTATTGTGGTAAAATACACATATAAAGTTTACCATTTCAAACATGTTTAAGTGTATAATTAGGTGACGTTAAGTATATTCACAGTGTGGTGTAACAATTTTTAGAACTGTTTCATTATCCCAAACAGAAATAATCTACCCATTAATCAATAACTCCCCATTTTTCTTCTCTCAGCCACCAAATAACCTCTATTCTGCTTTCTCTCCTTATGGCTAGGTACTTCATGTAAGTGGAATCATATAATAATTGGTTTTCTGTATCTGTTCTGTTTTTTGGTACTGGGGATTGAACATAGGGGTGTCTAACCACTGAGCAACATCCCCAGCCCTTTTTTATATTTTATTTAGAGTTAGGGTCTTGCTGAGTTGCTTAGTGCCTCAATTTTGAGCTTATTTTTATTTTCTTGTTTGGTCATTTGACTGATGCCCCAGTTCAGATTCCTCCTTTTTTTTTTTTTTTTTAATCTTTTCATGGCCTCCTAGATGTCACTCCTGCATCCTTGTAATCCAGTTATTGGTCAAAGGTTGTGCTTAAGTCCACTTAGCTTTGAACTCAGGATCCTCCTCTAAGTTGCTTAGGAACTTGCTAAATTGCTGAGGTCGGCCTTAAACTTGTGATCCTCTTGCCTAAACTTCCTGATTTGCTGGGATTACAGGTGTGCACCACCACACCCAGTTTATCATTATTTCTTTCAATATGTTTTGTCCCTTTCTCTTCTTTCTGTTACTCCCATTTCACATATGTTGGTGTGCTTAGTGGTGTTCCACATTTCTCTGAGCCTCTGTTGATTTTTCTTATTTTTTCCTGTTTGTTTTTCAGATTTTTAGGATCTATTGATCTGTCTTCAATTTTGATTATTGTTTGCTTTGCCTCTTAAATTCTAAATCCCGAATTTTCATTGTTTCTTTTTTATAATTTATATTTATAATCTGATTTTCTATATGATGAATCATTGCTATCATATACTCCTTTAATTCTTTAAACATTGTTGCCCTTAGTTCTCTGAATGAATTGTAGTAGTGACTTTGAAGCCTTTATTAAGTGCAACATTAAGGGCATTCGTAAAGGAAGTTTTTATTGCTTTCTGTTTTTCTTCTGTATGGGTCACAGTTTTCTGTCTTATTGCATATCTTGTAATATTTTGTTTAAAACTAGACCTTTTGGGGCTGGGGTTGTGGCTGAGCGGTGGAGTGCTCACCTAGCATGTATGAGGTGTTGGGTTTGATCCTCAACACCACATAAAAATAAATAAATAAGATAAAGGTGTTGTGTCCAACTACAACTATAAAATAAATATTAAAAAACTATACATTTTGAACAATATATTGTACCAAGTCTAAATGCCATTTCTCCCCCTTTTGAGCTTATTTTTATTTTCTTGTTTGGTCGTTTGACTGATGCCCCAGTTCAGATTCCTCCTTTTTTTTTTTTAATCTTTTCATGGCCTCCTAGATGTCACTCCTGCATCCTTGTAATCCAGTTATTGGTCAAAGGTTGTGCTTAAGTCCACTTAGCCAGTTTAGGCTTTCCCCTTTCCTCTAGAATGTGTGTTTGTTTAGAGGTTGTTTTCACATTTCAGGAAGTTTACTGTTTTACCCGGCTTTCAGGCAGGGACTAGTAATGAAACCAGAGTTTTTGAGATGAGACTAGATTCCCCGCTATGCCAATTTCCTTCTGGGTTCTTGTCTCATAAGTTTGAAGAGTAAAATCCAGGAACAATCACGGAAGGAAAACGTAAGCACAGTAGGATTTATTTAAGTGAGAAAAGAGAACTCCCGCCATGCAGAAAACCCATTTTGCTGTGCTAAATTAGTACCTTGCATATGGCTCTGGGTAGAGCATGGAACAAAAGCTGTTAAACAGGGCATGGAAAATAGCACCAAGGCTATCCCCTTCCTATAATTTCCATCTGGGTTCACCCCCACCTTCCGGTTTTCCCAACTCTGGGACAAAGGAGTTGGCTGAAGGGGTTCCCACAGGTGACCCTCTAGGCCTTTTACATTTGAAATAGGCCTGGTGTTGCTCATTAGTACTTCCACTGGTTAGCCTGCAGGTGTTGTTCTGCATTTGAACAAGACCTCAATTAGGGCCCATCACTTTTGATTGGGGATCATTCACTATTCTTATTCAGTAAGATTCTTTCCCTGTTTGAGAAAGCACTGTCTTGGGCATATAGTCTCAGAACTCTAGGTATGAGATGATTTTATTTTTAAACTTAGCTTTCTTACAGTAACCCTTCATCTTAGCATAATTTTCAGTTGGTGTTTGGTCAGAGGTTCTGCTTAAGCCCCTCGATCCACTCAGGCTCAAGCTGTTTGCTGATGGATCTGTTTATGCTTTCAGTAATACTTTCTAGTCGCCTCACTACAACCTCTGATTGTGCCTGAGTGGGTGCAACCTAGCACAGATACACAGCCTTTTGGGCCCTCAGGGATAAGTGTGACCCAAGAGATGTTCTTGTTTTGTTCTTTCCTTGGTCTCCGTGCTAACCTTCTGGCTTGTCTGCTGCTTTAACTTGTTGCAAGATTACCGAGGAGCTACCAGCCAGTCTCCTCATAATTGCTCACCACCCAGATCTCCATTGTTTTCAACAAGGTGCACTCAGTGTTCTCTTAACTGCCTGTTTCCCCTCACTCCCCAGGCAGAACTTCTCTGCCACACGACTAGAGCTGGGAATGTGACTTGCTTCTCTGAGAATTATACCCATGCTTTATGAGTGTATACTGGCTGTATGTTACTTCTAGTCTTCTTAGTTTTGACATGGAAGCTCTGCCTGATGAATCAACTGGGGTAAAGGTGATCAGGGTATCAGTATTCTTCACCTGAAATTCCCATGGTAGAGTCCTTAGCCTAAGAGTGAAAGCTGAGTGGACCAAAGAAGCCAAGTCTTCATAATTGTGCCTGCCCTGAATAGTAATTCCATAACACAGGCCTGAGAATGGTAAGAAGGGCTGGTAGCCAGCCCCTCCTAAGGTGAAACCAGAGCCTAGCATTTCAGGAGAAGGAGGGGGAGAGAATTTCCATCTTCTTGACTGCACCCACCACATAGAGCCAAAATGGATAGAAGTAGTTTAAATGACACAGATTCTCACTGTTTTTAATGAGATTTCGTTTATATTCATGAACAAATGTTTCCCCATATTTCTATATGCCCTTATGACACACTACCAATTTTATGTGGTTGTTTGTCTTAATTTCCAAATGAATGGTCACTTCACAGAGGTGGAGAAGGGTCAAAAGAGCTCCTTAAATCACTATTGCCAAAGTTTCCTTTGTTATTGGTTGTTTTAAAGACTTGTAGTAGAAAGTTTAATGTTACATAACCCCCATTAAATAGGCTTACAGTGACTAGGCTAACATTATATCGTTGTTAACAAGCTAAAACTTTGTTTTCTCAATTCTGGGTCTTTTTTTTTTTTTTTAAGAACATTTTGTATTTCAAAATACTGTCTTTAACTTAGTTTAATTTACCAAGATTTATTGAAATACTCCCCTGGAATACCAATGGTGAATGATCTTTATTTCACTTTTTCAGTTTTCAATTTTGAAATCTTGAGAGTCATAGTAATATATTGTGTGTGGTTATCAGAATGTCCAATAGAGAATATGTCTTGGTAATTATTAAAGCAGAGAACTGAAAGTCAAATTTCTCTACTCCCTATCTTTTCAGCTCTCATTCTACCTACGAATCTAGAATATATTAGAAATCACTCTTGCTTTGTTGGTTCATTCAGCTGCAAAATAGAACCAATAGTGCTTCACAAGGGTATCATAAGGTTTAATGAATATTGCTAACACATTTGTTTCTGTGATAACAGCTGTATTTATTTTATTTTAAAATGCATTTATATTTCTTAGACTTCAAAATGTGCCCACTAACTAAAAGCTTAAATACATGTGTAAATTATTTTAATGCAGTATATATATTTATAGCCAAATTAAAAAGAGCATTAATATAATCACAGTGTTGATATGTTGGCTATCTCTTGAGGAAATTGTGTTTTTTCTAGAGTTAGGAAGTATTGCTGTATAAAATTGACTTTTATGTTAGTTGGCTAACCATCTCTTGTAGTACAAAATAGAAAAATTTGAATAAAGTATGATTATGTCTTCTTAATAATATGTAATCTTTAAAATGATATATATTGAAATATAAATATGTACATACACAGATGTATATATATATTTTTCCCTTTTTAATGATAGCCAAAGCTATGATATTGGGAAGATGGATATGAATTCTGTTGGGCCAGAAATGCTGGTAAGGATCATATTAAATATTGGAGAAGTTGGGTGGGGGGTGGGGATTGTGACTCAGTGGTAGAACACTCACCTAGCATATATGAGGCACTGGGTTCGATCCGTGGCACCAAATAAAAATAAATATTGGAAAAGTCAATTGAAGAAATAGTTTATGGAATTGATACAAAGTTATAATACTCTACCCCCCATTTGTGAATAGATTACCTGTGGGACACATCATTTAACATCTTAGTGCATTAGTTTCCATAAAATGTAAATGGTAATATAATATAACCCAGAGCTTCACAATCAACCCATGAGTTAATATATATAAGGCATTTTAAACAGCGTTTGGCTATTTAATACAACAAAATATTATTCATTCTTAAATAAGAAATAAATTCTTAAAATGTGGATGAATCATGAGGGCATTATATTTTTTAAAAAATATTTATTTTTTTATAGTTGTAGTTGGACACAATACCTTTATTCCATTCATTTATTTTTATGTGGTGCTGAGGATTGAACCCAGGGCTCCGTGCATGCTAGGTGAGTGTTCTATTGCTGAGCCACAATCCCAGCCCCATGAGGGCATTATATTATGTGAAATAAGCCATTTACAAAATGATAAACATTGTTCTATTTATATGGGGTACCTACAGTAGTCATAAAATTCAGAGACAGATAGTAAAATGATAGTGGCAGGGACTGGGAGGAGGGGGAAATAGGGAATTATTGTTTAATGGATACAGAGTTTTAATTTTGCAAGATTAAAAGGTATTGGAGATGGATGGTGGATAGTGGTTGTATAACAGGGTGAATATTTGTAGTACTACTAAACTGTACACATAAAAATGGATAAAATTGGTAGGAAAGATGGAATGAGACAGACATCATTATCCTAGGTACATGTATGATTGTACAAATGGTGTAACTTTACTTCATGTACAACCAAAGAAGTGAAAAATTATGCTCCATTTGTATACAATGAATTGAAGAGCTTTCTACTGTCATGTATAACTGATTAGAACTAATAAATTTAAAAAAAAACACTTAAAAATAGCTAAGATGTAGTTTACCACAATTAAAAATTATATACTAATATAATTATGCATTTTTATGTGGTGATATATAGTGATATTGTCACTTAATGGAATATTATATAGCAATGATAATCAATGTACTATAGTAATTGCAGCAATACGCATGTTTTCACATGTAATGCTGAATAAAGAGAGCAAGATAAAAGTTTGTCATGGTGGGCTGGTGTTATAGTTCAGTGGTCGAGCGCTTGCCTCCCATATGTGAGGCACTGGGTTCCATCCTCAGCACCACATAAAAATAAATAAAATAAATAAAGATATTGTGTCCATCTTAAAAAAAATCTTAAAAAAAAACTAGTCATGGCATATGTTGTGGCATATGCTTGTAGTTAGTTTCTTGAGAGGCTGAGACAGGAAGATCAGTTGAGCCTTGATTTCCTTGGAGTTTGATACCAGCCTGGTCAAGAGCAAGACCCTGTCTCAAAAAAAAAAAAATGCAAGATACAATTTAACATATACTATATGATTCCAGAAGTATAAATGCCAAAATCAGGCAAAACTAATATATGATATTGAAAGTCAAGGGATCAAGTTATCCTTATTTGGAGTAGTATCTCAAAAGAAGTATGAGGTGCACTTGTTGCTTTCAATGCTCTGCTTCTTTTCTTTCTTTCCTTCTTTTTTGTTTTTGGTGCTGGAAATTGAACCCAGCTAAGTAGGCAGCTCCACTGCCCCCTAACCAATGCTGTTTCTTGATTTCTTTGTTGTTAAACGTGTTCATTTTGTGAACATTCAAGAGATGTACTCTTAAGATTTTTTAATTTTTTATGTGTATATACTTCAAATAAAATTACAAACATAGATTTAAAAAGCACTAGTACAAGTGAAACAATTTGGGTAAATAAGTGATAAAACTTTGTGACACTGACCTGAAGTATGTAGAAGTTGTCCATCAAAGTTAACTAGTGTAGTTGAAGAAGCCTTTTGGTAATAGGCTTTGTACTTGGGGATCATACAGTTAGAAAAGAGGAAGAAGAGGATTCCAGGAGGCAAGGGATTTAGATGAGAGAATATCTGAGGAGGAAATGAAGATGGAAAATAGCATAGAAACCTGATTGAAATGGAATATTCATATTGTGAAGTTTGGTGAGGTAACATTATGAAGTAGTTTTTCTTTTATCCCAACAGTACTTTATTGAGGTCTAATTTATGTAAACTGCATAAATCTTAAATGTACAGCTTAATGAATTTTAATATATAATCTTGTGACCATCATAGAGATAAAGATACAGAAACTTCTATCAATCCCTAAAGTTTCCTTGGACCTGTTCTAGTCAATATTTATTTCTTTCAAGGGAAAAATTAACACTATTCTTTTATTATAAATTATTTTGGGCTGTTCTTAAGCTTTGTGTAAATGGAATCACTCAGTATGTGCTGTTTTGCATATGATTTCATTTGCTTTACATAAATTTTGAGAATCATCCATTTTCGTCTTTCTGATGATTTGACCCTTTTATTATTATAAAATAGTTGTAGCTACAGTAGTTCTCAGAAATGCCATATTTATTCCATAAAAGTTCTCTAGGGAGCTTATAACTTCTTAGAGAGTTATTTCATAATAATAATGACATTGAGTACTTTATATATATCTTATTAAATCCATTATAGTTTTTGAATTAAAAAATGAGAGATATGATATCCTAAATGATATTTCTCTATATTTGCATAACACTAATGAATTTAATTTTTTAAAAAATCAATAAATCACCTTTCTATGGTCCTGCTATCCTCATTTTACTTAGAGGAATTTCACTGAAGTAGGGCTGGTTCTTTCAAATTGTGAATCTATAGATGCACATGTCCACACTGACTAGAATTATATGTTTTATCAACACTGACCTGGCTGGAGAAACTGACTTGATTAGGAGATGCTTTATTTATTTTAAAATGTAGCTGAATTGAGAGAAATTCTCTCCATAGGAAGTTTTATCTGTTCATACCAAAATGGTGTTGGGGATGCCCTGATCCAATAAATTGATTTTAACTACGCTATAAAGCATTTGAGGGACATATTATATCTTTCTCTTTTGATGTAGGCCTAATAACAATGCTACCTAGATGGTAGGTTTTAAGCTGATTAAATTAAAAATCGTCATGCCTTATTTGCCTTTTAAAAAATATTTTATTTAAGTTGTAGTTGGACACAATACCTTTACAAGATTCATAGACAATATTTGGTATCTGGTACCATAATGACAAGATGTATCTCAAGACTATGAAGTTGCTTAAGGAATGATATTTCATACAGGAGACACATTTGAGTAGATGCCTGTCACTATGTAAGTGCTTGTGAGCTGCTGTGTTGCAGTTTAACCTTCAGCTAAATGTTTTATTTCATTTTTAATTGCAGGCTAAAGTTCTACGGTTACTAGCTACTGCCTATTTGGATTGGGATGACAGAGAATATTATGAAAAGGCCCTCAGCGCTATAATCCTAGCAAACAAGGTCTGAGAGGTTTTACTTTTGAATATTAATACAATATATTCAAAATTTAAAGCTTTAATTCACATTTTTAAATCCAGTTTAGACATTTGTTTCAGTATTCTTTTTAATAATAAATTATTCAAATCTCTTCTATAGAACAGAAAGGTAAAAAAATATATATTGTTATGATCTGAATGTTTGTGTTCTCCCCAAACTCAAACATTGAAATCCTAACCATTAAGGTGATGGTACTAGTTTAGGACTTTGGGAAATGAATCTCTCTTGAAAAATGGAATTAGCACCTTTATAAAAGAAGCCCAAGGGTGCTTGGTTGCATGTTCTACCATATGGGGATACACTGTGTGAGAATGAACAGTCTCTGAGAAAGCAGACCCTTATCAAAAGCTGAATCAGCTAGTACCTTAAATTTGGAGTTTCCAGCCCCCAGAACTGTGAGAAATAAACGTATGTTTTTATATGTTACACAATTTATGGTATCTTGTTATGGCAGCCCACAAAAGAATAAAACAGACATGCCTGTCTGTCTGTCTCTGGCTCTATTTAATGCTGAAAAGCCTTTATTAATATTAAAATATTTTTTTTAAATTTAAAAGTATAAACATTAAGGAACATTTTCAAGAGTTGTATCCTTTTACTCATTTATTTAATTTACTAAGATGCAAGTCCTAATAAAAAATAGGGACCAAGATGACTCAAGAAGTTGCATACTAACTATATGTTTTTCTGCCAGCATCTTTGTTTTTGTTCATTGGATGCAGAAGTTGCAGTTTTATAGTAATGATTATTCACTTGCATTGCTCATGACACATCACGTGACATAATAGCCTAGTTATTGAACCTGACATAGCTAAAATAGGTACATTAGGATTTCAGTTGCAATATACATCTTTAAACAGGTTTATTTGGAAATAATTTCAAATTTACAGAAAAGTTGAAAGAACAAAAATAGTTCAAATAACATCTCTGTATATTTTACCCAGGTTCACCTGTTATAAATATTTTGCAAGCTTATGAGGTACTCGCCTTCCCTTTCCTTCTTCCTTCCCTCTCCTCTCCCCAACTTCTTTCTCTCTATATCTCCTCAATAATGAATTTTCATTTTTCCTCTGATGAAATATTTAGTCTAGCTGGGTATTGTGGTACATGCCTGCAATCTCAGTGACCCAGAAGGCTAAGGTGGGAGGATCAAGAGTTCAAGGCCAGCCTCAGCAATTTACTGAAACCTATCTCAAAATTTAAAAAAAAAAATTAAAATAAAAGGAACAAGGATGTATCTCAGTAGTAAAGCACCCCTGGATTCAATCCCTAGTACCAAAAAAATAAAAATAAAAAACCCAAAAAGATCAGGATCAGGTATTGCATTTATCTGTCATGTCTCTTTAGTCTCCTGTAATCAAAACTGGAACTTTCCACAGCTTTTCTTTGAGTGTTGTGTCATTGACCATTTGGAAAAATACAGTAGATTCCATCTTGTTTTAACTGAAAGTTCTTCATTTAGAGTTTATCTGATGTTTCCTCATGATTAAATTCAAATCATGCATTCCTAGCTATATTGCTACATAAGTGGTGCTATGTCCCTTCTCAGAGCTTCACATCTCGAGGCATATGATGCTCATCTGCTCCTCATTGTGATGATAATATTGATCAGCTAGTCAAAGGTGTTGTCCAGTTTCCTCACTACATACTTACTATTTTTCCCTTGCAAGTAAAGAACAGTTAATTAGGGAAATCAATGTATCATACATGTTTTGCTTTTTATTAAAATTTTTGTTTAGAGTTAGCATTCTTGTTTGAACCAGTCTTTAGTATGATTGTTGCCAAATGATTATTTCCTAACTTCAGTACTTCCTCCACTTTGCACTCAGAAATCTATAAGCATAACCTCTCCCTTCTATTCCATTCCTATTTACTTAATATTATTTACTTATTTGTATATTATCAGTTTGGATTTTTGTCTACTTTTTCATTGATCTATAATTCAATGATGATATCCTTAATCATCTTTTAATGGTTTTGTTAAGGTATAATTGACATACAATAAACTATGTATTTATTGTATAAAATTTGATGACTTTTGGCATTCATACATACTTGTGAAACAATCATCACAATCAAGAAGGTAGTCATCCTTCAGTATCCCTGGGGGATTGATCCTAGACTTTCATAAAAATACCAAAATCTGTGGATGCTCAAATCCATTATATAAAATAGCATAGTATTTTCATGGAACCTATGTACATCCTCCATATACTTTAAATCATCTCTAAATTACTTAAAATACTGAATAAAATGTAAATGCTATATAAATAGGTTATACTATACTGTTTAGGGAATAATGATAAGAAAAATGTCTGTACCTATTCAGGACAGATGTAAATTTTTCAAATTTTTTATCCATGCTTGGTTGAATCTGCGGATTTCATACCTCTAGATATGGAGAGATGGCTGTATATATAACATTCCCCAAATTTCCTCATGTCTTTTTATTACCTTTCCCTCACATCCTTCCCCAGGCAACCACTGATATGCTTTCATTTTGTAGAGTCATATATAAATAGAATCACAGAGAATATACTCTTTTTTATGGCTTCTTTTTAAATGTTTATTTATTTTTTTTTTTAGTTATAGTTAGATACAATATCTTTATTTATTTATATGTGGTGCTGAGGATGGAACCCAGGGCCTCGCACATGCTAGGCGAGTGCTTTACCACTGAGCTACAGCCCCAGCCCCTTATGGCTTCTTTACTGAGCAAAATTATTCTGAGATTCATTCAAAGTTTTTTTTTTCCTTGTTGATGAATAGAATCCAAATTTATGTCTCTAGATTGACTTTATCTTATATTAATATAACTATTTCAGCTTTCTTATGATATCATGGTGTATCTTGTTTCGTCATTTTACCTGTTTATGACTTTTCATTTATTTAATTTTTTTTTGTTTACTATGCTCAAGATGAGCACAGGGCCTAGAGCATGTTAGGAAAAATCTCTTTTTTGTGTGTGTGGCACTGGGGATTGAAACCAGGATCTTGTGTATGGGAAACAAGCACTCTACCAACTGAGGTATATCCCCAGATCTTTGTATTTTCATTTAAATTGCATTTCTTTGGAGCTGCAAATAGTTGTAATCTACTCCTTTACCCAATCTGACAATCTCTAGTTTTTAACTGTGATGTTCAGAATATACAGATTCAATGTGATTACTGATATTTTTAAGTTTCTGTCTATGATCTCATCTTATTATTTATTTTCTTCTTGTCTTATCATTCTTTATTCTCCCTCCCCCTCTTTTTTTTCCTTTTTGGAATTATTTGAGTATCTATTGTATTTATTTTATTGATTTTTTTTTGTATGATAGACTTCTTGAACTTATATGATAGACCTCTTATTTGTCTTATCTAAGGTACACTTACAGTTTTTCTAGCATAATCTTTATGGTTTTATTGTCATGTATTTTACATTTCATTTTATAAAACTACAATACTATCTTATTATTTTGTTTAAATACTAATTTTCTTTTTAAAGACATATAAATAATAAGGAAAAAAATCTTATTTATTTCCATCAGTAGTTACCATTTCAAGTGATTTTTATTTCTTTTTCTACATTCAAATTCTATCTTGCGTTATGCTTATTTTTATGTTATTTTTGTTTGAGGCAGGATATTGCATCCACCTATATCAAAAAATATTTAAAAAATAAATAAAAATAAAATATTTTTAAATTTTAAAAGTGTTATTTTTCTTATGTTACTTTTCTCCTTGAACAACATTATATTATTCAGGGTTCTTCAGAGAATCAGAAGCAATGATTTTGTGTGTGTGTGTGTGTGTATAGAATGGGGAGAGATGGAACAGGGAGAAAGAGAGAAAAGGGGAGACTTTGTTCTATGGAAATGGCTGCGTGACTTTGGAGGCAAGTCTACAGGGTAAGTCAGCAAGGTGGAAACCTAGGAGAGCTGCTGGTGTAGTTCTGAAGGCTGTCAGGCTCAAGACCTGGGAAAAGTGAAGATTTCAGTTAAACTCTGAAGGTAAGAAAAAGCTGATATCTTAGTTTGAAGGCCGTCTGTCAGGAAGAGTTCTCTCTTGTTTGGGGGGAGAGTCAGCCCTTTAATTCTACTCAGCTCTTTTTTTTAAAAAAAATTTATACCTTTATTTATTTATTTTTATGTGGTGCTGCGGATCGAACCCAGGGCCTTGCACATGCTAGACAAACGCCCTACCACTGAGCCACAATCCCAGCCTCTCTACTCAGCTTTTTAACTGATCAACTAAGATACACTCAAATTATAAAGGTGATCTGCCTTACACAGTCTAACGATGTAAAATTTAGTCTCATACAGAAATGCCCAGAATAATTTTTGACCAAATATCTGGGTACTCAGTGGCCCCATCAAGTTGACAATATTAACCATCACAGAGATCTAATGTTTCTTGTAATGCTGGTCTCCTGTTAGATGAGGGTTTTCAACATTTCAAACATATGTTTGAAAGTGTCCTTATGTCACATTCTTTTAAAAAATGTTTTAGGGATGGGGGGATAGCTCAATGGTAGTGCCTGCCCAACGTCCATAAAGCTCTGGATACTATCTTCAGCACCACAAAAATTAATTGATTGATTAAAATGTTGTAGGAATTTTTATTTTGAAATAATTATAAATTCATAAGATATTACACAAATAATACCAAGAAAAAAGTGAATAAAATGAAAACAATGATGGTTAAGATTCTGAAAATAAATTTAACTCTCCCATAAAAATAATTCAAAAGAGGTCCTATGTACCCTTCACCAAATTTCCTTTTAATAGTTACTTGCTATATAACTATATGAAAAACAGTAAATTGACATTGGCACAAGGTGTGTTATATAGTTCTATGTCATTTTATCCCATGTGAGGATTCATGTAATTATCACTGCAGTTAAGATCCAGAACTATTTCATTACCCAAAGATCTCTCTCATGCTCTTTCTTTATATTTATACACATATTTGTTCCCTCCAACCATTGCCCGTCAGCCCTAGCAGCCAGTGTTCTATTCTTCATGTCTATAATTTTTCATTTCAAGGATGTTATATAAAATTCTGGGCTTGTTGGCTCATCTGTAATCCCATCAACCCAGGAGGCTCAGTTAAAAAGATTGTAAATTGGAGGCCAGCCTGGGCAATTTAGTGAGACCCTCTCTCAAAATAAAATACGAGAAATGACTAGGGCTGTAACCCAGTGGTACAGTGCCCCTGGGTTTAATTCCTGATACAGAAAAAACAAACAACCCCCCTGCAATATTATAAAACAAAATCATACACTATATGACCTTTTGAAATTGGCTTTTATTTACACCCAAGGTTTCAATACTTTTTGGGGGCGGAGTACCAGAGTTTGAACTCAGGAGCACTCGGCCACTGAGCCACATCCCCAGCCCTATTTTGTATCTATTTAGAGACATAGTCTCACTGAGTTGCTTAGCTGAGGCTGGCTTTGAACTCACAATCCTCCTGCCTCAGCCTCCAGAGCCACTGGGATTACAGGTGTGTGCCACCACGCCTGGCATCCAAGGTGTCAAAATATACAAATACATCAATAGTTGATGGCTTTTTATTGTTTGAGTAATGCATATTAAAGGTGCAACACAGTTTAACTGTTCACCTACACCTATTAAAGAATTTTATGTTTCATAAGTGTTGGCTATTAGAAATTAAACTGCTATGAACATTTTTTATGGGTTTTTGTATGGACATAAATTTTCTATGTGTGTATGTGTCTGTCTCTCATTACTAGTGATTGAACCCAGGAGTGATTGACCACTGAGTTATATCCTAAGCCTTTATTTATTTATTTTTATTTTGAGATACAGTCTTACTGAGTTACTTAGGGCCTTGCTAAGTTGCTGAGGATGGCCTTGAACTTGTAATTCTCCTGTCTCAGCCTTCCAAGTCACTGGGATTACAGGCATGCACCACTACACCTGGCTTGGATATAAATTTTCATTTCCCTGAGGTTAAATGCTCAGATTTGCAGTTGTTGAGCTATTTAGTTATTAAGCAATGTAAGACTCTTTTCAGAGAAGCTGTACTAGTTTGCATTTGTACCAACATTTTTTTGTGGAGGGATACCAGTGTGCCACCATGCCTGGCTGTACCAACTTTAAAAAAATTTTTTTTAGTATTTATTTTTTAGTTGTAGTTGAACACAATACCTTTATTTTACTTATTTATTTATTTATTTTTATGTGGTGCTGAGGATAGAACCCAGGGCCTTGTGCTAGGTGAGCATTCCACTGCTGAGCTTCAACCCCATCCCTTTACAACATTTTTTGAGATTTCAGTTTTTCTTCATTCTTGCTAGGACTAGGTAATCAGTATTTTTAAAAATTTTGCTTTTCTAATGTGGTAAATATTTCTTTCTTTCTTTCTTTCTTCTTCCTTCTTTTTTTTTTTTTTTTTTTGAGATGAGGTCTCACTGTGCTGCCCAGGCTGGCTTCAAAGTCCTGGGCTCAAGCAATCCTCTTGCTTCGGCCTCCCAAGTAGCAGGGACTACAGGCACATGCCACTGCCTGTGGACTTTGGTCTGAATTCCTACTTTCCTAACAAAGTGATATTGAATACCTTTTCATGGAAATCTTGATTTTTGTATATCATCTTTGGTGAAATGTATCTTCATGTTTCTTATCTGTTTTATAATTGAATTGTTCACCTTTTTACTGTCAATTTTGAGATTTCAGAATATGTTCTAGATAAGAATTCTTTGTCACTGTTTTTGTCAGCTTTTTTACTGCTGTGACTAAAGGACTTTACCAGAACAACTATAGAGGAGGAAAAGTTTATTTGAGGGCTCACCGTTTCAGAGGTCTTAGTCCATAGAAGGCTGGCTCCATTCCTCAGGGCTTGAGGTGAGACAGAAGAACATCATGGTGGGAGAGTGTGGCAGAGGAAAGCAGAGAGAGAGACTCCACTCTCCAAATGCAAATATATATCTACCAGAGCCACACCCTAATTCCCACCTCCTCCAGCTACACCCTACCACTTCAGTTACCATTGAATTAATCCCCATCAGGAGATTTATTTACAGATTGGCTTCAGACTCTTACAACCTGATCATTTTTCCTTTGAACCGTTTTGCATTGTCTCACATGTGAGCTTTTGGGGGACACCTCACATGCAAACCATAATAATCACAGATGTGATTTGAAATGTTTTCCCTGTCTATAGCTTGTGTTTTTATCCTCTGAACCATTTTTTTGGGGGGTGTACTGGGGATTGAACTCAGGGACACTTGGCCACTGAGCCACATCCCCAGCCCTATTTTGTATTTTATTTAGAAACAGAGTCTCACTGAGTTGCGTAGCACCTCACTTTTGCTGAGGCTGGCTTTGAACTCATGATCCTCCTGCCTTAGCCTCCTGAGCTGCTGGGATTACAGGTGTGTGCCACTGCACCTGGCCTCCTCTAAACCTTTTGATGAAGTTCATTTTTAAATTTTCATTTTTCCCATTTTTCATCATGCTTTTGGTAACATATCCAATCCTTCCAACAGGACTGGAAAAATATTTGCAAATTATACATCTAATAAATGTCTCTTACCCAGAATATATAAAATTCTTGCTGCTCAGTAAGAAGACAGAACAACACAAGTGAAAATTGGTGAAGGTTCAAAATAGAAATTTCTCCAAAAATATGTGCCAATGGCCAATAAACGCATGAAAAAATGTTCAACATCATTAACTAGGGAATGCAAATCAAAAGTATAGTGAGAAACAGTTTCATATGCATGACTTTATTTATTTATTTATTTATGCTGGGGATTGAACCCAGGGATTTGTGCATGCAAGACAAGCACTCTACCAACTGAGCTATACCCACAGCCCAACTTTCAGAATTGTTATTTTTCAGAATTGTTATTTTTTATTTTTCAGAATTGTTCTAGCTCTTCTGGATCTCTTGCGTTTTCATATTTTGAGGTCAGCTTGTTGTTTTATGTAAAGAAGCCATCTTGGAATTGGAATGGGCTTCTGTTGAACCTGAAGATCAATTTAGGGATTATAGCCATCTTAATAATATTAATTCTTCAAATCTAGGAAAATTTACATAGGTTTTAATTTCTTTCAATAATATCTTGTAGTTTTCAATGCATAATTTCTGCCCTTTATTTTCTTTATTGCTATATATTTTATTCTTTCTGATACTTTAAATGGAATTAATTTATTTTCTTAAGCTCATTTTTGGATTGTTGCTAGTATATAGCAATACAGCTGACTTTTCAAGAATTGATGTTATTTGTTGCAACTTTGTTAAACTTTTTTTAGCATTAATAATTTTTTATTGGATTTTTTAGGTTTTGTATATACAGGAATCGAATCATCTACAAATAGAGATCATTTTACTTCTTTCTTTCCAAACTTTTTGCCTTCTTTTTCTTAATTTCCCTGGCAAGAATATCTATTAAACTGTTGAATAGAAGTAGCAAGAGCAGATATACCTTTCTGGTTTCTGGTGTCAGGGGTAGAGCTTTCATTATTTAACTACTAAGTGTTGTGTTAGATGTGGGTTTTTTTAATAGATGCCCTTTATTAGGTTGAGGAATTCCTCTTTTTAAAAAATTTTTTTAGTTGTAGATGGACACACAATATCTCTATTTATTTTTATGTGGTGCTGAGGATCATCCCCAGTGCCTCACACATGTGAGGCAAGTGCTCTACCACTGAGCTACAGCCCCAGCCCTGAGGAATTTCTCTTTATTCCTGTTTTTTGTTGTTGTTGTTGAGACTTGAGCAACCACTGTGAGTAACAGTTTGATATTACTTGATAAAGTTGAACTTGGTCATACCCAATCAACCAACAATTTTACTCATGGGTATATACTTTAAAGGAAACTCTAGGCTTTGTGGAGAAATATACTGAATGCTAATACCATGCTACTTCATATTATCAGTTGGGTTGGAAACAATACAAATGGCCAAGGCAAAATGGGCAAATAAATTGTGATATATCCATACAACAGAAAACCACAAAATAATTATTCTTAAACTTTAGCATGTAAAAAGTATTACTTAGAATACCTATTAAAACACATTTTGCCCACGTGCAACCAGAAGAATGAGAAGTTTATACTCCATTTATGTATGATGTGTCAAAATGTGTTCTACTGTCACGTATAACTAATTAGAACAAATTTTAAAAATACCAGTTTGCTTACTTATGACCTCATTAAACAGATACTAAATTTATGTTGAAATGGAAACTTTTCATAATGCAAATTGTTGTCAGTCAGCATCCTATTATTGATATAATACCTGAGACAAATCAACTTAAAAAGATGAAAGATTTATTTTGGCTGACATTTTTAGAGGTTTCAATCCATGGTTAAGTGGCCTATTATTTTGGGGCCTGCAGAATGGTAGTACATCATGGCAGGAATGTGTGACAAGGAGGTCTATTCACCTTACGTTGCCCAAAGAACAAGGAAAGAGAGAAAGAGGAAGTAGCCAGGTTCCCAATATTTCCTTTATTGGTATGTCTCCAGTGATCTAACTTCTTCCAACTAGGTCCCATCTCTTCATTTCATCACTTCTCAATAGTACTGTAGGCTGAAGACCAAGCCTTTTAACATATGGACCTTTGGGGGACATTTTCAGATTCAAACTATAGTATTCTATAAACTATACATATATGTTTTATATATTTAGGTATGTGTATGTATATGATATGCTTTATACTAAAAAAATTATATTATTTTTAGGGCTTTCAGGTAATATGCAGACCCAAGATAGATTAAGTGTCTTTTGTGTCTAACAGATTCAAATTCAAATTTCAGCTCTATCACTTATCACGTGACTGTGGGTAAGCTATTGAAGTTATCATTTGCAAAACAGGATTCCCAATAATTACCCTGTTATGTTTGTTGTATCTGGAGCCTGTTTCTCAATAACTACTGGTTATTGAAAAGCAAACAAAAATCTAAGGAAGAAGACTGAGAAACATTGGTGATAAAAGTTACAGAGAAGACAAGATATCAATAGTAGGGAGAGAGCTGATAGATTTAACAGACAATCATTGATGACTTCTGAAAGTATAGTTTAAGGAGATAGAAATATGGACAACACAGTGCAGATGTTTATAGAAACAAAAACATGATGATACAATAAAGCATAGTGTCCATTTTTTTGGAGATTTTTTAGTAATAAAATCAGAGAAAAGTGGAATAAATTGTGTGCATATGGCATACTTAAGGAAAACAGCCTGCCAAATCTATAAGACTTATCCATCTCTGAAGGTAAAATGAATTTGAACCCAGTATACATTCTGATGTGCCTATAGGAAAAGCTATTGCTATTCTTAGGATGAGTGTTCACCAAATATCCATATGTTAATAGCTTAATCCCCAGTTTATGACAGTATTGGGAGATGGTGGAACCTTTAAGAGGTGGGGCCTAGTGGGAGGTTTCAGGTCTTTGGGGGTATGCCTTTAAAGGGGAGTGTGGAGTTGGGGTCTCTTTTCCCTTCTTTTTCTCTCTCTTTGTATCCTGGCAGTGAGGTGAACAGGCTTTTTTTTTTTTTTTTTTTCCACCATGTGCTCCCACCATGATGCTCCCCAGGCCCAAAAACAATGGGGTCAACCAACCATGGAATGAAACCTCTAAAACTGTGAGCCAAAATAAACCTTTCCTCTTTTTAAGTTGATTATCTCAAGTATTTTGTTACAGTATTAGAAAACTCACCAACACAATGGTAATGTTATAGTTGAAATTGTCAGGCTTAGTTTATTCTTTGTATTGATGTCATCTATATTTGTCAACCCTTTTATTATCAGTGCTTACTTTCCCTACCTTCCTATTCATACTTTTTTTTTTTTTTGGAAATGAGGATTGAACCTCAAATGAGGGGTGCTTAACCACTGAGCTGCATCCCCATCCCTCACCCTTTTTAAAATTTGAGACAGGGTCTCACTAAGCTGCACAGGGCCTTGCTAAGTTGCTGAGGCTAGCTTTGAACTTGAGATCCTACTGCAGCAGCCTCCCTAGTTGCTGGGATTACAGGTGTGTGTCACCATTCCTGGTTCCTCCTATTCATTCTTTTTTAAAATATTTTTTTAGTTGTTGATGGCCCTTTATTTTATTTATTAATTTATATGCAGTGCTGAGAACTGAACCCAGTGCCTCACACTTGCTAGGCAAGTGCTCTACCACTGAGCCACAACACCAGCAGCAGCCCCCCCACCCCCGTTTATTCTTTCTTTTTTTATTTTTTTCTTAGTTGTAGTTGGACACAATACCTACCTTCCTTCCTTCCTTCCTTCCTTTCTTTCTTTCGTGGTACTGAGATTCTAACCCAGCGCCTTGCACAAGCTAGGCGAATGCTCTACTGCTGAGCCACAACCCCAGCCCCATCCCCCATTCATTCTTAATGTATGAATAACTGCAATTATTTGCAGAGTATGGATCCAATGAATACAATGTTTCTGTAGAGGCTACTTGGCATTATAGAGAGGAAGGTTCTTTTCTATGGGCCTAAGCTGCACTTTTAATCTTAGCCTGTTGTGTAAAGATGTACCCTGTCAGATAAATGTAGAACCAAGAAAGAGATCACAGAGTAATTGGGGCCAGATAACAGTGACTTGGAAACATCATTCAGATAAAATTGTTACTAATGGTAAATAACACACATATATCTTGTAGAAAAGACAATATTTTTTTTCATTTCATTCTAACATTGTTTACAAAGAGCTTTACTTATTAAAGTCTCAAAAGAAAATAAATCTAAGTGATGTTTGAGGTTTTGCTTATGAAGAATATTATCTATGATTCACACAGTTTAAGAATTGACCTTGCCACTAAATATCTGTCACTCTATGGAAATGTTTGCATATTCTTTTCCTCATGTTATTTTGTTTAGATTGAATAAAATATCAGAAAATATCCTCAGGAATAGACCAGATGTTATTATATGATTTTTATGATTTTGAATTCCTTTGATCCTGAGTCATCATTCAGTGGTTGAATAAAGCAGGTAATTACTTGAAAATTGTCTTTTACATTCCAGAGTTATAATATCATTGTGGTTTCTTTGTCTAAAATAGGCACATTTAAATCCAGCTGGGCTTTTCTTAAAGATGAGAATCCTCTTGAAAGGCGAAACACCTAATGAAGAACTCCTTGAAGGTATCATCTCTGTGTATAAAGAGTACACAATTTTGAAATATCACCAATTTGTTGAAGACAAGATCTTTTGTAGTATACTAACAATAGATATAATTTGGTGGTGGCTGAGAAAGAAACTGATCACATAGGAAAGAGATTACCAACCAGGAAGAATCAGAATAAAGAATAGGTGCAAATTTAAAAGGTGGTTTTAAAAAAAAGCTGAATAAAAGCAATCAGTTTTCTTTTAGTCCAGCAGAGAATTATAGCTGCCCAAACCTTCTGAAGTTGTCTACCACCACAAAAAAAGATTACCTTTTTCTTCAGGGCCAGGGACTGAACCAAGGGCCTTTCACGTGCTAGGCAAGTGCTCTGTCACTGAGCTGAATCCTCAGCCCCAAGAATAATTTCACTTTAAGGTCTGCTTCTCATATACCTGTCTAAGAAAAAAAAATCCAAAACAAAGCAAGGTAAAGTGAAATTATTCTTTTCCTTGATTGTTTTTACTTAACTCAATTTGGAGACTGTTAGAGTGACAAAGTTTGATTAGAAATTAGGAGGGCTGGGGTTGTGGTTCAGCAGTAGAACACTTACCTCACACATGCGAGGCCCTGGGTTCGATCCTCAACACCACATAAGAATAAATAAATAAAATAGAGGTATTGTGTTCAACTACAACTAGAAGATAAATATTTTTTAAAAATTAGGAGACTTCCCTGAATCCAAGTTTTTAATATTTTAAAATAATAAAATTAATTTTTATTTTTATGTATTGAGATAATTATGAAATTTGCATTTTATAGTATTTTGTGGTAGGTGTTACACCCAGTGAGGACTGAACCCAGGGCGTGGCACACCCTAGTGCTCTATCACATCCCCAGCCCTAGTCGCTTCATTTCTTTACTAGTAAAAGTTCTGTACTCTTACAATGGTTAACATAATTACTGTCATTAGAATTTCACTGTTTTTTTTAAAATATAGAACTGGGGATTGAACCCAAATGTGCACTATCACTGAGCTATATCCCCAGCCCTTTTATTTTTCATGTGAGACAGGATCTTGATCAATTGCCCAGGCTGGTCTTGAATTTATAATCCTCTTTCCTCCACTTTGCAAGCCTCTTGGATTATAGTCATGTGCTACCATGCCAGGCTACTGATATTTTTTTATAGAAAAAAAGTGAAAATTTAAAAATATACAGTTTTTTTATTATGAAAGGATATCACATGCTCATCAAAGAAGATTTGGGAAGATACTAAAATTTCCATAGTTCTACCATCTAGAATATAAGCTTTCTAAGAACAGTGATTTTTGTGTGTTGTTTTCTGGGTTTACAGCAGCAAGACAGTGCCTGGCACAGAGAATACACATTGAATCTAAACACAGTCACTTAGCATTTTCAGTTTTTTTTCTTGTGTGTTTTACAGAATTATAATCATATAGTACATATAACCTTGTTTTCCAATTTTTCACATACTAGTCTTAGAAACATTTTTTAATCAGTGCATATTCAATTTCCCATGTTATCTTATATTCAGCAATATTAATGGTTGCATAACAGTTTAAGGCTATCGTATAGTGCATATTTGGGTTATTTTTTCTTTCTATTATTATGGTATACACTGATTTTGGGGCTGGGGTTGTGGGTCAGCAGTAGAGCGCTCACCTTGCATGTGCAAGACCCTGAGTTCGATCCTCAGCACCACATAAAAATAAATAGGTAAAATAAGGTATTATGTCCAACTACAACTAAAAAATAAATATTAAAAAATAATAATATATACTGATTTTAACATTTTTGTTCAAAAACCTTTTCCCATATTTATTTCAGATGACTTTTCAGTAGTGCAATTTCTGAAGTAATGTGAATAACAGTAATAATAACTGCCATTTATTGAGTGTAATGTTTATTAAGTGCTAGGTACATATAATTTCAATACATTGTCTTATATAGTCTTCTCAAAAAACTAAGAAATTGGTAATATATTCTCCATTTCACAGGTGACAAATCTAAGGTGCAAAAAGTTGAGTACTTTGCTTATGGTCATACAGGTGGCAAGTGATATCAAATTTAGGTTCACCTGACTTCAGATTCCAAGGTCTTAACTGTGGTGTTTTTAGCATGTAGTATTGCCAAATTGCTTTTCAAAAGGATGGTACCAGGTTCCTTTGCCTATGACACTACCTTCTTTCTAGCTTTGGATATTAGTACTTAAAAAAGATTTTTATAAATTGCTAGGCAAAATATGGTATATAGCAAACATTTAGTATGTAAATTTTGACTAGAGGAAAGGTGATGAAAATAGCTAAGTTTTCTTAAAAAAATGAAACTGATATGATGATTGTATTTTTTTCACTTTGTTAGCTGTCATGGAAATACTACATTTTGATATGTCTTTAGACTTCTGTCTGAATATTGTTAAACTGCTGATGGATCATGAAAGGTACAGAAGAATTGATTTTCCTTTTTCTAAAGTTTAACCTTTTCTGTGGTTTTCATTAACATATACTGAATATATACAGGCATATACTCATATTTTGAGAGCACAGTATTTATCATTGTGGTGAACAGTTTAGAAGATGGTACTACTTCTTTATTCAATAATAAAGTTAATTTTAAAGTGTCATATTAATATTTTAATATAAAATAAAAAGAATAAAATGCAGGCCAGTCCTGTAGAACAGGAAGGATGGATGGATACATATTTACAAGTTATATGCTTCACTGTGTTTATCTTCATGGGATTATTAATGTCAAAAGGGACCTTGAAGTTTGTATAGACATTTTAGTGATTCTCAAACTTTAATGTCTTAAGAATCACTGTGGAATAAGCACTTGAAAAGATGCTCAACATCATTAGCCATCAGGTAAATGCAAATCAACCACAATGAGAAGACATTTCACATCTACTAGGTTAGCTATAATAGAAAAGATAATGGCAGCCAGGTATGGTAGCATCTGCCTGTAATTCCAGCGGCTCAGGAGGCTGAGACAGGAGGATCACAAGTTCAAAGCCAGCCTCAGCAACTTAGCAAGGCCCTAAGCAACTTAGCAAGACACTGTCTCAAAAAAATAAAATAAAATAAAAAGGGTTGGGGATGTAGCTCAGTGGTTAAGCACCCCTGGGTTCAATTCCCCATCCAAAAAAATAAGAATAAAAATAATGGCAAACATTGACAAGAATGTGGAGAATTGTAATCCTCATATACTGTTGGTGGGAATGTAAGATGGTGCAACTTCTTTGAAAAACTGTGTTATTTATTCAATAAGTTAAACAGAGTTATCATATGACCCAGTATATCAGTCAGCTTTTTGTCATTATAATAAAATATCTGTGGCATGCTACTTATGTAGCACATAGTTTGAAAGTTCAAGGTCATGCAACTGGCATTGCTTCAGTTCTAGTGATGGCCTTCTTGACTTTATCATATCATGGGTGATGGCAACAGTGGGAGTGTGTGTGTGGGAGCAAGTGGTCACATTTTAATACTGGAAGCCAAAGACAAACTAAGCTTCTGGCTCCGGATTTATAACAACTCACTGTTGTGAGAACTTACTCCAGAACGCCAGTATTCCTTTAAGAGGACAGCACCCCCAATCACCTAAGGATCTCTCACTAGACCCTACTGCTTAAAGGTTCCGCACCATGCCAACACTGCCACTCGGGGGACTGAGCCTCCAACACGTGAACCTTTGGGGAGCAAAGCACATCCAAACTATAGTATCTAGAAATTCCACTCCTAAGTTTATAACCAAGAAAATTCTAAGCATAGATCCACAAAAAAATTGTATACCAATGTTCACAGCAGCTTCATTTATAATAGGCAAATGTGGAAACAACGCACATATCTATCAACTGATTAATGGATAAATAAAATGTGGTATACCCATACTATAAAGCATGTTAAGTGAAAAACCAGTACACACAAAAAATGCATATTGTAAGATTTATTTTATATGATATGTACCAAATAGGCAGATTTATAGGCAGAAAAAAGACGAGTGATTATCCAGGGCTGTAGATGATGAAAGTGTTATAAATTTGATTAATACTTGCACAACTCTGAGAGTATACTAAAAACCATTGAATTGTGTACTTTAAATGGATAAAGTCTATGGTGTCTGAATTATACCTCAATAAAGCTGTAACTAAAAAATAATCAGGGCCATGCATGGTGGCACATGCCTATAATCCCAGTGACTCAGAAGACTGAGGCAGGAGGGTCACAAGTTTGAAGCCAGCCTTAGCAACATAGTGAGGACCTATATCACTTAGCAAGACCCAATCTCAAGATAAGAAATAAATAAAAAGGCTGGGGATGTTGCTTAGTAGTAAAACATCCCAGGATTACTGCATGGCAACATCTAAATCTTTAATTTGTCAGCTCTTCCTCAGTTCATTTTAACATTGTTCATGATGTAGTTACTTCCTGGATAAATGTGGTAACTGAACTGAACACAATATTCCGATGTGGCTAAGCAATAACATATACTTTTCATGTTCTAAATGTTCTAAACTTGTACTGTCCAATATGGTAGCAAGCAGACACATGTAGCTATTTAAATAAAATTTAAAGTTTGGTCCCTTAACCACAAGAGCCACATATCAAGTCTCAATAGCCACTTATAGCTATGGTTACCTTATTGGACAGCACAGGTAGACAACATTTCCGTTTAACAGGGATTTCTACTGGACAGCACTATTCTAGATCCAATATTTCTTTTAATGTCGACAAAATTTAAATTGGCTCTTTTCTGGGACTGTGGGTGTAGCTCAGAGGTAGAGTATGTGCTTAGCATGCATGAAATCCTGGATTCAATCCCCAATACCAAAAATAGAAAAGAAAAGAAAAATTGGATCTTTTCTGGCAGCCACATCATGTGGTTATTTTACTAGACTTACAAAACAATATTTTTATAACACCAGTTGCTCTTAATGCCTGAATTCCACATCCTTTACTTTTATGGTTGAGTAAGTACCCAGTAGCCATTCTTTTTTTTTTTTTTTTTTTTTTGTGGTGCTGGTGATTGAACCCAGGGCCTGTGCATGCAAGGCAAGCACTCTACCAACTGAGGTAGATCCCCAGCCCCCACCTACTAAATATCAGTCTGATTGTTATAGCCTGTTTTTTTAGATGTTCTGATTTTTGTGAATTTCAATTATCATGCAGTATATTAACAATTCATTCTCGTTTGTGTCATCTTCAGGTTTGATAGTCATGCCACCTGTCTTCATCTACCTCAGGGATCCACAAACTTCTTAAATGACAAGATAGAATATGTTTTAGGTTTGTGGAGTACATAGTTTCTGTCACAGCTAGTCAACTTTGCCATTGCTTTTACAGTAGCCATAGACGAAACAAGTGAAACATGTGACTATGTTCCAAAAACACTTTTGTTTTGAGAGGAGGTCTTGCTCTATTACCCAGGCTGGTCTTGACTCCCTAGGCTCAAGTAATCCTCCCACCTTAGCTTCCTGAATAGCTCTGACTATAGGCATATGCCACCATGTCTGGATCCACCAGTGAAACTTATAAAACTAAAAAAAATATATAAAACTAAAAAAAAAAACTTATAAAACTAAACAGCTGGACTACAGGTAATAGTTGCTGACTCCTAATCTAACTTGATAAATGGGGTAAAACTGAGGCCAGAACCCTCATGGCAGCACAGACTAATTTTCAGGTTAACTTCAACCCATTAATTGATGTTTTGGGTTTTTTTTTTGGGAACAATCATTGAACCTAATATAAATCTACCTAATTATTTAGCCAGATAGTCTAATTTCCTCTATCCTGTTCACAAAAAAGAAATTCACTTAATTTTAGTTTTTTAAAGTTTTGGTTGTTTTAAAGTTTTGTGCTTTTTCTTTCCAAAAAAATAATTGGAAGTGTTCTGTGTTCTAGTATAATAAAGCTTTTAAAATTTAAATAAAAATTTGGAACCCTGAAAAGAGGAAACAAACATGCCAATCACAATGACTAATAAAGTTTCCATGGATGAACATTAAATTTAACATAAAAGTCAGGTTTTCTGGTTTCTCTTGAATAACATTGAAAAATCTGGAAATAGTAAGCAAAAATCATTTGTAGTTAAGTAGCAGTTGCCACCTTTAGACATTGGATGTATACTCCAGTTTGCAGTAGTCCATACAATTTTCTCTCATAGTCTATGTGTCAGGTTGCCCATTTTTTATCATTTCTGTATGTTGTTATTATTTTTATAGCAGATATAAGAGACAAATAACATATCATGACACCCACATCTCTAAAGAAAATGGAAAAGAACAGATTTCTTTGTGATAGAAGTAGAAGAAATTCTTTTTTTAAACATTTTTTTAGAGAGAGAGAGAATTTTTTAATATTTATTTTTTAGTTTTTGGCGGACACAACATCTTTGTATGTGGTGCTGAGGATCGAACCCAGGCTGCATGCATGCCAGGCGAGCGCACTACCGCTTGAGCCACATCCCCAGCCCGTGAGAAGAAATTCTTGTATGTTTAATATACAAACAAATTGCATCAAATGATTACAACTTTTTTTTTTGGGGGGGTACTAAGGTTTGTACTCAGGGGCACTAGACCACTGAGCCACATCCCCAGCCCTATTTTGTATTTTATTTAGAGATAGGGTCTCACTGAGTTGCTTAGCACCTTACTGTTTCTAAGGCTGGCTTTGAACTCGAGATCCTCCTGCCTCAGCCTCCTGAGCTGCTGGGATTATAGGTATGTGCCCCTGTGCCTGGCATGACTACAACTTAAAAACACTTTATGCAATAAAATATAATAGAAACTATGACCAGTGCACAGACAAGGTATGTAATGAAAAACTGAATTCAAGAAAAGGAGCAAAATTTCTACTGAGTTTACTTTGGAAAGCGGAAAAAAAAAGCAATCCTATTGTAAAATGTAGCTATATTGAGGAAAAAGATTGCCAGGCATTAGGTTTACTGATACACATTTACAAAAGAACATCTATTGAGTGAAATAACAACACGTGTATTCTTAAGTTTCAAGTGGAAAGCTAAACAGAAATGCTGTTAGTTGGCACATTGAAAATATGGCTGAGAATTTATCAGACAGGTTGCTTGAAGATTATAATTTTTTGTGGTATTTTCTGTTGCACAGACATAATAAATAACACTGTCCTATAAGGCATATTTGTTTGTGGTGTCAATGAGAACTTTTATATGATAGAACTTTTGAACATAGTGCCTGAGTCTTAAGTTTAATGTAGATTGGTCAAAATAATTTAAATATAATTACAGAAAGTATTTCTGCAATGGTTAGCATTAAAATAAAGCTTGTTTTAAAACTTAAATCCAAGGTGGCAGTATTTTTAAGGCAATAAAACTTGGGCATATTGATTGTATAATTCACCAGGTAACATTTGTCCTAAAAAGCTAAACATAAAACTTGTAGATACAGTAATTATACATGTGCACTGAATAATTATTCTGTGGTTGCAACAGAGATCATACCTCCTTAAAATTATTGGATGCTCAATGCAATAGTTGCTACTGTTTCTTGTAGGTTAGAGGGGCTTAGTTGGATGTGGCGTGTCACAGGTTGGGTTGCCCTGGAAGCAGATTTTGAGATTGAGGTTTGTTTAAATGGTTTATTAAGGTGTGTTCTCAGAATCAACATCTGTGAGGGGAAGGAAAAGAGGCAAAACTAAATAAAAGGAGGAGTTGGGTTGAACTACTGTGACAAGGCCTACCTTTACTCACGAGGATCTCTGAAGCTGGGATGGTCCCTCAGGATTGTCCTCAGTTAAAGTGAGAGGATTGAGCCTTATAGCCCTGTTTTGGTTATCATTGGATGTTGGCCATCCAGTGGGTATGGTAGCTCTTTTCAACCTCGCAAGTTACCAAAGAACAATGGAGAATAAATACTTTAGTCTTGAAAGGGAGATTTGGATAATGTAACACAGCATTTATGACAGGTGCTGAAGAGATATTTTTTGAACTGCTGAGCAAATTCAGCTTGTTTGTCATCCAAGGAAAAATCCTTGCCTCACCTCAATTATTTGACCTTTTCAGTGAATATGACAACCTATATAAACATTCTGAATCTCTTTCTGCAGAAGTGCCCCTAAGTAATAACACAGATGTAAAATTTAATTCACATGTTCTTAATGAAGTCACTCTTTGGGAAACTCATTTGGTAAGGAGTAATCTGGCTCAGTTTCCTGTGCTGAAATTGATTTCCAGAGATGGAAATGATTACCTGAACTCCATGCTCACAATCATAGGCTTTAAAGATTGAATTCTAAAAGTTTTCTGATTTTCAACATTAAGATAATGAAAACATCATTTTGTCTTTCTCAATTAATATTGCTAATATGAATAATGAGCTACAAATTGAATGAATTGGATTTCAGTGTAGTATGGTACTGAATCCTAATTAGACAACTTTGGAATATTAGATGTAGTAGACATTTGTTATTTTTAGCCCTCTGTCATTCATTCATTCTGTCTTCCTCTTGATAACAGTACCTACATTTCATTTCATGTATCTGCTTCTCTCTATAAGCCTATGTGGATATTGACTTATTGGTGTAGAAGAAGGGGTTTTGGGTTTCTATTTCAAAATGGAATCATTGATTTCAGAGGGAAACTTTAATAAATTAAGTATTCATATTTATAGACTTTAAATTTAAAATATAGCTTATATTTTCTTGCCTGTTTGTACTATATTAACATGCGTCACTGTCATTCAGTTAATAACAAAGTTTGAGGGCTAGGGATATGGCTCAGTGGTAGAGTGCTTTCCCAGCAGGCATGTGAGGTCCTGGGTTCTATCCCCGACACTGGGGGGGAAAAAAACCCTCATATCTGAAAGGTGATTTTTCTTCCAGTCTTCTTTGCTCATTTTTTTTTTTTTTTTTGCACATTTAACATCTGTAGGTGGTATAGCAGTAGCATAATGGACAATGCTTTTAATAATAATTTTATAGCAAAAACATCAGTATAATGTATGTAGAGAAGTTGTTTTTAGCAACAAAAGCTAAATGCAAGAACAGTGACTGTTAGAAAGTGAATGCATTTCTGCAATTGACTAAGCTAACGTAGTTTTCTGATGATTGACTTTGATGCAGAAATAAAATTTTGAATACATAGATATTATGTGTATTGGTATTGTATATATTGAATACATAAAATTTTGAATACCTAAAAATGGATGAAAATACCATTATCTTTTAGATGATCTTTTTTTAAAATTTTAACTTTTATAATCAAGCATCACCTTTTTTCATTTCATTTTTATACTGGGGAATTGAACCCAGGGGTGCCTCACCACTGAACTACATCCCCAATTCTTTTAATTAATTATTTTGTTGTTGTTTTGAGACAGTCTCACTAAATTGCTGAGGATCTCACTGAGTTGCCTAGGCTGGCCTCAATTTTTTGTGATCTTTCTGCCTCAGCCTCCAGAATTATTGGAACTACAGGCATGTGCAACTGCTCCTAGTTCAAGTTTCACCTTTTATAGAGTATACAATTTCAGGTTATATGCTTATGAGGTCCTCATAGTATATGGTATTATTTAAGGAAAGAGCATATCCTTTAGATTCTAGAAAATCGGGTGGATGTTTTGATTCTGTTATTGTGAGTCATTTTTTTCTGAAATTGGTTGATTATATTTGTTTACTCTTTTTAAAAAATATTTTTAGTTCTAGATGGACACAACATCTTTATTTTATTTATTTATTTTTATGAGATGCTGAGGATTAAACCCAGTGACTCACACATACGAGGCAAGCACTCTACCACTGAGCTACAACCCCAGCCCTCTATGTAAACTTGTAAAAGATAAAACAAATTTGTCTTGCCCTTTTCTCAGAGAATCCTTGCTGGTTTGTGTTTAGTGCTTTTCAAACTACTGTTTATATGATTAGCTGAATATCTTGTTTAGTGCTTTTCAAACTACTGTTTATATGATTAGCTGAATATCTTGTTAAGATGCAGATTCTAATTCAGTAGGTCAGGGAAGCGGGTATGATCTAACATGTTCCCAGGTTATGCTAAAACTATTGCTCTGTGGCCCCTACTTTTAGCAAGGCTTGGGAATGTACTGCCTGTTTAAAAAATCAGAATGTTTTCTGTCTCCAGTCTTCACTACCCATCCCCATTTATTTGTCTCCTTCACAGATTCTTTTAGTCCCTTATAATGCAAATGTTTTTGATCCTGGGCCCTGAATTCTACTATAGCAACTAAGTTACTGTTATTCTCTCCTTACCTTGGGCTTTAATTCTCTTAAAACATTATATCTTTTTTTTTAATTCTACAAAGTTACCATGACTGTAATGAAAATGTTTTTAAAAGATCACATCAGAACTTATTATCCAAACAGATAACCTGTTTTTAGCTTTTTTTCTTTCCTTTGACTCCTATCTGTATGGGGACATAAATTTTCCTGTTCTAATCTTAGTATAGATCTTTATGTTCTTACTGGTGAAAGGGCTAGGGCCCTTCCTTTAATTACTGATTGGATAGGGTTAATGAATTACTGTTCATTCCAGTGACAGTAATAACAAATCAAATAATCAAAGTTATTTTGAATTGGAATGAAACTACCAAGATAGAATTTAAAAATCTATACATAGTGATCTAGGAAAATCATGCAGCAAATAAAAATACAGAACAAGAATGTAGGAAATAAAATTGACATTGCCAGACTAAAATCAGGAACAGAGGAGAGCAACATCTGGCTTGTGAAAGTCAAGATCAGAATCTTTGAAAGTCAGAATTAGGAGACAGAGGAGAAGCAATTTATTCATGCTCATCAAGAAGAATAACAGAATATCTTGCAGCTTAACCACTTTGTTCCCCCAGCCTTCCTGTGGCACAAGGCCTGATGTTATTTTATTAATGTAATAGTTTTTGAACATACTGTTGGATAATATAATAAAATATGTTTGAGCTCTCTCCAACTCTACTTATTAAATGAATTCCTGAAAAGTTGTACTCAGAGAAAATTTGACATGGGAGATATATTCCTATAGACTTAAATTATAAAAATAGGAATTGCTTATCTCCAACAAATTTTTGGCCCAAAGATACAGTAAATTCATACTTAGGAATACAGTAAAAATTTAAAAGTAAATTAAATATATTCTTCTAATACAAGTACTTGAAGTTGCAGAAATGGCATGCTAGATGTATAGAAAATAAGATAGGTTCAATACTGAGAGTTCTATCCTCTCAATAACAACAATTCCTTCATGAGTTAGATCTAAAAGTTAACTTTTAGATAATGATAATAATTTCATCATTAGCCACAAAGAAATTAAAGCAAATATTCACTGGCCCCTGAGATTTTCATTAATGATGTTCATATGGATATTCCCAGGTGACAGCTACTATCTTATCTGACTGTTGATAAGAATTATTACAGTAGGTCTTTCATCTCCTCTTCTGTTTGAGGTTAAACATCCATATGATATACTCTATGGACATTCGAAGATTTTGTTGTAATGAAAATTTTAAAATGAATTTATTTTTAGGAATCATAGATCCAGTATGTAGGAAATGAAGGTGGCACAGAAAATATACTTAATTCTTGAATCTTCAGTATATTTTCTTGGGATAGATGGTTTGTGTCTTTTGGTGGACATGTTTTTAGGGTGTTTGACGTGGGAAGAGGAGTTGGATTTTTAAATGATTGATTTCTTTAGAGTTCAATTTTCCTTAGCATATTTGGTACATTGAAGCTTATTTTATCAATGAAAATGTACATAATATGACATTTTGTTTGAGGTTTGGTTGTAGATAAACAGGACATGTGAAATAGACATTCCTCTTAATGAAATTACAGCCTGCTATGGTAAATTAAACATATATATGTTTGATCAATTAACTAACAATAAAATGCAAGATTTGAGAAATGTATAGTATAGGGGATAAACTATATAAATTTAGAGAAGAGAGTAAAAGATTACTATTAATCAGAAAATGCTTTATTGAAGAGGTAGGAATTTAGAAATGGATTAGATTTGCATAGGTAAAGGACTAGGAATTTTTGGCAGGAAGGTCAGACTGAGCACAAGGCAGGTTTGGGTACAATAATTTTGTCCAATAAAATATTTAGCATATTTTAGGGGCTGAGGCTGTAGTTCAGTGTTAGAGCGCTTACCTAGTGTGTTTGAGGCACTGGGTTTGATCCTCAGCCCCACATTAAAAATAAATAAATAAAATAAAAGTATTGTGCCATCTATAACTAAAGGTATTTAAAAAAATATTTAGCATCTTTTAAGCAAAGGTCACCATGTGGAAGACATAGGCACTGCTTTCAGGAATCTTATAAATCTTGCTTTCCAGAAAGAGGTATTTGTAAAGAAAACAATTAAGGCAATGCAGGAAAAGACCTTGCCATTATGGACTGGTAACATCATAGAGGCTTCTATGAAGGTGTGACTTGATCTAGACTGTGAAGGTAGGGTAGGATTTAAGTAAATGGAAAGGAGAAGTTTGGACATTTGTAGGATGGGCTTTAGCATAAGTAGGTATGGGAACAACATGGTCTATTCAGAATATGATGATTAATAGATCAAAGAGGCTGTAGCTTAGATTTTATATAAAGAGTTTAATCAAACATAAAGCTATTAGTATACATCAGAGTTGATATCAGGTTAAAAAACTGTGATGGAGGCAAAGGGGGACCTATTGAAAGTTTTCAAATAGGATAGTGACATGCTATTATGCTAATAGCAATAATATGTAAGAAAACGAGAGGGACAGTTAAGAGTAGGGAGATTAATTAAGAGTTGTTGCAAGTAGCTCAATATGAAGTGATCAGAGCCTGAACTAAGTTGATAGCAGTAGAAATTCATTTTTTTCACATCTGAGTTTCTACAGTAAAATACCATTTTGTTGCTGGGCAGTGAAAACACAGAGATTAAATAAAGATCTTACAGCCTAATGGGAAATACTGGCTCATAATTATGAAACCAATAGAATATTTTTCTATCACCAAAGAGGGGCTAATTAGTGGATGATTTATGAAGACAAAACCATTGAATCTCATGACTACACATTTGGCATTAAATTAATATTGTTTTGAGTTGGTTAACTGCCTCTTGTAGTTTTTGTTTTCTTACCCATCTTAGTGTTAGGCTGGCAAATTACTCACTATCTTGAGGAACTATCTTTTTTTTCAACATGTCCACAATGAAGCCATAAGCTATACAAATAAACTCCTGTTGTAAACCATACAAATAAGGCATCATATTCTCAGAGATTCCAGAATAGGATATGAAAAAGGAGAAACAAGTGAAAGACATAATGAAGGAAGACTAAGGATTTATAATTGGTTATGGGTGGGAGTGGGAACAGGAAGGCAGAAGAAGAACATAGATAGGTAGCAACAGACACGAGATGATACAGAGTCCAGGAAGAGCTGGTAGTAAATAATATAAAATGCATGTATAGAATTTATTTGAACAGTAAAGAATGAGGATTGAGAAAAATAATGGTTTTGAATATTGGACTTAGTAGGAACTTTCATCATCTTTATAATAGCTATCAATTATTTGAGGCTTGCTTTGTGCCAGGCACTTTTCTAAAACTTAGTGTTATGAGTCACTAATTTATTATTGTGTCATAGTTCTATAGATTTATTGTGTTCAACTTGGGTGGTTGTTGTTTGGGATCTCATAGGGTTGCAGTCAGATAAGGGCTACTGCTAGAGTCATCTGAACTTCAGATTCTAAACTTTTTGATTCTAAAAGCTTAGCTGTGCTGAGTATTTAATATATTTTCTTCACTCCCATGCCTGTGGCCTAATCTGGGAATGGTTGGAACAGCTGGAGGCTATTCAGGCATCTTTCTCTTTGTTTGTCTAATAATAATTCCTCACAGCACAGCATCCTCAAGGTAGTTGGACTTCTTATATCATGGCTATCTTTACCTAGAGTTCCAAGAGCCCAGGAAGAAGCTATAAGACTTCTTATGTCTTAGCATCAGAAGTCATGCAGTGTTAAAATTAAGTCACAGAATCAGTACAGATTCAAGGGGAAAGAACTATACAAGGTTGTGAATACTAGGAAGCATACGTAATTCATTGGGAGGACAGATTTAGAAGTCAGCCATTACAGTGGGCTAGGAACACTAATCCCCTACCACCACTTTGATGTGGGAAGTAGGAAATGTATTCTCTTGCCAGATGAGGATTTTCACTACTGTGCTGATTTTCTTCTCTCATGGTCCTTTTATTCAAGTCTTCAATCTCCCTGAATCTTATGCTTATGCTGGAAGGACCCCCATAACTGATCCTTTATATCATTTAGAATGGTATTTGACAGTAGAACATGGGATCAAACTTCAGTGGGCTCTAATCCTTATGCACATAACAGTGAATTGGACTAATTCCTTGAAGACGATCATCAATTGTTCTGATTTCCCACTTTGTGGGTTTTCCTAGGATATTTTTTGGGGGGCTAGCTATTATCTAACACTACCCCTTTTTGTTTCTGTGGGCTTCAGTATTTGCATCACTGATTTTCCAACAGTCTAATTGCATTTGTTTTTATTTACAGAAACCCTTCAAAGTTTTTGGCCACTGAAAATATATTTTCCAATTGTAGTTTATTCTAATATATTTATTCTATTACTTTTGAGGTAAATAAGTGAGCTCATTCTGTTGTTTTAATTTGCATGTTCATCTAGCATAGATTGATGGTTAATAATGTGAATTCTAGAGTCAGATTACATGGATTCAAGTCCTAGTTCCTCCACTTTGCAGGTGCTTAATCTCATGTAAATTGTTTAAACTATATGCTTCAGTTTACTGTACACTAATAGTATTTACCTATTGGGATTGCCTGCAGATTAAATAAATTAATTGATATAAAATTCCTCAAACATGATAGTCAATAGAATTTAGCTGTTTTTACTTTTGAAAAAACATTAGAATTAATTTCCCAAGTTGAGCTGTATGCCTTCAGAATGAAATTCACGTTCACTATTTTACATGAGATTAGTAGTCTGTCGTGGACACAATCAAGATGCTGTCTTTAGCTTCTTTAATAGTTTTATCAGCATCACTTTTGTGCTTTAGCTAAGAGTAAACTGAAGGACAATTTTTGCTAACACTGAGCCCATTTACAGGCATTGAAGGAATGATTTTTTTTTTGTGTGTGTGTATGGTGCTGGTGATTGAAACCAGGGCCTTGTGCATGTGAGGCAAGTGCTCTACCAATCGACTTATATCCCCAGCCTTAAAGGAATGGTTTATTAAAATACAATGTAACAGGGGAGGGGGTTGTAGCTCAGTGGTAGAGTGTTTGCCTAGCACATGTGAAGCACTGGGTTCAATCCTCAGCACCACATAAAAATAAATTAATAAAATAAAGGTATTGTGTTCATCTACATCTAAAAATATATTAAAAATACTATGTGACGTGTGCTATGCATATATATCAGGAAGAAGTACTGGGTGGTATAGAGAGATGTGTTCTTGCTATCAACTAAATGACCATGGGCTCTCAGGCAGTCATTTGACTTTGGGGCCTTTGATAAGCAGAATAATGTCCCCTAATGAGTTTCTACAATGTAATCTCTAATCTCTGGGACTGTGAATATATTACCTTATATAGCAAAAGGGACTTTGCGAATATAAAGTTACTTATCAGTTAAATTTAAAATAGGGAGATTATCCTGAATTATCGGGGTGGACCTGTTATAATCACATGAACATAATCACATGAGCCCTTAAGAATGCAGAAGCGGGTTGAGCTGTAGCTCAGTGGTAAAGCACTTGCTTCACATGTGTGAGGCACTGGGTTTGATCCTCAGCACCATAAAAAAATAAATAAACATACTGTGTGTTCATCTACAAGTTATATATATATAATTTTAAAAAAGAATACAGAAGGGCAATCAGAACTATTTAAAATATAATAAGTACTTAACACACCATTGCTGACTCTGAAGATATAGTGAACCATGAGCCAAGAAATGCTGGTGGCCTCTAGGAGTTGAGAAAACATACCAGTCAACAACCAGCAAGGAAATGAGGCCTCAGGCCCAGAACCTCATAGAACTAAATTCTGACAATGGCCTGACTGAACCTAGTAGTGGATTCTCCCCTACATTCTCCAGATTAGAAAGCAGAATGGACAATTCCTAGACTTTGGATTTATGAGACTCTAACCACAATTCCCATTTGAGCTTTTCATGGATTTCTGACTCAAAGAAATGTGAAATAATTAAAATATGTTTTTTAAATCTTTTTAAAAAAATATTTGTTTTAGTTGTAGGTGGACACAATAACAATTTTATTTTTATGCGGTGCCAAGGATTGAACCAAGTGCCTCATGCATGCAAGGCAAGCGCTCTACCACTGAGCCACAACCCCAGCCCCTAAAATGTGTTATTTTAAGGACTAAGTTTGTGGTAATTATTTATAGCAATAGATGAAAAATAATACAAGGCCTCAGTTGCTTCTAAGAGTTTTAGGAACTTCATAATGGCAGATTAGCCAGCTATATACTGAAATGTGTTTTTTAAAAACTATAAAGCAAATAATTGCAACCAGAGTCAGGTCTTTCAGCTATAGACTAAAATTAGGATTCAGTGCAAAGATGCCTTTTATGTATGAATTTTCTGTATATGTATGAATTATTTATATGTACAAATTCTGAAATGGAAAAATGACCATTATTATCAAACCAGAAGCTCAGTGATATCTATATGTCTACCATTATTATAAGAATTATAGTTCTTATTCCATTAAGGAATCAATTATATGCCCTATATTTCTAACAAATAATAAATTTAAACAATTTGCTGTAATTGGCAAACATACCCTTTATTTTCTATGAAACTAATCCCAAGGAGCAGAAATTCTGATATAACCTGGAAGTGATTATTTGGTACATTCCTTAGAGATGCAATATTGCTTTAGAGCAATATCCATATGAAAGATTCTCTACACAAGATAGAGCTAAGTTCATAATGACCATTCTAGTTGCCTTCACTCCCCTCTTTTAGGAATCATGTCAAGAAATACCCAATTCTCCTTTATTTTGTTATTTTCAAAAAACAACTTTATTGGCCAAGTACAATGGCACATGTCTATAATCCCAGCTACTCAGAGGCTGAGGCAGGCGAATTTCAGGTTTGAGGTCAGCCTCAGCAACTTAGTGAAACTGTCTCAAAATTAGAAATTGGCTTAGCTAGAACAATTAAGCAAGAGAAGGAAATCAAAGGGATACAAATAGAAAAGAAAGAAGTCAAATAACCATGTTTATAGATGGTGTGATACTATACTTATAAGATCCAAAAAATTCCACCAGAAGACTGCTAGAACTAATAAACAAATTCAGCAAAATATCAGGTTACAAAATCAACATACAAATATCAATAGCTTTTTTATGCATCAATAATGAATTTACTAAGAAAGAATCAGGCAAACAATCCCATCTACAATAACCTGATAAAAACACCCTAGCAATAAATCTAACCAAGAAGGTAAAGGACCTTTCATTACAGAATGAAAAGTATAGAACATTGAAGAAAGAAATTGAAGGAAACACAAGAAGATGGAAAGACCTCTCCTCCATGTTTATAGATAGGCAGAATTAATATTGTTTAAACAGCCATATTATCAAGACCAAAAATACATATTCAGTGCAATCCTCATCAAAAATACCAATAGCATTCTACGCAGAACTAGAAAAGACAATCCTAAAATTCATTTTGAAGAATAAAAGACCAAGAATAGCCAAAGAAATTATACTCCTGAGCTATAGTAACAGAAACTGCATGGTACTAGCACAAACACACACACACACACAAACATAGACCACTGATACAGAAGAGAAGACATAGAGAGAAATCCATACATCTACAGTCATCTGATCCTTGACAAAGGTGTCAAAATCATCCATTGGAGAAAAGACAGCCTTTTAAACAAATGGTGCTGGGAAACTTATTATCCATAGTAGAAGAATGAGACTAGATCCTTATCTCCCATCCTGCACAAAAGTCAATTCAAAAATGGATCAAAGACCTAGGAATTAGACCAGAAACTATATAACTCCTAGAAGAAAATTAGGGTCAACACTCTAGCATAGAGGCTCAGGCAACAACTTTCTCATTAGGATCCCTAAAACTCAGGAATGAATGCCAAGAGTTAATAAATAGAATGACATCAAATTAAAAAGTTTCTGCACAACAAAGGAAACAATTAAGAATGTGAAGAGAGAACCTATAGAATGGGAGAAAATCTTTGCCTAGCTACTCTTCTGACAGAGAATTAATATCCAGAATATATAAAGAACTCATAAACTACCAACCCCCCCATAACCCAATTAATTAATAGGCAAATGAACTAATAGATATTTCTCAAAAGAAATACAAATGGCCAACAAATACATGAAAAATATTCAACATTATTAGCAGTTAGGGAAATACAAATCAAAACTACCCTGTACCTACAAAAATATGGAAAAAACAAATAAAGGGCCCGGAATGTAGCTCAGTGGTAGAGTACCTCTGGGTTCAATCCCAGTATTGGGATAAAAAATAAACAATTTTATTAAAGCTACAATCCAGTGCATATATTTGGAATAAGTATACAATTCAAGAAGTTTTGACTATACATACACAACGTGCATGTACACACACACACACACACACATATGCTTATGAACCCATTATCAAAATCAGGATAATAAACATTTATCAACTCCAAAAGTTCCTTGTGACTATTAGTAGCCTTCTTATCTCTCCTTCACTGGACAACTATTAATCAAGAAATGCCACTATACATTGTTTGTATTTTCTAGAATTTTATATAAATGAAATACAGCATTATTCATTTTAGTCTAACTTCTTTCTCCACCTACCCCCGTACTGGTGATTGAATTCAAGACCTTGAACTACTAGGCATGTGTTCTACCATTGAGCTACTCCCCCTCCCCTGCTCGCTTGTGTGTGTATGTGTGTGTAGGAAGAGAGGGGATATCACTTATTATAATATTTTATTTATTTAGTAATTATTATTTTTTAGTAGTGCTGAGGATTGAACCCAGTGCCTCACACATGCTAGGCAAGCGCTCTACTGCTAAACTACAACTGCAGCCCCACCCCACCTGATTTTTTAAATTTTATTTTGAGAAGGAGTCTTGTTAAGTTGCCCAGACTGGCTTCAAATTTGTAATCCTTCTGCCTCAGCCTCCAAGTAGCTGGAATTTTAGGTATATGCCACTGATTCTTGTTCATTCTGGCTTCTGTCCATAATTTCTTGAGGTCCCTTCATGTTGTTGCATGTAGCTATTGTTCATTTTTTTTATTCTGTGAAGTATTCTGTGACCAATATGCCACAATTTGTTTATCTATTCACCTGCTTATGGACATTTTGATGGTTTCCAGTTTGGGACAATTCAATAAAGCTGCTATGACCATCCAGGTGCATATTTTTTTATGTACATATGCTTTCATTTGCCTTGGTAAAGACCTAGAAATGAAATGGCTAGTCTAGATGGTAAAGTATATGTTTAACTTTTCAAGAAATTGCCAAACTCTTTTTTCAAAATAGTTATAACTTTTTATTTCACATTTCAACCAGCAATATATGAGAGTTCCAGTTCCTCTGTATTCTGGCACAAATTGAATATTGTTAGCCTCTTTTCATTTAATAGGTGGAATTATATCACATTTTGACCTTAATCAGCATTTTATAATGGCTAATAATGTTGAACGTTTTTCATAAGCTTGTCATTAATGTGTTCCTTTTTGTGAAATGTTTTTCCAGATCTTTAAAAAATATTTTTAGTTGTTGATGGACCTTTATTTTATTTACTTATTTATATGCAGTGCTGAGAATCGAACCCACTGCTTCACACATGAGAGGCAAGCGCTCAACTGAGCTATAACTCTGGCCCTCTTTTGCTCATTTTTAATAGTTGTTTTCTTAGTATTGAATCAGAAACACCTTTCAATATTTTGTAAACAAGATCTTTTAAAAATTTTATTGAAGTATATAATTGATATTTTATATATTCAAGGCCAACAATGTGATATATTGATATATATGTACATTGTAAAATAATTATCACAATCAAGCTAATTAACATATCCATACCTCACATAGTTACCTTTTTGGGGGTGAAAATACTTAAGATCTACCATCTTAGCAAATTTCAAGTATAAATTATTGTTAACTATAGTTACAATGCTATACATTAGGTCTCCAGAACTTATTCATCTTGTCATTGAAAGTGAGTACCCATTGACCAACATCCCCCATCCTGGTAACCACTATTCTATTCTCTGTTTCTATGAGTTTGACTTTGTTAGATTCCACATAGAGGTGAAGTCATATAGTAATCATCTTTCTGTGTCTGACTTACTTTATTTAACATAATTTCCTCCAGGGTCATCCATGTCATTGCAAGTGAGAGAGTTTCCTTGCTTTTAATGATGAATAATATTCTGTTGTATATGTAATACACCCTGTGTTAACATTCATCCATTAATGGACATTTTGGTTGTTTACATATGTTGGCTATTATGAATAAAGCTGCAATGAACAGGGGGGTACATATATCTCTTTAGATATAATTTTACTTTCTTTGAATATATACCCAGAAGTGGGATTGCTGGCAGTTCTATTTTTAATTTTTTGAGGTACCTCTATACTATCTTCCCTAATGGCTTTAACAGTTTACATTTTCACCAACAATATATAATGGTTCCCTTTTCCCCATGTCCTCATCAACATTTGCTATCTTTTGCCTTTTTTAAATAATAGCCATTAACACTGTGAAATGATATTTCATTGTGGTTTTGATTTGCATTTCCCTGATGATTAGAGATGCTGGGCACATTTTCATATATATGATCATCATTTGTATGTCTTCATTGAAAAAAAAATGTTTGTTCAGATCTTTTGCCCTTTTTAAACTAGATTATGGGAGTTTTGCTATAGAGTTGTATATATTTTAGATATTAATCTCTCATTGGATATATGGTTTGCAAATATTTTCTCCTGTTATGTGTGTTGTTGGTTTCATTTTGTTGATTGCTTCCTTTGCTCTGCAGAAACTTTTTAGGTTTATGTAGTTCCATTTATTTCTGCTTTTGTTGCCTGTGCTTTTGGTGTCCTATCTAAAAAAAAAAATCATTGCCAAGAGCAATGTCAAGGAGCTTGTGACCTATTTTATTATTCTGAGAGTTTTATTGTTTCAATTATTACACTTCTACATATGTCTTCTACATATGTTAGGTTGATTTTTGTGTGTGTTGTACAATAAGGGTCCATTTTCATTGTTTTGCATGTGGATGTTTTGTTTTCCAAACACCATTTTTTGAAGAGACTGTACTTTTTTCACTGTGTTCTGTGTGCCCTTGTCAAAAATTAGTTGATTGTATATTATGTCTAAGTTTTCTTGTGGGCTCTCAATTATGTTCCATTTATCTATGTGTCTGTTTTATGCCAATACCCTGTTATTATGGACTACTATAGGTTTGTAGTATAATTTAAAATCAGAAAATGTGCTGCTTCCAACTTTGTTCTTTGTTTTTAAGACGTCTTTGGTTATTTAGGTTCTTTTGTGGTTCCATGTGGATTTTAGCATTGTTTTCTCTATTTTAGTGAGAAATGCTATTGGAGTTTTGATAGGGATTACCTTGAATCTATAGATTACTTTAAGTGGTATAAACATTTTAGCAACATTAATTCTTCTAATCCAGGATCACAGAATATATTTCCACTTATTTCTGTCATCTTCTATTTCTTTTATCATTGTCTTATAATTTATGGCTTACAGATCTTTCTTTAAATTTATTCTTAAGTATTGCATATTTTTTTTCACAATAGAATAAATTGAATTGTTTTCTTGATTTCCTTGTTGGATATTTCATTGTAATATAAAGAAATGCTACTGATTTTTTTATGTTGATTTTGTATCCTGAAACTTCACTGGATTTGTTTATTCTCACCACTTTTTGGTGGATTTTTTTTTTGGGGGGGGGAGGGAGTACAGGGAATTAAATCTAGGGATCCTTAACCATTGAGCCACATTCCCCACTTGTTATGTTTTATTTTGATACAGGGACTTGCTAAGTTGCTGAGGCTGATTTTGAACTTGAAATCCTCCTGCCTCCTATTTAGTAGATTCTTCAGGGTTTTCTACATGTAGGATGAATTACTTCTGCAACCAGAGACAATTATTTTAGTACTCACATTTAGCTTCTGAATCCATTTTGGGTTAATTTTTGTACATGAGTTATGGTAAAAGTCCAATATCGTTCTTTTGCATGTGAAAATTCAGTTTTCCCTGTGGAAAAGGACAGTCCCTTCACCATTGAATGGACTTTGCACCTTTGTCAAAAATCATTTGACCATTTATATAAAGGTTTATATCTAGGTTTTCTATTCCATTTCATTGGTCTGTCTGTTTTTGGTTTTGGATTTATTTTACACCAGTTACATACATTTTGATTACTGTAGCATTTTAATCAGAAAACATGAATCTTCCAACTTCCTTTTTAAGATCGTTTTGGTTATACAGGGTTCCTTGAGATCCCATATGAATTTTAGGATGGAGACGGATATTTTAATTTCCTCAAAAAAGTCATTAGTATTTTAATAGAGATTGCACTAAATCTGTAGATAACCTTGGAATTATTGACATTCTAGCAACATTAAGTCTTCCAGTCTATGTACTGTTGGCATTTTAAAAAATATTTTTTAGTTGTTGATGTACCATTTATTTATTTATTTGTGGTGCTGAAGATCGAACCCAGTGCCTCACACATGCTAGGCAAGTGCGCTGCTATTGAGTCACAACCCCAGCCCCAGCACTATTGGCATTTTTAAAATACTGGTGTATTTTTTGGTAATCAAACAAAAAGAGTCATTGGTGAAGGTAACTGGTAAATTTCTCATGTCAGTTCATGCAACTTTACTGGATCTCAGTTACCAGTTTTTAAAAATTGGCATCATTTCCAGGAGAAGGCATAGATTAGAGATTAGGAGAGAAATTATTATTTTTTAAATATTTATTTTTTGCTTATAGGTGGTAACAATATCTTTCATTTTTATATTTATGTTGTGCTGAGAATCGCACCCAGTGCCTCACACATGCTAGGCGAGTGCTCTACCTTTGAGCCACAAACCCCAACCCAGGAGAGAAATTATTGACTGTAGATGTTCATGACAAAAATATTTTGGACTTAATCCAACTGAAATTAAATGATTTATTATTGACAAATAGGTTTATTTAGATGTTTAACATCAGTTTACTTAAGCTTGGATATACTTATGTTTTTGGTACTGGGGATTGAACTCAGGGACACTCAACCACTGAGCTATATCCCCAGCCCTATTTTGTATTTTATTTAGAGACAGGGTCTCACTGAGTTGCTTAGTGCCTCGCTATTGCTGAGGCTAGCTTTGAACCCACGATCCTTCTGTCTCAGCCTCCCGAGCCACTGGGATTACAGTCAGATATACTTTTATCTGGCTTATTTTGTTCATGCTGAAATAAATGTTCTTCTGTTGACATCGCTTAAAATTATATCTTTTTGAACAGAGAATCTGTTGGATTTCATTTCCTGAAGACTATCTGTGAACATTTTAAGTCATCAGAAAATATTGGGAAAGCTGTATTGTTCCACATCGACATGCTTTTACAAAGGAAAGAAGAATTGCTTGCCAAGGAGAAGATTGAAGAAATCATTATGGGTCAGTAGGATTTCTGCAAGTGTTTTAGAAAAGTGTTAATCTGCATATAATTCTAAGATAGTTGTCAGAGCAATAGCAAAATCCTGAAGTCAATAGATTTCTTGTACTTCTTTTTTTCTCCCTAATATACTTTAACAGTAACACCTCACCTATGCAGATTTCACAAATTTGATGAGCTAGAATGATAACGTAGGCAAAAATAACAAAACAACATCAAAAATAAACAAACTTCTGATTTTTTAAAAAAAATTTATTAGTTACTGATGGACCTTTATTTATTTATTTATATGTGGTGCTGAGAATCTAACCCAGTGCCTCACACATGCACCCTACCACTGAGCCACAACCCTAGCCTCTAAACTTCTGATCTTAAAGCTCATGTGGAGTGGGAAATTGTGAGATTACAAGCCTATTTTCATGTTTCCACCTTGCTATCAAATTAGATGTGTGCTTTTGGGCAAGGCAATATCTCTGGACCTTGTTTTGTTCTACTATAAAATGAGGATTATGAATAAAATTCCTGGTTGTTAGACTTCTATTTAATAGCAGTATTCCTTTGTGATGTAATTTTATATGAACCCCACCCCAGATAAAGTAGATTAGTTTTTCTAGTTACAGAGATAAAGAGCTAAATTTGCTTAATAGTCCTCAAACCCTTCTCCACTCTATAGAATCTCTATACCTTAAAGAACACAGATGATATGATCCCTTTCTTAAAAAATTCTCTCCCTTACCTCACCCTTCCGACTCTATACATGTATAGAGATAGTCACTAAACGTTAACACAGGTTTATTCTGACTGGTGACACTTTAGATAATGTATTGCTTTCTTCTATTTTTACTTTGCCATATTGCTTAAATTCTTATATGCATCATGTTTTTATGAAAGCAAAGTGATTAATATTTTTAAAAGGAAATCATTTGACTAGATTCTATGAACCATATTTTAGTGATGACACCCTCTTTCTAGACCTTCACTAAGGATTTAGTTATTTTTAGATCTGATTTTGATAACCTTTTATTATCTGGTTTTCTAAACCGTGGCATTTTATTCATAGCATATTACAAACAGAGAAAAGGTATGCAGAGAAATACACAGGTAAGAGAGGAAAAAAACCTACAAAAATTTTAAAACATAGATTCAGGTGTGCTAGGCAAGTGCTCTATCATTGATCTATATCCCAAGCTCCAAATATTTTTAAAAATATAGTAATTTGTACTATATAATAACTCTCAAAATCATCAATGTGATATATATACACACATGTATTTATATTTTTTAAAATATTTATTTTTTAAATACTTATTTTTTACTTATAGGTGGTCACAATATCTTTCATTTTTATATTTATGTGGTGCTGAGGATTGAACCCAGTGCCTCACACATGCTAGGCTAGCGCTCTACCTTTGAGCCACAAACCCCAACCCAGGAGAGAAATTATTGACTCTAGATGTTCATGACAAAAATGTTTTGGACTTAATTCAGCTGAAATTAAATGATTTATTATTGACAAATAGGTTTATTTAGATGTTTAACATCAGTTTACTTAAGCTTGGGTATACTTATGTTTTGATCCCTTTCAGTATGTGTTTATGACTAGCTTACTGTGAGGTATTAATGATGCAATAAAATACAATAGTTTTAAGTGTTGTTGACCTTATTGAATGGTAAAGAAAATATTAAATTTTGCTTATAAAATAGGAAGTATCTTTAATTTTTAGAAAATTTAAGAACTTTCATGAAAAGATTTAGACTTTTTAAATGACAATATTTTATATTTAAAAAAGTAAACTGTTAGCTAACTAAAAAACTTGCTATTACAGAACAATTCATCTTTCTAAAATTCCACTTAGGAAATATTTTGTTGTAATATCAAATTATACACTTATAGTATCAAAGTATTATAGTGTTTTAAGTGAATACATCAGGTAACCATTTACACTCTTGTGACTATTTTTAATTAAGTCATGACACAAACTACATTTGCTGACTTGGCTAGGGAATCAGACATTCTTAGCGTTCTAATAAAAAATTTTGTAGAAATTGATGGTTTGTGCCGAAGAGACAGAAGAAAAGTGGTATAGAATTCTATTATAGTTTAAACTTTACCTTAATGTGCTGATGTATTTGAACCCTGTAAATGTCTACACCAGAAATAATCAGACACAAGTTACGATTTAACCTAATAAAGTTTATTTGTAAGTGTGGTCTTAAAGTATTTTACCAAGGCTTAAAGGTATAATTGGCCTTTCTTGTGAACTTGATCTGATCTATTTAGTACATAATGATATAAACACTTCTTATTAATGATTTCTGGCATCGCTGTCTGCTCATTCACAATAACCTTGTTAAGGTACCAAATGATGATCTAATTTGGAACATGGAAAATAAGTTTAAAAGAGAGTAGGCTGGAAATCTATCACAGACTGATGGGAGAATTACTTTGGTTCTAGAAAACTCTGATTGCATTATATAATCAATTTTGGTGGTAAACCTAAAATTGATGATGAAAACCTGTCTGAATGTGATTGTTTTTATAGCCATTACGTAAAGATTATAGGCTTTGAGTATAGTTAGCACTCTTTGTTTAATGTAATAGATCTAAATTCTTGCTTTCAGAGCTTAGGGGGTTTTTGGTTTTGTGTTTTTCAGGTCACCAAACAGGAAGTCAACTGACAACAGAATTAGCAGGCTGGTTACAAAACATTCTGTGGAACAAAGCTGCCAGAAGTTTTGAGGTTTGGGAGTACATTATTTTCATTCTTTATCCACTGCAACAAATAAAACTTTGTTCACTATAAGAATCATAGGGCATCAAATTCCTTAAGAGTTTCTCTCTTTTAAATACTATCTATTTACTAAATATTCAGTGTGGAGTGCTAGTGGGCATTGTACAAAAAGTTTATTCAAAAATGGAAGACATGGCTCAGAGGTAGAGCATTTGCCTAGCATGCATGAGGCACTGGGTTTGATCCTTGACACCACATACAAATAAAATATATTATGTCTACCTATAACTAAAAAATAAATATTTAAAAAATGGAAGACATGATTCCTTTCCATTGAGAATTGTAGTATAGCAAAATGACATCACTGATATTAAAATACAGGAATGTAATTTATTTTAATATGAGGGACAAGAAAGTTAGAGGAATTTTGTTACCTTAAAAAAAGTATGAGGCCACGTAGGTATTTATGGAGTTGACGGCTCCATAAATATCTACTTGGCCTCATACTTAAAAGCATTTTAAGAGAGAGATGAAAAATTAAGAAAGAGATGAAAAAAAGAAAAACTTTATGAAACAATCCAGGTTTCCTGCAGAGAAATTTGAAACTAAAGATACATTGATCTTTTTTTTATTTTTTAAAAATGTGTTCTTTTTAGATATACATGATGAGAGTATTTTGTTGTTTTTTTTTTTAAATTTTTATTGTTGGTTGTTCAAAACATTACATAGTTATTGACATATCATATTTCACACATTTGATTCAAGTGGGTTATGAATTCCCATTTTTACCCCGTATACAGATTGCAGAATCACATCGGTTACACATCCACTGTTTTACATATTGCCATACTAGTGTCTGTTGTATTCTGCTGCCTTTCCTATTCTCTACTATCCCCCCTCCCTCCCCTTCCCTCCCATCTTCTCTCTCTACCCCATCTACTCTAATTCATTTCTCCCCCTTGTTTTTTTTTCCCTTTCCCCTGATGAGAGTATTTTGACATATTATACACACGTAGAGATACATTGATTTTTAAAGCAAAGAACAGTCACTCATAATCCTGGTCATTCTTAAAATGTTATATATTCCTTGTAATCTTCTTGTGTATTTGTATATTTGCATATGTAAATAAAATGGTACATACTTTGTAAAAAGTTTGAACTGAGGATGCAGCTCAGTGGCAGAATGCCTTCCTAGCATGAGCAAGGCCCAAGGTTTGATCAGTAGCACTACAAAAGAAGGAAGGAAGGAAGGAAGGGAGGGAGGGAGGGAGGGAGGAAGGAAGGAAGGAAGGAAGGAAGGAAGGAAGCTATGGTATGCTTCTATCTCCAACCAATATGTAGTAATAGAGAACAGTTATGTCCCTGCTTGAACAATACCCTTCCAAAAAAAATACAAGACATGAAATGAAAAAAAAATTAATGATACTGATGATCAGGCAGTGAAGAATGATCCCTGGGAAATAGGAAACATGATGAATACTACAAATGTATAACTTACTGCCTTTAGTTTCCAGGCTATAACTTGGGAAAGGGAACTGAATTGTAACCTGCCAGGCATCCTTATTTGGGGAGATGATACTGAGAATCTAGGGACACCTAGTTATCTAAAGTTCATAGTACAGAGAATCAGAGAGGGGTGCATAGCAAAGAGAGAGAGAGAGAGAGAGAGAGAGAGAGAGAGAATCCCAGCTGGGCATGGAGGTGTACACCTGTAATCCTAGCAGCTCGGGAGGCTGAGACAGGAGAATTGTGAGTTCAAAGCCAGCCTCAGCAAAAGTGAGGTGCTAAGCAATTCAGTGAGATTCTGTCTCTAAATAAAATATAAAATAGGGCTGGGGATGTGGCTTTGAGATGGAGTACCCCTGAGTTCAATCCCAAGTAGCAAAAAAGAGAGAGGACTGGGGCTGTAGCTCAGTGGCGGAGTGCTTGCCTGGCATGTGTGAGGCACTGGGTTCGATCCTTAGCACCATGTAAAAATAAATAAAGGCATTCTTACCATCTATAAGTACAAATTTTTTTTACTAAAAAAAAGAATCCTAGTCATCAGAAGGTCCTCCTCCAGTGTTTAATAGAGGGTGTAACCATCTAAAATATTAAGAGGATAAGTACCTGGCACTCACATACATCTGGGCATAGAGCCCATTTTTTTGTTTGTTTGTTTTTGTGGTGCTGGGGATGAAACCTGGAGCCTTGTGCATGCTACATAAGTGATATACGACTGAACTACCTCCCCAGACCACTAGAACCTGTTCTTACCACTCAGACTGGAAAATCTCTAATTCATGGGACACTGGATAGAGAACTGAGAAGAGTCTTGCCTCAGTAGTAGGGAATAATTAATACCTCACTGAGCCCTGCTCCAACCCAACTTAAAAAAATAATTTAAGTGCGTTGTGAAAGGATCAGATTGATCCCAAAGAATTTAATTGCTTCTTACAGCAGAGTTTGAGAATTTTTAAAGCTATACAGAACACCCAGCAAGGTAAAGTTCACAATGTTTGGCATCCCGTAAAATAGCCAAGCACACAAAGAGGCAAGGAACACAATCTATAGTGAAAACAGTAAGCAATCAATTGAAACTGACCCATAAACGACATAGAAGATTAGAATTAATAAAAAGGGACATTAAAATATTTCTTATGATTATATTCCATACATTTAAAAAGCTAAGCAGAGGCATAGAATATATAAAACTACCCAAACCAAACTTCTAGGGATGAAAATTTAATTTTTAGGATGAAATTAATATCAGATAGTATTAACATCTGATGAGACATTGTAGAATAAGATTGGTGAACTTGAAGTAATAGCAAAGAAGTGACCCAAACGAAATACACAGAAAAGAAAAACCTTAAAAGAGTATCAGTAACATCAGGTAGCCAAATATATGAGTAATTGGAATTTTCAAATGAAGAGGGAGAGAAAAGTATTTGAAGAAATAGTGGCCGAATAATCTAAACCCACAGAGTCAAGAATCTTAACAAACTCCACATGTAAGGAAAATAAAACTACACCAAGGCACATAATGATCAAATTGCTTAAAACCAGTGACAGAAAATATTGTAAGAGTAGCCAAGAAAAATTATACCCTACATATAGAAGGTGGAATGAGATGAACATCATTACCCTAGGTACACGTATGACTGCATAAGATGGTGCAATGCTACATCGTGTACAACCAGAGAAATGAAAAGTTGTGTTGCAATTATTATCAAAATGCATTCTGCCTACATATATACCTAATTAAAATAAATAAATTCATAAAAAATTAAGGAGAACATCAATGCAAACAAGAACTCAGTTGAGCAATATCTTTAAAATAATGAAAGAAGGGTCTGGGGCTGGGGCTGGGGCTCAGCCGTAGAGCACTCACCTAGCACGTACAAGGCACTGGATTTGATCCTCAGCACCACATAAAAATAAATAGATAAAATAAAGGTATTGTGTCCAACTACAACTAAAAAAAATTTAATTTTTTTTTAAATAATGAAAGAAAACCCTGGCAACTTAGAATTCTATACCTGACAGCAAACATTGTTTAAAAAGAAACAGTTGGTGGAAATGTAAAATGGTGTAGTCACTATGGAAAATATGTCAAAAAGAATTAAAAGCACAACTTTTTTTTTTTCCATACTGGGGATTGAACCCAGGGCCTGGCACATGCTAGGTAAGCATTCTATCACTGAGCTTCCAAGTAGCTGGGATTACAGGTGTGCATCTCTGTGCCCAGAAAAAGCACACTCTTGGGATATTTGTACACCCATACTGACAGCAGAACTGTTCATATTATTCACAAGATGGAAACAATCAAGTTCCATCAACAAATAAATGGATAAACAAAATTTGGAATACATAGCCAGTGGAATATTATCCAGCCTTAAAATATTGATGAATTCTGATACATGCTTAAACCATAAGGACATTATGCGAAGTGAAATAAGCCAGACACAAAAAGACAAATAAGGTATGATTCCACTTGTAGACGTAGTAAAACTATAGTAGTAAAACTCATAGAGACAAAGTACAATGGTGGTTACAAGGGGGTTGGGGGAGGAAGAAGGAAGGAATTATTGTTTACTTTTTTTTCCTGATGCTGGCAATGGAACTGTTACCGCTGTTGACCGGTGACGAGTCCTTGCTTCCCCAGTGTTGAAGAATAACACCAAAGAAGCACGTCGAGGCAAGGTCAGAGTAGAAATTAGAAGTTTATTAAAGGACAGCAGAAAAGACTTCTCCCGGAGGAAGAAGGGGACCCAAGAGGTGGAATCCGTGGAAGGGATGTTGTCTCCCCTTTTTATAGTTCTTTCAGTGATGGAATGTAGGTGGGAAGGCCCAAGGGGTGGGACACAGGTGGGCCAAAGAAGTAATCTGGTCAGGAAGGACTTCTGAGTCAGCACCTTTTTGCTGGGGGCTGTTCATTAACATTTCTTTGAGGTGGACTTTGGCCTAGGGCCTTTTCGGGACTTCATTAACATTCCATGAGCTGTCCTGTGTTTTCCCTGAGTCATTCTCAGCATGGTCTCCATTTTAGATTTCACTCAATATTAGACCCGATTTACCTAACTACACTGACTACCTAACTTTAAATCTGGCTTCAGAACCCAGAGCCTCATGAATGCTACACATGCACTCTACCAATAAATTATATCCCTGACTCCCAGAGTTTCAATTTTGTGAGATGAAAAAAATTTGGATATTGATAATGTGAATATGCAAACTGTGGTATATCCATGTATTTTTTTTTTTTTTTTTGAAATGCTGGGGATTGAACCCAGGGCCTTGTGCATGGGAGGCAAGCACTCTATTGACTGAGCTATATCCCAAGCCCATATCCATATATTTTATTTTATTTTTTAGTTTTTGGTGGACACAACATTTTTATTTTATTTTTATGTGGTGCTAAGGATCGAACCCAGCGCCCCATGCATGCCAGGCGAGCGCGCTACTGCTTGAGCCACATCCCCAGCCCTCCATATATTTTAAATGCTTCTGAGTGATAAAAAGAAGAGAACTATTGATCCATAAAAACGGGGAACAAAGTTTAAGAAACAAGGAATTGTACACCTAAAACAAGGAAACAGAATCCCTTATAAGAGCATGTAGTGACCTAGGACTTACACATAATTTCTGCAAAATAAAATGGTATTCTTTTTTCTCTTTTAGAGGGCCTTTATTTATTTCTATACTGAGAATGTGAAAAACTACTTTAGAATTCCCCTTTTGCTATTGATTCTTTGTCTTCCCCCTCATTTTCTAGTCTTGATGAATGATTTTTTTTTTTAGCCTTCACTTTCAACCCTGGAAAAGAATGTAATTTTATATCTAGTAAAGGTAGTGTTTTACCTGCTCAACACAGCTGTTTCTACTTGAAAAGGGCATTTATTCCTTAAAGGACCTAATGATTCATGTCCTTAACTGAAAACTATGAACATTCTTGATAATGTAGAGGGGACTCATTTACCTTACCTTGGTGTTCATAAGTGATCTAAGTTTTCTGAGATTTAAAAAAAAATCCAGGGCTGGTGTTGTAGCTCAGTGATAGAGTGCTTGCCTAGCACATGTGAAGCACTGGGTTCAATCCTCAACACCACATTTTAAAAAATCAATAAATAAAATAAAGGTATAAAAATACAGACTATTTCTATTAGATTTTTCTTTCTTTTTCTTTTTTTAATTGATTTTATTTTTTAAATACATGACAGCAGAATGCATTACAATTCTCATTACACATATGGAGTACAACTTTTCATATCTCTGTTTATATATAAAGTATGTTCACACCAATTCATGTCTTCATACATGTACTTTGGATAATTATGTCCATCACATTCCACCATCATTGTAACAGATTTTTCTTTTTTAAAATTAAGAGGCCATTCTTTAGCTGTTGGAAATGGTGACCTACTCCCCTAAGTTTGTTTCTTAAATGGAGTGCTGAGGACCGAACCCAAGGCCTTGAGTATGCTAGGCAAATGTTGTTCCACTTAACTATGGCCTCAACCCCATTAGATTTTTCTTAATAGGTTATTACCACTGAAAAATTTAAAGTGAACTCAAAAGAAAAAAGTTTTGTATAAAAGCATAGCAGCATTTATTATAATAGTGAAAAACCTGGAAACTCATTAAATGTCCAACATTCTGAAAATAAGAAAATTATGATATATTAATTATATTAAATGTTATATATCCCTTAAATTAACTGTGAAACTACATAACAATACAGATTATTATGTATAAAACAAACTTAAATGGAAAAAAATAGATCATGAAATTGTATATAAGCTATGACTATAACTTTAAGTACACAAAAGGATAAAGTTAAATGGAATATAAAATAATGAAAATGGCTGTATTAGCATGGTGATTTATGGATATTCTCTTAAAATTTTTTTCATTGTTTTAATACCTTTTAAAATCGTGAATTTTCTGGGGGTGATTCACTATCTTAGGCTTTTTATTTTTTATGTGAAATACCTTTTTTTCAGTTTTATACATTGAACCTTGTGCATGCTAATCATGTTCTCTCTTACTGAACTATACCTACAGCCCCTAAAATCTCTAATGTGTGGGAAAAATAAAATAGAACAAACTTAAAAATTTTTAGAAAGTGTTTGTGTTTTGGTTGCCTAAAAAAGAAACCAGTATCATTTTTTGTTTGCTTATAGAGGTGAATTGGGAAAATTAGGGTCAAATGTAAAGATATATCTGTGATTTTATTTTTTTCTTTTTAAACTTTAGGTCCAAAATTATGCTGATGCCCTACAATGGTACTATTATTCTCTGACGTTTTATGGATTTGGTCAGCTAGATCTGGATTTAGCCAAGCTGCAGAGGAACATGGCTTCCTGTTACCTGCATTTGAAACAACTTGATAAGGTCCTTTGATTTATCTATTTTCAGAGGCAGCAAATGTTCTTATATACAGTAGCGGAGACATGTGGTGTTATGACTTCTCAGCTGTATAGGATGTTTGAGCGTTCCTTCATATAGAACAAGGTCAAATTGACATTTTCTTGATTTGTGCATTGTAAACATTAAATGGGATTTTCCAAAAGGAGAAAGAATTTGAAAGACTATTAGTTTCATTACTTACTGTTTACTTTTTGCACCCTATTCTGAAAGGTAATATGTCATCCAAACCTCTGAAGTTATCTGCTACTAATCATCTGCAATATTGTACTAGGAAGCAGATTAAATTTTAATATCTTTCTTTTTCTTAAGCATTCATTGAAAGAAAGTACAAGAAGCCATTCTTTCATTTTTGGGTTATTGTCTCTTGCTTTTCTAACCACTCTAGAAAACATTTAGTAATTGACTCCTTAGTAAGACAAAATTCTAGAATATAAAAAAGATAAAAGCTTTTTAAAGATAAAGCCTTCAGTGCTTTCAATAGTGATTGGGACATTTCTTCCTTTGGGTTATCATATAGTATGCACATAATAGGGGTATTGGCTCTTGCAGGAACAAAAAGCTAGAAGGACAAGTGTGAACTCAATGAAATATGAATGTTTTTTGTTGCATTTCAAATTTTAATGACAGGTTTAGGGGAGATATATGATTAACAGTAGTGATTGCAGACATTTTCTTTGAAGGTCTGTTTATTGTTGAAAGATTAAATATTTTAGATTTTCTTTGAAAGATTAAATATTTTAGATTTTCTTTTAAAATAATATTTACTATTTAGTTTATATGTCATAAATTCATTGCCCAGAAAAGAAGTTGAAATGTTACTTAATTTATCATATTTCTTCATAGTATCATTTAACTGTGTCAGAACAATAGTTGCCTACTATTTGCTTTAAGACCTGAAAAGAAGATGATACTCAAATTTTATAACTTTCATAATTTGTGACACATTAGGCCAGATAGATTGGGAAGAACCTGGACCCAAAGGTAGAAATGCCATGTAGGGAATGCATTAAACTGTAGACCATCTTTCAGGAAGATATCAAATCAGCTAGTCAAGATAGGGAAAAAAAGCACAGTACTAGATCCTTGGCTAGGCTCTGAATATATATAGATAAGCAAGGCATAGTTGCTTTCTACTTGACCAAGCAGGGTATCATAATGGGCAGATAAGCAGAACATGACAAATGAGAGAAAATTAAGTGTTGGAAATAGTTCATAAGCCAGACACACTCGTAGTTGGCATCGCATAGCAGGCAACAGACTTGAACTGAGATCTGGACTCAGAGGCAGGACTCAGATATTTGAGGCATGGCATTGTTTGTAGATGAACTAGGAGGAATAAGCTAGGGCTCCATTACTAAAGGAACTGGCATAGAATACCTGCATAAAGAGCCATACTGAGATAAAATTACCAGGAGAGGAATACAGGTTGACAATGTTCCCAGACTTGAAGCAAGTACATTTTTATTTATTTTTGTGCTATTAGGGATTGAGCCCAGGGCCTTGTGCCTGTGAGGTAAGCATGTTGCCACTGAGCCCCATACCCAACCTTAAGGAGTACTTCTTAAATCTATTCTAACAAATGTCAAGTTTGGAACTGGAGCTTAGTGTAGGACTGAACCTATAATTGGGAGTTCAAATGTTGTTAGTAGTGAGTAGAATAGGAAAGCAGGAGACCAGGTGTATCTTAATAGCATAGACTCTGTATGCAACTATCATTTAAGGCCCAATTGGTATTGAAACCAAAGTTTATTTTGAGTATGTCCAAGGTAACCTTATTGGTTACTGTTAGTGTATTTCTCACTTGCATCCTTCCTGTCTTAAATTTAGGAGACATTGCTTGAATACTCTCCACATGTGGGGAATACTCTCCCATGTACTAGTATAGGCAAAAGGGTGAAAATATGCACAGTCTGTAAAGCTTTTATATTTGCACCATGCCAATGAATGGCCTTTGTTAATTTTTATTGTCTGCTTTTTACACTCCTTCCTTTGAGCTGCTTGGGCATTATTGTTGTTTTTTTTTAAAATATGATTTTAGTTGTAGATGGACATAATATCTTTATTTTATTTATTTTTATGTGGTGCTAGAATTGAACCCAGTGCCTCACACATGCTAGGCAAGGGCTCCACCATTTACAGCCCCAGCCCTGCTGGAACATTGTTGGGAAATTTTATGAAGCCATACTTATTGGATCTTCTAAAATTATGTGTTTTTTTTAAGCTAGGCAGTGAATAATACTGACTTTTGTTGACTTTCCTTTTTTGTTTCTTTTTCTTCTTCTTTTTTAATCTTTTATTTTTGTATTTTACAGTACTGGGGATTGAACCCAGGGGTGCTCTACCACTGAGCTACATCTCTAGCCCCTTTTTAATTTTATTTTTTAAATTTTGAGATATGTTGTCACTGAGGCTAGCCTCAAACTTTGATTCTCCTGTCTTGGCCTCCTGAGTTATTGGGATTACAAGTGTGCAACACCATGCCTAGCTTCTTGATCACTTTCTATCATCTTCCCCACAGTAATGATTCCAAGACATTTTTCTGTCCTTGAGCCCCTCTGTCTTCTCCTTTGTTTTATCAAAAGATTTTAATATGTTTGTGATTGACTGAGCTTGTATCCAATGACATGAAGTTTATCAGTGTGTCTCCTCTTTACACATCCTTCTGTCTTGTCTCAGAGAAAGAATTACTTTTCTCTGGTAACTATTCTACAGGTCTCAATCCTATCTTTTTAATCTTCCTCTATTGTTCCTTTCCCCTGTTGCTACAATTATTTGGGCATCTTCCTTGCTACAATTATTTGGGCATCTTCCTTATTAAGAAACCTTCCTTCGGGCTAGGGTTGTAGCTCAGTGGTAAATTGCTTGCCTAGCACGAGTGAAGCACCGGGTTCGATCCTCTGCACTGCATGTAAATAAATAAAATAAAAGTTCATTTACAACTAAAAAGATATCTTAAAAAAAACAACTTTCCTTCAACCTTAGTCATCATCCTCAAACTTCAGTTCTATACATGTCCTTTCTTTCATTGCAAAACTTTCCAGCCCCAAAGTACTGTTTATATTTTTTCAGTCTTCATCATTGAAAAATTATTTATTGACTATCTACTATATATTCAGAACCATTTGGGGGCTTGGGGACATACTCAGTGGTAGAATATCTGACAAACTTGTATAACACCCTGGGTTTCATCCTCAGTACCCCCCTAACACACACACACACACACACACACACACACAAAGTTTAATACTGTTTTGGCATTGGGGATATAGTAATGGACAAAATAAAAATATAAATAAGTTGCACTGCATGGTATCTGCACTCTGCAGTTTCCTCCTGGTGGCATGTTCAGAGGATGGTGCAATAGAAATTCAGTATCTGGCATGGTTGGTTTTCTTGGCTTTATGCATGTTGAACCTGTTATTTCTATTGCTTACAGCATTTGTATAGTTCTTTATACTGGTTCACTTTGATACTATCTTCAATAATAAGACATAAAAAGCTAAATATTTATATACTTTACATGAGACAATGTTAAACAATATAGTGTAGGGCTGCAGGTGGAACTTAGTGGTAAAGTGCATGTTTAGCAGGTATGAGGTCCTGGGTTCTATCCCCAGCAACAAAACCAAACAATATTGTAGTTTTATATGCATAAACTCTACCTCTGGAGAGTTTATAGAACCTTAAGCCCAATATTCTAATTTTCTTATATTTGAGGACTTTGAAGTTTGTGGTTGGTGCAAGTCATAGACTTGAATGTTCTTGAGCAGGATGACATGAGCTTGGGTTCTAAGTGTAGAAGCAATTTGTTACACTTTTTTTTTTTTGGTACTAGGGATTGAACTTGAACTCAAGGGCACTCAACCACTGACCACTTGCCCAGCCTTATTTGTATTTTATTTAGAAACATGGTCTCACTGAGTTGCTTAGGGCCTCACTTTTGCTGAGGCTGGCTTTGAACTTGCTATCCTCCTGTCTCAGCCTCCCAAGCCACTGGGATTACAGGCATGCACCACTGTGCCCAGCATCACACTTTCATATAATGAGATCTTAAAACCTTAATGTTGGTTGATAAATGAATCATTTTGGTTATTGTGTAAAGTTAGGGTAATGTACAATTGGATACTCTTTAAGTACAGAAATCCTATCCTCAGGCTTGCAACTGAAGTTTAGGTACACAGGTGGCATTCATACTACTATAGATTGATGAAACTAAAGCAAAATTTCTAACTACAGGGGCTGGAGTTGTGACTCAGAGGTAGAGCGCTCACCTGCCATACGTGAGGCACTGGGTTCAATCCTCAGCACCACATAAAAATGAAATAAAGATATTGTGTCCACTTATAACTAAAAAATAAATATTTAAAAAAATTCAAACTACAGATTATCTATAATATTTTCAATATCCTGTTGCAACACATGACTAAACTGATCAGGGTCACTCCAAGTGAATTTTGCTGACTGAATAAAGACACAGATACAGAAAGTACCTTTTTGGGTTCAGTGACCACTCCTCAGCCACAGCTCCCACAAGCAGGGGCAAGGCAGGCAAGAAAGAGAAAAAGCATGCCTGGAACCCAGGTTTTATTGGGGAGAAGCCATTCAAATGAGACAAGGGTAGGGTTACAAGAAACAAGTAGGTGTAATTCAACACCCACTCCTGGAGCTGCACCTCTCTTATCCTAGTGAAGGTAAGGTCCAATTGCATTGCAATGTTCAGTACCTCTTTACTCAGGACTTAAAGGTGTGTACATAGATCCTATTCAGAGTGGCTCCCGACAATATTCATAAAAATTGAGACTAAATATAGACTGTTTTTTATACAACCTGAAGGGGAAACAACTATTCTTCACGTGGTGATTACATATTGTTTCTATTTACTATATACGGTTCTAAAAATCATGCCTTTCCACTATAGGACTGAAAAGAGCTTTAAATGTAATCAGTAAATATAAACAGTAAATGTAATCACATGATGCTCACTAGATGGCACTGTGGCTTCTGTTTGTACTGTATTAGCCTCACTGATTTTGAAGTTATTTTGTATTGCTTAGATATGTATTGCATTTCCCACAAATATATCCTTATGGATGTAAAACAAAAAGCACTTAAGAAAATATCAGATGAAGGTGAATTGTGGCTCATTTGATGCAGGCGTAATGTACAAATACCCTAACTGGGGTTTTGAATAAAGTCAACAAGTATTTATTGAATGCCTAATCTGTGTCTGATACTATTAAAATAAGTAGAAGATATGGTCTGTTCTACAGATGAGCTTAAGATATTAATGCAGAATTGAGATTTACACATACAAAATACTTAGAAAGTAATAAAATATTATGTGCAATCATGTGTCAAATACTGCATGGTCTTAAAATAGGAATAGGAAGATGAGGGAATTTTATGAATATTGATTGAGTATACACATGACCTGAAGTTGAAAACAGTAACTGATACATTAGAAGACAGTGTCAGCTCTGAAGGCTGAAATAATGAGCCCAAGATAAAGACAAACAGGAAACAACAAAACATCCTATACTTGTATCCCCCAAACCAACTATACAAGAATAAAATAGATAAAATGTGGTTTTAACAGAAGCACATATAAAGCACAGGGCTTTTTGCTTTCTGTGAGCTCAACAAAAGCCAATAATACTAAGAACATTCTCCCAAATTAGACTGAATCAATTGAAATGCAGTTGGTCTTCCATATCTGTGGATTCCCCATCTGTGGATGCAACCAACAGCAGATTAAAAAAAATTGCTTACTAAACTCATACAGACTTGTATTTTGTCTTATACAACTCTGTGTAAAAACTATTTACATTGTATTAGGAATTATAAGTAATTTAGGAATGGTTTGAAGTACACCGAGGATGCAGGTAGGTTATACACAAGTAAGAGACTTGAGGATTCACAGATTTTGGTATCCATGGGGTGGGAGTATGCTATTGGTGGTGGTGTGTTGGTATTAGAACCAACCTCTCACAGATTCTGAGGAGTGACTGTATAATGCACAGAGGGAGTAAAGTGGCAATTACTCTCTTTTCTACTTTGGTTAGAGCCTATCTGAAGTAGAGTGTTGGACTAGGGGCAACAGTTTTGAAGAGGCATATTGAAAAACCTGAACATGCTAAGAAGAATGTACTCAAAGATGATGAGAACACTAAAACCCTTCTTATTTGAAGAAGAGTTAAAGGAGTATAAAGGGTGAAAATGGAAGACTTGGGGGAAGCATATAGCTTTCTTCTAATATTTGAATTTATTTCCACTGGTGAGACCCACAAGGGGTGAGATTTTGGATCATCATAGACACTTTCTAGCTGGGTGTGAGGGCACATGCCTATAATCCCAGCAACCCAGGAAGCTGGGGCAGGAGGATTACAAGTTTGAGACCAGCCTCAGCAATTTACCAAGACTCTTCCCAAAAAAAAAAAAAAAAAATTTAAAAAGCTGGGGCTGTAGCTCAGTGGTAGAACCCCCATGGGTTCAGTCTCCAGTACTACAAAAAATGAAATAAATATATGTAAAAAACCACTTTCTAGTGATTAGAATTATGCAAAAATAAGGTGGATATTATTTTTTAGGTAAAATTGTTTTTTATTTTTTTAACCTTTATTTATTAATTATGTGTTGCTGAGGATTGAACCCAGTGCCTCACATGTGCTAGGCAAGTGCTCTACCACTGAGCTACATCACCAGCCTGGATATTCTTAAGATATAATGAATTTGCTCTCCTTGAAAGTATTTAAGTGGAGACTGAATGGCTGCTTGGTGTGAATGTTACAGAGGAGATTCAAATATCAGAAGAATTTTTTTTAAAAACTAAGACAACTTTGAGGTCTCCTCTAACCATGTTGTCCTAAGATAGTATTATTTGATAACATCTGTTATAGTTGAAGATTTTTAGAGGATCAAATTTAAAGATTATTGAATTTTAGAACAAAAGAGATATAAATCATTGGTAGATTCTTGCTAAAATAACTTCATTGAAATGTTATTTATATACAAAAATGCATTCATTTTAAGTATACAGGTACTTGATTTTGACAAATTTAAGCATACCCCAACGTACCCACTACCATATTCTAGATATAGAATACTTTCTTTATCCTAAAAGCTTCTCTCGTGCTCCTTCTCAATTCCGACCTTCACTCCCAGCCCCAAGCAATGACTGATAAGCTTTCCATCACTATAACTTAAATTGTCTTTCCTAGAGTTTCATATAAGTATAATCATACAATAGGTACTTCATTTTTTCCTTTTTTGATCTGACTTCTTTCACACGGTTTAGGAAGTCATTCATGTTGTTGCATGTATCAATAGTTTGTTCCTTTTTGTTGCTGGGTACTATTCCATTGTATGGATATATCATAATTTATTCATCCATATGTGGATGGATATTTTGGTTTTTGAGGCTATTATGAATAAAGCTACTATGAACATTCAAGTACATGCCTTTGGGTATCTTTTTCCTATGTAATTTATTTTTTTTAATTTATTGGTTCTTTTGAGTTATACATGACAGTAGAATCCATTTTTATATAACTATACAAGCACAGAATATATCTTATTCTACTTTGGCTCCCATTCTTGTGGATGTCTTTGATTGTGGATTCACTGTGATGTTTATATATATGTGTATATATATATATATATATACACACACACACACACACACACACACACATAGAGAAATTGTAAGATTTATTCCACTGTCTTTCTTGTTCCTATCCCCTCTCCCTTCCCTCCATTCCCAATTATCTAATATACTGAACATGTATTCTCCCCCACCTTTGGATATGTTTTGATTTCTCTTGACCAGATATCCAGAAGTGAAATTGCTGGTTCATATGGTTAGTGGATTTTAAAGTTTGTGAGGAACAGTTGAAACCAGATATGGTGATGCCTACCTGTAATCCCACCAACTCAGGAAACTGAGGCAGGATGATCATAGTAAGTCTGATGCCTGCCTGGACAACTTAGCGAGATCCTGTCTCAAAATGAAAAAGTACTGGGGCTATATAGCTCAGTGGTAAAGCAACCCTGGAATCAATCCCCAGTACCAAACCTCAACCAAAACCAAGAAACTGTTGAGCAGTTTTTCAAAGCATTTGGACCATTTTACATTTCTGCCAGCAATGGGTGAGAATGCCAGTTTATCTACGTCCTTGTCAACATATGGTATTTTCAATCTTTTACATTTCATCTACTCTAGTAGGTGGGTTGTGGGATTTAACTTATGAAGTAAAATTTATTATATTTTTCTTTTGTGGTTTAGGTTTACTGTGTCTTCTTTAAGAAATCCTTGCCTACCCCAAGATAGCAAATGAAAACCTTTATTCTAGAGATTTTATAGTTTAAGCTTTTATGTTTAGGTCTGGGATCCAGATTGAGTTAATTTGCATGTGTACATGCATGTGTGTTTATGTCTGTGTGATAGGGATGAAGGTTCATTTTTTTCCATATAGATATCATATTTTTCTAGCACCAATATTGAAAGACTATCCTTTCCTCATTGAATCACCTTGGCACTTTTCTCAAAAATCAATTGATCGTAAATGTTTAGATTCGTTTCTGCACTGTATTCTGTTCCATTGATCGTATGTACCTCCTTATGCTAAGATCTCATTCTATCAGTTATCATAGTTTTATATTAAGTTCTAAAGTCAAGCTGTGTAAATCCTCAAATTTGTTTTTATGTAGAATCATTTTGGTTATTCTAGGTCCTTTATTATTTCCACATTGATTATAAAATTGGCTTGTCAATTTTTGAAAAAATGCCTGCTGGTATTTTGGTTTGGATTGCATTGAATCTTTATACCAACTTGGGGACAGTTAACATCTTAACAGTATTTAGAATTACAATTCATTAACATTAGCTAGCTGTCCTCTATTTGTTTAGGTCTTTTTAAGTTTCTCTCATCAATATTTTATAGTTTTCAATGTAAAATTTTTGCATATATTTTGTTAAATTTATCCCAAAGAATACCTGTTCTTGATATTACAAATGATTTTGACTTTATTAATTTCAATTTCCAGTTGTTTACTGCTAGTATGTAGAAATTCAGTTGATTAAAAAAAATGTGGTAAAGGCACATGTAACAGGATTTATTATCTTTTTTGGCAGCAGGGGGGCAAGTACCAGGGATTGAATTTGGGGGAACTCAACCACTGAGCCACATCCCCAGCCCTATTTTGTATTTTATTTGGAGACAGGATCTCACGGAGTTGCTTAGCACCTTGCTTTTTTTTTTTTTTAAGAGAGAGAGAGAGAATTTTTTTAATATTTATTTTTTAGTTTTCGGTGGACACAACATCTTTATTTAATTTTTATGTGGTGCTGAGGATCGAACCCAGCGCCCCAAGCATGCCAGGCAAGCGCACTACCTCTTGAGCCACATCCCCAGCCCACCTTGCTTTTGCTGAGGCTGGCTTTGAACTTCCTTCCTCAGCCTCCTGAGCCAGTGGAATTACAGGCATGTGCTATGGTGCCCTGCTCAGAATTAATCTCAACCATTTGTAAGTGTACTTCAATGCTATTAAGTATGGATACATTGTGGTGAATCCATCTTTACTGCCCATCTTTAGAACTCTTTTCAGCTTGCAAAACTGAAACTCTGTACCCATTAAACAACAATTCCTTATTCCCCTCTGCCAGTTGCCCCTGAAAAGTACCATTCTATATTATGTCTGTATAAACTTAACTACTTTAAGTAGGTACCCAATATAAGTGTAACCATATAGTACTTATCATTTCATTACTAATTTATTGCACTTAGCACAGTATTCTCTATATGGTTCATCCATGTTGCAGTATGTGTCATAATGTCCATTTTTTTAAAAATCTTTTTTTAGTTGTAGATGGACCTTTATTTTATTTATTTATTTTTATTTGGTGCTGAGGCTCAAACCCAGTGCCTCACACATGCTAGGAAAATGCTCTACCACTGAGCTACAGCCCCATAATGCCATTTTTAAAAAATATTTATTTTTAGTTGTAGTTGGACACAATACCTTTATTTTATTTATTTATTTTTATGTGGTGCTGAGGATTGAACCCAGGGCCTCGCACATGCTAGGCGAGCACTCTATCACTGAGCCACAACCCCAGCCCTATAATATTCATTTTTAAGGCTAAATCTTATTCAAATACTACACACCCACACACATATTCTTTTTTTTTTTTTTTTTTTTTTTTTTTGGTACCAGGGATTGAACTCAGGGGCACTCGACCACTGAGCCATATCCCCAGCCCTAGTTTGTATTTTATTTAGAGACAGGGTCTCACCAAGTTGCTTAGCACCTCACAGTTGTTGAGGCTGGCTTTGAACTTGCGATCCTCCTGTCTTAACCTCCTAAGCCACTGGGATTACAAATGTCAACCTCTGTGCCTGGCACTCACCTACACACATATTCTTTATCCATTCTGCTTGATGGGTTGCATCAATCAACATTTTGACTATTATGATTAATATTGTTGAACATGGATATATAATTATCTGTTCAAGTCTCTGTTTTTTTGTTTTTGTTGTTTTTCTGGTACCAGGAATTGAACCCAGGGGCACTTAACTACATCCCCATCCTTTTTTTTGTATTTAGAGACAGGGTCTCACTAAGTTGCTGAGGACCTCACTAAGTTGCTGAGGCTGACTTTGAACTCATGATCCTCCTCCCTTAGCCTCCTGAACCACTGGGATTACAGTCATGTGCCACAGTGGCCATCTTGTTTAAGCCTCTTTCAAAAAAAATTTTTTTTTTGCATATTTAAGAGTAGAATTCTTGGGTCATATGGCAATTATACATGTAATATTTTGATCAGCTATCATACACCATTTTCCTTAATGGCTATAACATTTTACATTTCTACCTGCAGTCCACATATATTCCAATTTCTCCACATCCTAGTCAACACATACTATTTTCTAGTTTTTTTTTTTATTTTGCCATCCAAATAGCTATGAAATTGTCTCTTACTCTGTTTTTGACTTGTATTTCCCTAATCATTTGTGATGTTGAGTATCTGCTCACATGCTTATTGACTATCTGTATCTTCTTAGGAGAAAAGTCTATTCAAATCCTTGTGCATTTAAAATTGGATTATTTTATAGTTTTTTACTTGTAGGAAGTATTTTTCCTGATATTAAACCCATATCCATATATGATTTAAAAATATTTTCTACCTTTCTGTGAATTGTCTTTTTCTTCATAGTGTCTTCTGAAACACACAAGTTTTTTTTTATTATTTTGATGAATTCTGTTTTTTTTTTCCTACTTTGCCTGTGGTTTTTGTGTGGTATCCAAGAAATTATTGCCAAATATGATGTCCTAAAGGTTTCCCCCTATACTTTCTTCTAGGAGATATATAGTTATGGGTCTCATGTTTAGTTCTTTGATTCATTTTGTGTCAATTTTTGTATGTGATGTTAAGATGTAAGGATCCATATGGAATATGGATATCCTGTTTCTATAACACCTTTGTTGAGCAGATTATTCTTTTCCCAATGTGTGGTCTGGGCATCGGGGTTGAAAATTATTTCACCATATATAAGGGTTTACTTCTGGGATCTTTATTATATTCCATTGCTTTATATGTCTGTTCTTATCCAGTAATATACTGTTTTTATTACTATGGATTTGTAACTATCTGTCCCGTCCGGCAGGACACATCAACGTGGGCAGCGAACCTAGATGGGGAGGAATTAAAGGGACAAGAGACACGAAAGGTGACAGCAAGACAGGTGTCTGATCAAGCTGCAAACTTTTATTGTTCACACAGGGGTATTTATATGCTGGGGATGGGGAAGCTCTCTAATCAACAACTGCTGGATGTGGGTGGTAAAACTGCCAGGTGCAAGATGTCTGATGATCCTGATAACCGCAGGATGTTCCAGGGAGATAGGTGGCTGCAGGATGCCTCCCAGGCAGGATGTCTCCCAGGGGGCTGTCAGGCTAATCTTTGAAGGAGAATTTCCTTCTAGTCCCTGACAACTATCTAAATCAGCAAATGTATTAAAACTTTGTTCTTTTTAAGATTGTTCTTGGTTACTTTGGGTCCCTTGAGATTTCACATTAAGTTTAGCTTTGGCTTTTTTAGGGGAAAAAAAAGGCCTTGAGATTTTCATATAGATGCATTGAATCAGTAAATCACTTTAGGTATCTTCATTTCTTTTTTGTGTTTTATTTTTTTGGAGGGGGTACCAGGGATTGAATTCAGGGGCACTTGGCCACTGAGCCACATCCTCAGCCCTATTTTGTATTTTATTTAGGGACAGGGTCTCACTGAGTGCCTTGCTTTTGTGCCTTGCTTTTGCGGAGACTGGCTTTGAACTTGTGATCCTCCTGCCTCAGCCTCCTGAGCCATTGGAATTATAGGCTTATGCCACTGCACCTGACATCATGTCTGTCTTTGATGTAGTAAAACCTACATTATCTTCATTTCTTCTTAATTTTAATTTTTTTTCTTTTTGCCTTCTATTTGCCTTCTGTAAAAAAGTGCCATAGACTGGGTGGCTTAAAACAATAAAAATATATCTATTGTGGTACTTTTGACTGTATTTTATCAATTTTTGAGTTCTTTCTTGTTAGTCTTTATCTCTGATATGAATTATTTCTTTTATTTCTAATAGTTTCCTTAGTTTTAGCACCTTATTTCTTAGGTTTTTTTTTCTAATTCTGATTTATTTTGAGCTTTCATATCTGGTATCATTTACTTAATGTCATTTAGCTTATTTTGAAATAGTTTGTTAGAGATTTAACCTGTTTTGTAGGCATATTTGTCTGACATGCTTTCTTTTCTATAGGGATGTTTTCCTGCTGCTTACTCTCTTTTTAAAAGAAATTTTAGAGTATTTATATTGATGCTTTACTATTTCTCATTTTAGTAGAAATTATTTTCCTTAACTTTTATAATGAGGTGAAGTTTTGGAAAATATTATAAACTTTGCAGAAATCCTTTTTTGTTTTTTCATTTTTGTTTTTCATTTGATTTGGCCATGTTTAAAAATAAGGCAACTTGCCAGGTGTGGTGGTGCACATCGGTAATCCCTGCAATTTGGGAGGCTGAGGCAGGAGGATCACAAATTCAAGACTGGCCTCAGCAACTTAGTGAAACCCTAAACAGCTTAGAGGGAGCTTGTCTCAAAATAAAAAAAATAAAATGGACTAGGGATGTGGCTCAGTAGTCAAGCACCCCTAGTTTCAATCTCTAGTACCAAAAGAAAAACAAAAAAGGTGGCATTCCTGATCTAAATGGAAAAGTTATTGTAAATTACCAGTAAGTATGATGTTTCCTTTAGGGTGTTTTTGTTTTTTATTAGTATCCTAGGGTTTCTATAAAAAAGTGCCACAGACTGGGTGGCTTAAAACAATAAAAATATATTCTCATATTTCTTGGAGCTTACAAGTCCAAGATCAAGGTGTTGATAAGGCCCTGCTTTCTCTGAAGGCAGACCCTATATTGCCTCTTCCTAATTTCTAATGTTTGCCTATAGTTCTTTATTTCTTTTGGCTTATAGATTCATCGCTCCAAATTCTGCTTATCATGACATGACTGTGTACTTCTTTATCTTCTGTCTTCACATAGTTTTCTCTTATTTCTTTCTATGTCCAAATTTTCCCCTTCTTAAGAGGATATCAAGTTGTTGGATTAAGGCCCATCTCACCAAAATTACCTCATATTATCTTGATCATATCTACAAAAATGATTTCTAAATTGGGTCCCATTTGGAGGTTACATGCTGGCATGAATTTTGGGAGGACATTACTTACCCCCAATACAGATATAGTCCCATCTGGTTCAGGAAGTCCTTCTCCATGGTTCATATTTTAAGAGATTTCTCTCTCCCTCTCCCCCTTTCTCCCTCTCCCTCTCCCTCTCCCCCTTTCTCCTTCTTCCTCTTCCCCTTTCTTTTTCTCCCCCTTTCTCCCTCTCCCTCTCCTCCTCTCTCTTTCTCTCTGCTTGGAAGGAAGAGCCTATCTTTGTGTCTCTGGGGCTGCCCATAGTACTGGCATCTGTCTCTTTAGTCTTAGAGTTTTGAAGGGTCCAGCATAATCTATTCAGCCAGGAGAGTACTGAGATGGTGGCTTGGGCTTGTAAATACCAAGTTCCTCCCCATGCTTCAGCATGGAGTGAGCACACAAACCCACAGTTGCCTGCTTCTCCTTCTCCTCGCCCACCTTCTCTCTCTCTTATTGAGGTGATTGTGTGATTTTTTTCTCCTTTAATATGTTGAATTATATTGATTCATTTGGGGGAGGATTTATACCAACCTTGTATTCCTGGGGGAAAAATATTTTCCTATTTTACTTGGTATGTTTTGTTGAGGATATATACATCTGTTCTCATGAGTAAAATTAATTTCTAATTTTTCTTTTCAATTTTTTCTTTGATGGATTTTCTTATAAGGTTATGTTGACTTCATAAAATAAATTGTAGACTGTCACTTTCTTTTTGTATTGTCTAGAAAAGTTTGTTAAACTTGGAACTATTTCTCTCCTAAAATGTGAAACTGTTTGGGAAGTGATGTCAACAAGATGATAGAGTAGAACACTCCTTTCCCCAACAAACACACTGATTCAACCATTCATGGACAAATTCCTCTTTTGAGAAACTCAGCATCTGATGAAAAGGCTCCTGTGTTCTGGGAAAATGCAAAACCAGACTTGACAAAGCTAATAGGAATAATCAGGAAACCCTTTCTACCAGAATCCCTACCCCTGGCACAGTGCCATATGATCAGGAAGATATGTTCTAACTCCTAGCATCAGCAATGGGAGGGAAAAAGTTGGTCCATGCATGTAGAAGCCCAAATTTTCCCACAGTGTTCACAGGAGGAATGACTTCTTTCTTGTCAGCATTAGAGTTCTCAGTGGATGAACACAGCCTAGCTGCTAGGAGGAGAAAGGAGATGACAACTTTGACTGGTAGACAGTATAGCTCTTCTGCTTCTGCCCTTTTTAACCCAAAATGAACAAATAAAAATCCTAGTTCTGGGCTGGGGTTGTGGCTTAGTGGTAGAGCACTTGCCTAGCATATGTGAGGCACTGGGTTTCAGTCTCAGCACCACATATAAATAAATAAATGTATTGAAAAAAAAATCCTAGTTCTCAGCTTCTGCTTGGAAGGAAGGAGCCTATCTTTGTGTCTCTGGGGCTACCCATAGTACTGGCATCTGTCTCTTTAGTCTTAAGTGTTTTGAAGGGTCCATCATAATCTATTCAGCCAGGAGAGTACTGAGATGGTGGCTTGGGCTTGTAGATACCAAGTTCGTCCCCCTGCCTCAGCATGGAGTGAGCATACAAACTCCCAGTTGCCTCCTTCTCCCTAAGAAAGAAAAGTGTTGGTGCAGTCATTCAACACCATGACTTTTCACTTGTCTATCTCAGAGTACTGATGGGGTCTGGCATAATCTAGCCAAGTAGGGACGAATGCAAAAAGAGATTGAGATTTTGGTTTGTAGTCATGATATGCCTACCCCCACTTGGTTCAGCATAAAGCAAATAGACAAAATAACCTTAGTTCCTCACTTCTTCCTGGGGAGGGAAAGGGTTAGTCAGAGTATACAGCAATCCATCATTCCTGTGGAGGTCATCAGAAGAATTGGATTCAGTTTTACTTGAACTAGTGCACTGATGTGACCGAGCATAGATTATTAGTTACAGGACTATTCAGATATTTCTAGTTCTTGTTTATTCAGCTTAGTAAATTATATTTTCTAGGATTGTATTTATGTTGTCTAAATTTTCAACTTCATTGGCATAAAGTTGTTCAGATACCCTCTTAATATCTTTAATTTCCCTTCTCTCTTTTTTATTCCTTGCTTGTCTTACCAGAGATTTTTCCAGTTTGTTTTTTTGTAAGAACAAGGTTTTGGCTTTGTGGGTCCTTTCTATGTATGTTTGCTTTATATTTCAGCAACTTGTTAGTATCATTATTGTTTTCTTTTGTATACATTCTTTAGATTTAATTGCAGTTCTTTTTATAATTTCTCAAGATAATTTTTAGCTTTTAAATTTACAACCTTAAAATATATTTATCATGTAACATTTAATACATTTTCTTAAAATTGTTGCTTTAGCTATAGCCACAATATTTTAAGTAATTTTTCATTTATATATAGCATCTACAGAGTAAAACAGTACACATATTGTCGGTATAAAGCCTGTTGAATTATCAGAAAGTGAACAAACCTATATAACCACTGTCAAGAAAAGAATTACTATGTTACCAGCCTCCCTGGATATCTGTCATGCCTAGTCCACAAATTTTAATATATTGTGTAATGGATAATTTTATGTGTCAACTTGACTGGATTAACAATGCTCAGATAGCTGGTAAAAACATTATTTCTGCATGTGTCTGTGAGGGTGTTTCTAGTAGAGATTAGCTTTTAAATCAGACTATGTAAAGAAGATTCACCCTTATCAATGTGATGGACATCACCCAATTCATTCAAGGTTCAGGGAACAAAAAGATGAAAGAAGGAGGAATTTGCTTTCTCCATCTTTTCCACCCCTCAGACATAGGAACTCAGTTCTCAGGCCTGTGGACTCCAACTTAATTATACCACTGGCTTTCCTGGTACTCTAGCTTGCACATAGCATATTGTGGGATTTCTCAACCTCCATAATCATGTGAGCCAGTTCCAAGAATAAATCTCTTACACACATGCATACATAGTATATCTCCTATTCATTCTACAGTATTTTATTATACAATTAAAATTATATTATACAATTCAAAATATTTTCCAATTTCCTTTATAATTTTCTTTGACCTGTTAATTATGTAAAAATCTTATTTCTGAATTTTGAAACATGCAAGGATTTTCTTGGCATCAATTTAGTAATTGCTTTTAGTAATTGATTTCTAGCTTAATTGCATTATAATTGATTTCAGATTTTGAAATAGGTTGAGATATGCTTTGTAGAAAGATATATGGTCAATTTTCATAAATAATCTGCATATGTTTAAAAGAAATGTATTTTCTGCAGTTTTGGGGGGATGTGTGTACATATATGTAAATTCACATACATATAAATTTACATTCAGTTTGTTGTTAATTTTTTTAAAATGTTTATTTTTTAGTTGTAGTTGGACACAATACCTTTATTTTATTTTAATTATTTTTATGTGGTGCTGAGGATAGCACTCTACCTCTGAGCCACAACCCCAGCCTCATGTTTATTTTATTTTAATATTCTGTACTCAAACCTATATTTTGCATACTTTGTTAAGCACTGAGATGAGGTATTAAAATGTCCTATAAAGATTGTAAGTTTGCCTATTTCATCATCTAATTTGATAGTTTTTGCTTTATGTATTAGAGGCTCTATGTGTGTACAAAATTAGAATTGTAATATATTTCTATTTGTTGAAGTTTTATTAGCATAAAATGGGCTTTTTATAGCTTGTATTTTTGCCTTAAAGTCATTTTTATCTGACATTAATATGTCCACATTAAAGCTAAATATGTAGCTCAGTGTTAGAGTGCTTGCCTAGTATGCACGAATCCAGCACTGCAAAAATATGTGTGTGCGTGTGCGTGCTTTCTTTGGTTAATATTTTCTCAGTATATCTACTTTAATCCTTTTACTTTGAACCCGTTTGGATTTTTTCTGTACCATTATATATTAGACATGCTATTTATAAACAGAAAATAGTTAGATATTTTTAATATCCAATAGTTAGATTTTTTAATCCATTTTGAGAGTTTTTGTTTTTCCACTGGACATTTAATTTTTAAAAATTTAATATATTGATATAATTGAGTTTATGTCCACATCTTAATTTAATACTTTTTTGAAAAATATTTTTTAGTTGTAGATGGACACAATACCTTTATACCTTTATTTTGCTTATTTGATTTGTTTATTTGGTGCTGGGGATTTAATCCAGTGCCTCACACTTGCTAGGCAAGCACTCTAGCATTGAACCACAACCCCAGCCCTTAATTTAATTCTTCTATTTGTCATTTCTGTCTCTTTTTCTCTCCTTTCTTGCTATTGATTTTTTACAATTGATGTTTACTTTTAGAGTTGTTTTTGGTTTACAGAAAACTTGAGTGAGAAGTACAGAGAGTCCTTTCGACACATTTGACATACTTGTTATCATGCAGAATAGTTTCAATCCCTTGTACTTCACTTATTCATTCATTTTTCCCTCCTACTGACCTCCTGAAAACAACTGATTTTTTTTTAACTATCCATGTAGTTTTGCCTTTTCCAGAGTATTACATAATTGGAATCATGTAGTATGAAGCCTTTTGAGATTGGTTTCTTTCTCTTGACAGTATTTAATGTATATTCATTTAAGATTCCTATTGTCTTTTCATGTTATAATAGCTCATTTCTTCTTTTTAAAATATTTTTGTAAAATATGGGAAGCATTTATAAATACCCTTAATTAATTAATTAATTAATTTTATTTAAAAAAAATTTAGTTGTCAATGGATCTTTTGTTTTATTTATTTATATGTGGTGCTGAGGATTGAACCCAGGGTTTCACACATGCCAGGCAAGTGCTCTGCCACTGAGCCACAACCCCAGCCCAGCTCATTTCATTGTAGTGCTCAATAATATTGAATTGGTTGGGGGTATAGATCAGAGGTAAAGTGCTTGCACAGCATGCACAAAGCCATAGGTTTGGGACCAGCCTAAATATGCACCTTTAGATGTTTTAACCCTCTGTGTAATGTAGTTTGGGGCTATCAATAAATGAATATACTTATGTTACACCTCAGAGATTATTTCCCCCTATGTTCTGTTTACCTCCACCAAGGTAAACTTCTTTGCAGTCCCCCCTAGGGGTGGATATGATTGAGAACAAGTTTACTTCTGATTTAGCCTAGTCTAAGAGTGTGATTCCATGAGCCTTGATGTCTACTTCCTATCTTAATGAGATCCATCAAAGCTACAGAACATTTGTCCAGATTTGCAAATGCCTACCAGATAAAAGTGGCTTCACTTCTCTGTTTACTTCTGAGGGACCTCACTTTTCCTTAGTTTTTCTTTGCTCGGTAATTCCTTTACTATCTTGTCAGTTTTTTGTATATTTCTGAAAAATAATTTTAAATATGTTATCCAACATTTTTGGTTGTTTTTAAAAGGAGGGTTGGTCTGACATGGCTAACTCACTCTATTTCCAGAAGCAGAATTCATTGTTTCTTTAGCATTTTTAAGAGAGCAGTTCCTATCTTTTCATTATAAGTATCCCTTAGCCATTTTAAATGTTTTAATGATACTTGTAAAATATGGTAAGGACTTCCTTATTGGTTTTATAAAATAGATCCAATGTTTCTTTATTTCAGGCCAAAGAGGCAGTGATGAAAGCTGAAAGACAGGATCCTACAAATGTTTTCACTCAATTTTATATGTTCAAGATTGCAGTCTTGGAAAGCAACTCTGACAGAGGTATAAATATTATTTATGAGTTATATTTGATAATGCAAAGAATTGAAAATCCTCAAAGAATAAATAATCTATAACAGAAAGCCACATTATTTTTGAAATAATGGAATTAAATATATGTTCTGTCTTTCCTATGAAAAATAATACAATAATACAAAAAGAAACCATGGAAGGTCATGCAGAAGTTAAAGAACACTGAATACCTATGGAGGGAATCTGAAGTGGGCAGATGTGGGACAAGAATTGGGGAAAAGTCTTGTCACTGTATGTTTTTTGTGTTTTCTGTCATTTGAACCAACCTATTCCAAAAGCTTTAAAAGCTGTGGGGGAAGAAAATTATAGTAAAAACATGTATCAGCCAAGAATTGTCCTCAGAGAAGGAAGGTTTTCAGGGCACATTTTGATTCTTTTCACTTATGTTTTGATTAGTGCATTATAATTATACATAATATTGGGGTTCATTTTGACATAATCATACATACATGGAATATAATTTGTTCCACTTCAGTCTCCAATACTTCCCCTTTCTCCTCCCTCCCCCATTCTCCATCCCCAACTTTACTGATCTTCCTTCTATTTATAGTTTTTTATTAGTGCATTATAGATGTACATGAAGGTAAAATTCACTGTTGTATATTTATATTTGTACACAATATAGTTTGGTCAGTTTCACACCACCATTCTGTCCTTTTCCTGTCCCTTCTCCCTCCCTCTCAATTCCGTTCCCCTCCTCCATTGATCTCTCTTCTATTTATGGGACACCCCCACCCCCCCCCCCGTTTTCCATCTAGAAGCAAGATAATTTTTGATATGTAAGGATTTAATACTACCATTTCTTTAATTCCTTTTTGGTTTTTTTCCCTCTCTTCCTAGCTTCCCTTGGGATTAGGTTATATTCCGTGGCAGTATTCTCTCATTACTTTTTATTCTTTGTTTATTAATTATAGAGTTTGTCTTTGTGGCTGTCATGAGGCTTATTTTAAGCTGATAATGAGTTGCATTAAATGATTGTGTTTTTAAAAATTGATATACTTTTTCTACCTGTTCTGGTGTTTTGTTTTTTGTTTGTTTGTTTGTTTGTTTGTTTTTTTATGGTACTAGGGATTGAACCCAGGGTATTGTGCATGCAAGACAAGCACTCTATCAACTGAGCTATATCCCCAGCCTCCTTCTACCTGTTCTGCTCACACATTTTTTTGTTTTGAACATCATAACTTTTATCTTTTTATACTGTGTATCCTCTAAAATATTTATCTATTATTACTTAAATGAATTTCTTTTTAACCTTCATATTAAAGGTACAAGTGAGTTGCATACCTAAGAGTATTCTTTTTTTTAAATATTTATTTTTTAGTTGTAGTTGGACACATTACCCTTATTTTATTTATTTTTATGTGGTGCTGAGGATCGAACCCAGGGCCTTGCACATGCTAGGCGAGTACTCTACCCCTGAGCTACAACCCCAGCCCCACCCTAAGAGTATTCTGAGTTTGATTTCCTACTTACTTTTGCTAGTAAGTTTTTTCCTTTGATATGATTTTGTGTTACTAATCAGTACTTTTTTCCTTCAGCTTAAAAAATTCCCTTCAGCATTTCTAGTAAGACAGGTCTGGTGTTGATGAACTCCTTTAGCTTTTGTTTGTCTGGGCAAGTTTTTATCTTCCCTTCATTTCTCAAGGGGAACTGTGTTAGAAAAAGTATTCCTGTTTGGTAGCCTTTTTTTTTTTAATCTGTACTTACTTTTCTTATTTTTTATTTTGTTGTATATGGACATAAACCTTTATTTTATTTATTTATTTTTTTATGTGGTGCTGAGGATCGAACCAATGCCTCACATGTGCTAGGCAAGTGCTCTACCAGTGAGCTACAACCCCAGCCCTACATCTGTACTTTTGATCTCACTCTTTCCTTGCCTGTAAGGTTTCTTCTGAGAAGATACCGATAGCCTTAATGGCACTCCCTTATATATTATGTGCTTCTTTTCTGTTGCTGCTTTCAGGATCCTCTCTGAAATTTGATTTTTGACTGTTTATGTCTTGTTGTAGTCTTAACACATTTCGCCACATAACTATCACTTAATCATCACACCCTGTATAACTTTTCATTGTGTAATCATCATATGATATAATTCTGTTTGTCAGGCCACATAAATGGTAAACAGAGCAGCAATGTACTCACCATTGGCATAGGGATAAGAATTTGTGTTCTCGTGCACTATAAGTTATAAGTCTAGTATTCTCAGAGCACATGCATTGTCAGTATATTTCCATAAGCCAAGTTGCATGGTTTGTTTAGAGCACTGCGTAACTAATGGTTAACACATCTTATATGAGTGGTGCTGAGGACGGAGTGTCAGATGATGAAGCCAATGACAGGGCACAGAATCTTCAGACACAGTAGATTAAATTTTGTAAGTCTGTATTTCTCAACACTATAATAAATTTACTCAAGTGTAATATTTTGACTATAGTGTACAAATCGATAACAACTAATGTGTTAACTTTTTTTCAGACCATAAAATAATGTTCACTAAACTGTCATAAAGAAATGTACATCAATTTCGACTATTCAGTTTTGACATATATTTCATGGAGTACGTATCCTAATCTTGCACCAAAGGCAATTTAATAATAGATGATTTTTAAGTAACACTGACATATTTTTAAAAAGATTCACATGATGGTCACACTTTACTTTTTCATGAAATTAAAACATTTAATGGTGCATTATAATTATATACAATAGTGGGATTCTTTGTTACATATTTGTACATGCACATAATATAACAATATAATTTGGTCAATTTGCAGAACAAAAATTTTTAAAAGCTCTAATATCTCTCATTTAAAGAACCAACAAGAAATTTGAAAATCTATCACCAAACATAAAAATAAAAAGTGTTGACTTTTCTTTTCTTTCCCTTACATACCCACAATTTCAGTTACATTTTATGTCATCTCCCGCTACCCCCTGTTCTCTATTGTTTCTGGGTATGAGGGCAGAAAATAACAAAGATAAACACCATAAAGGGAATGAGGGGATCTGAAATGAAGAAAATTTTATGCTCTAAATTTTAACTTAAGTTCTTAGTGCCTCACATGCTACTAAGCCTAGTTTTTTGTTTGTTGGTTTGTTTTTGTACAGAGATTGAACCCAGGGATGCCTAACCACTGAGCTACATCCTAAGCTCTTTTTTTTATATTTTATTTAGAGTCTCACTGAATTACCTAGGGCTTCGCTAAATTGCTAAGGCTGGCTTTGAACTCGTAATCCTCCTGCTTCAGCCTCCAAGCCACTGCCTCCAGCCCTGTTTTTTTTTTTTTAATTTTTAAAAATACTTTTTGTTTTATTTATTTTTATGTGGTGCTGAGGATTGAACCCAGTGCTAGGCTAGCACTCTACCATTGAGTCACAACCCCAGCCCCTTGCTCCAGTCCTTTTTATTTTTTATATTTTGAGACAGGGTCTCACTAAGTTCTTTAGAGCCTCACTAAGTTGCTGAAGCTGGCCTCTAAGCTGAAATTCTTCTGCCTAATCCTCCCAAGTTGCTGGGATTACAGTTGTGTATACCTACTCCTGGCTAGATCTCTTACCTTTTCTACTTGGATATTTATATAATTACCAAGATTTATTGAGTTTTCTGGGACTCTTTCTTTAAATAAGTTTTCTAACTCTTTTATCACTTTAACATCTACTGCTATATGTGAATACTTGTTCTTTTGATGATGTCCCGTAAGTCCCACAAGCTTTTTTTATTCCTTTCCATTCCTTTTTCTTTCTCCTCTGACTACCTGTTATTAAATAACCTGTCTTTTAAGTTTATATAATCTTTCTTCTACTTGACCATTTTATGCTCTTTATTGCATTTTTCAGCTCTCAGTTTTTTTTAACACCAGTGACACTCTTCACAGAACTAGAAAAAAACAATTCTAGCCAGGTAGAGTGGCACATGCCTGTAATCCCAGTAGCTTTGGAGGCTGAGATAGGAGGATTGCAAGTTCAAAGCAAGCCTCAGCAATTTAGTAGGGCCCTAAACAACTTAGCAAGACCCGGTCTCAAAATATTTTTTTTTTTAAAGGGCTGGGATGTAGCTCAGTGTAAAATGCCCCAGGTTCAATCCCCAGAACCAAAAGAAAAAAAAAAACAGTTCTAAAATTCATGTGGAAGAATAAGAGACTCAGAATATTTCTTATTTGCATCCTCCATTTTTCCCAATTTTGATTTTTTATTTCTCTATTATCTTGAAGTTTGCTAAACTTCCTTTAAAACCATTATTTTGAATTATTTGTTAGGCAGTCAACAAATATCCATCTTTTTGAAATGTGGTCTTATTATTTTACCAAGACTGGTCTCCAACTCTTGGGTTTGAGTGATCCTCCTACTTTAGCCTCCTGAATTCTGGGACTACAGGTATGTGCCACCATGCATAGTACAAATCTCCATTTCTTAGGGCCCTTTTCTGGTTATTTATTTTATTTTCTGGGTGACATAATGTTTCTATGATTGTTCTTGATATTTGTGACTTGCATTGTTATCTGCACATTTGAAGAAGTAGGGAATTATTATAGTATTTGCAGATTTACTTGTCTAGAAATGTCTTTCACCAGTCAGCCCATCCAGAGTTTGGGTCTTTGGAATCTGCACTAGGCATAGGTGCATGGGTACTAGACTGAAGACTGGGTCCCTGAGGGTCAGATAGGGTCCAGGAGCTGAAAAGGTTGTTCTGTAATCTAACTATACAAGGACATTCCTGGAAATTTGGTCCCTGGGGTCTAGCCCAACTCTGAAATCTACTGGAATGGCCTTAGATTCTGAGTCTGCTAAAATATGGGGATGCAGGGGCCAACTTGAAAAGTAATATTACAAGTTCTGGTTTGGAGGGTTGGGCCACAGGACCAGCCTGGCACTTGGAAGGCCTGGAGCCTGATTCTTTAGACCAGGAGTACAAATCTAATGATAGGGCTGGCCTTATACTGTGTGGGCCTAGAACCCTATATCCATGGGGGCCAGCCTAGAGTCTGGGTATCTGGGTACTGGGGCTGTGGGGCTATTCTACTGCTGGGCAGACCTGAAGCCTGGGGCAGTGGGGGCCAGCCTGGGGGTAATCCAAGTCCCAGGACCACAGGGGCCAGCCTGGTCCTAGGAGGGGACCTAGAAACTGAATCTATAGGACTGGCCTAAAGTCTGAGTTTGTGAGGACTGTGGTGGTACCAGGGCAGGCCCAAAGCCTGGGACCAAAAAGACTGGCCTCACACTGAGTCTATTCTAGACATCTAGGGGCTCCTGCCTATGGAACAGTCCTAAAGACCAAGTCCTTCGGGCAGATCTGGAACCTAGGAATATGGAATACAGCTTGGAATCTGGAGGTATGGGGCTCTCTCTGGTGCTAAGTATTACTGGTGCCCCAGTGTTGGAGTTTGCACTCTCTTCTTTCTCTTTCCCTCAAGCAGAGGGTTTCTCTCTCTGTTGTTTGGCCTGGGGTTGGAGGAGGGGTGATAAGGGTAATTAAAAACTATCCTTTTATTCTCCTCAGTGCACCTTATTTTTATGCTTCACCCAGGTGGACTAATCTCTTATTTGGTTTCCTTAGCTCTTGTGAAGGTATATTCATACATACATAGTTGTTCAAATTCATGTATTTTGTGAGCAGTAAGTACTAACAATTCCTATGCCACCATCTCGCTGATATCTGGTGTACACAAGTTCATTATCAGTTGTGTATTTTACAATTTTTTTCTTTTTTTCTTTCTGCATATTTTCTTTTATGAGAAGAAATTGGCAAGTTTGACAATGTCTAATTTATCTTTTTTCTTCTTCTATAGATTGTCCTTTTGATGCTGTAGCTAAGAAATCTTTGCTTAATCCAAGGTCACAAAAATATTTTCTACAACATTTTGTTTTAGGGTTTTTATTTTTAGGGCTGTGATCCATTTTGAGTTAATATTTGTATTTGATTCCAGGTGTGGATTGAAGTTCATTTGTTTACACTTAGTTATTGAATTGTTCCAGCATAATTTTTTAAAGAAGCAATGTTTCCTTAATTGAATTGCCATTGTATGGATCTCTTTCTGAATTCTTTCTTTTGTTGTATAAAATAAAGACATCATTTATTATATGTCTTTACATCATTTCTACTCTGTCTTAGTTATTGTAGCTACGTAATAAATATAGAATTATGGAGTGTTAGTCCTCCAACTTTGTTCTCTCTCAAATTGTTTTGACTGTTTCAAATCTTTTGTATATCCATATGAGTTTTCCAATTTTTACACAAGTGAATTTTTTGGTACTGGGGATAGAACCCAGGGGTGCTTAATCACTGAGCAACATCCCCAGCCCTTTTTATTTTTTATTTTGTGACAAGGTCTCACTAAGTTGCTTAGGACTTCACTAAGTTGCTGAGGCTGGCCTCAAACTTATGATCTTCTTGCCTCAGCCTCCCTAGTCACTGGATTATAGGTCTGTACCACCTCACCTGGCACAAGTGAATTTTTATTGTGATTGTGTTGAATTATAGATCAGACTTATTATTATTATTATTATTATTATTATTATTATTATTACAATGCTGAGAATCAAACCCAGGGTTTCATGAGTGCTAGCCAAATGCTCTACCACTAAGCCATACTTCCAGCTCAACATCTTAACATTATTGAGTCTTTCAACTCATGAACAAGTATTTGATTCCAGGTATGGATTGAAATTCATTTGTTTGCACTTAGTTATTGAATTATTTAAACAATTGCCTCCATTTATTTAGGTCTTTCTTAATTTCTTGAAATAATTTTTTCTGCTTTTAAGTGTATAATCTTGGGCATCTTTTTATCAGATTTATACCTAAGTATACCATGTTTTATACTATTTTAAATGACTTTTTTAAAAACTTCAATTTTTGACTACTTACTGTTAATATATAGACATGCAAATGTTTTTTGTATTGACCTTGTATCTTACAACTTTTTTAAAAAAATATTTTTTTAGTTGTAGATGGGCACAATATCTTTACTTATTTTTATGTGGTACTGAGGATCAAACCCAGTGCCTCACACATACCAGGCAAGTGCTCTACCACTGAGCCACAACCCTAGCCTCATATCTTACAAATTTTATAAACTCATTAGTTAGTTCCAATAGCTTTCTTGTGAATTCCATTAGATTTTTTACATAAACAATCATGTTTTCTGTGAATAATGATAATAAATCATCTTCTAATTACCATTTTAATGACAATCTGCAAGTTTTATGTGTTTTTATTTTAATTCAGGTAAAATATTTTCCATATTAACTTTTGATTCCTTTTTAAATCACATGGGATTATTTAGAAATATTTATTTTCCAAATATTTTTCAGATTTTCTTGAGAGTGTTATTGATTTTCAATTTAATTCCATTATAGTAAAAGATCAAACCTTATATGACTTAAATTCTTTGAAATATATTGTGACTTGTTCTGTGGCCCAGCATATTGGCTTTCCTGGCAAATTGGAAAAAATTGGCACTGGAAAAAATTGGCACTGGTTGGTGTTTGGCTAAGTATTATAAAAATGTCAGTCAGGTCAACTTGATTGCTGATTTTCTGTTTACTTGTTCTACCAATTATTGAGAGAAGGTATTGAAATCTTTGATTATAAATGTGGATTTGTTAATTTCTCCTTGCAGTTCCATAGATTTTGCTTCTTATATTATGATATTTTGTTATTTGGTACATAAATATTTAACTTTAGGTGCTCATCATGAATTGATTCCTTTATTATCTTGAAATAACTTTCTTTCACTGGTTATTTCTTTCTTGGATATCTACTGTTTCTGATATTAGATACTCCGACTTTCTTTTGATTGTCTTTACTATAGCATGAATTATCCCATCTTGTTTGTTTTCTTATTGGTACTGGGGATTGAACCCAGTATAATTACAACTTTATTTTTAGACAGGGTCTTGCTAAAATTAATGAGGCTGACCTCAAACTTGTGATCCTCCTTCCCCAGCTGCCCAAGTCACTGGGATTACAAGTGTGCACCACTGCACTGCTGCCTGTGCTTTCCTTTCAGCAAATTTTGTCTTTATGTTTCTTGTAGGTAGCATATATTTAAGAGTTTTATTTTAATCTGATTTGACCATCTCCATCTTTCAATTAGGTTACAAAATCATTTATATGTAACAAACACGATTGTCAATATGATTAGATTAAAATTTAGCATCCAATTCTCTCCTATTTGTTTTATCTGTTGTTATTTGACATTTTCCTTTTTTCTGACTTCTTTTGGATTAGTGAAATTTTTATGAATATTTATTTATTTAACAGTAGAATTCATTTTGACATATTGTACACAAATGGAACACAACTTCTCATTCCTCTGGCTGTACAGTAATTACATTTATCTCCTTTTTGGCCTATTAGCTATTATACTTGGTTGTGTTTTTTTGGTACTAGGGATTGAACCCAGGGGCACTATATCACTAAGAAACATCCCCAAGCCATTTTAATTTTTTATTTTGAGACAGGGTCTCACTAAGTGGCCCAGGGCATCACTAAATTGCCGAGGCTGGCCTCAAACTTGTGATCCTCCTGTCTCGGCCTTCCAAGTCACTGGATTACTGATGTGCACCACCATTCCTGGTTCTTTGTTTTTCCACTTGTTACTTAAGGTCTATAGTGCACATATTTAACTTGCATTGGTTTACCTTTAAGACATAATAAAATATAATACATCCATTCAAATTTTAACTTTTTTCTGTATATTTCATTTTATGTATATACTGAAATGTATTTAGGCTCTCCATTATTAATGAAATTTAGGTCCATATTTTACTCTAGTTTTTTTGAATAGTGGTTATTGAACCCAGAGAAACAATGCACCACTATACCCTAGCCCCATATTTTACTCTTACAAGCAATACTTGATGAGAATCCTTGGATGTGTGTTTTTTTTAATATTTATTTTGTAGTTTTAGGTGGACACAATATCTTTATTTCTACACTTTTGTGGTGCTGAGGATCAAACCCAGTGCCTTGTGCATGCTAGGCGAGTGCTCTACCACTGAGCCACAACCCCAACCCCTGGATATTTACTCTTGCAAATACATTTATAAGATAAATTCACAGAAGTACAATTGTTCAGTTGAGCATTTTTTATGATATTCAAATCTTCCTTGACATTTAACCAACTCATATGATTTTGTGAATCTTAATTAATATTCTAAAGATATTAATGCTCTAAAATAAGTTCCAAATTTGTTGTGATACAATTAACTCTACATGAGTATTAACTTTGATAAGAATATCTCAATTTTATTGTTTCCTTGTTTTTCAGCTCTTCAGGCAATCACTACTTTAGAGAGTTTATTAACAGCTGAAAAGCCAGAAGATAATGATCTACTTGAAGATAGAGGTTCACATACTATGCTCCTAAATTTAGCTGCCCAGTTTGCTCTAGAGGTAATTCATATGTTTCTGTCTCCTAGACTTCTACCTCTTTCCCTTTTTGAAAGACATTTAATAGAATTCATCAGTTAGTTACAGAGTCTCTACTGTTTGTTTTGCCTCACATTTTCTAAACCAAGCTTGGAATTGCTTTATTTCTCTTTTTTTGTAATGCAGGCTAAGTTAAACAAAACATAATGAAATAATAGATTTCTGCTTAAATAACAGAAAAAAAGTAAGCATAGCAAAACACTAATTTCTAGAAGAAATCCAGATTTAAAATGCTATATTAATGCAAGTAAATAGGTATCTTAATTGGAAATATCTTTTTTAATCAGATTGAACAAAATGCTTTAAATTTTTGTGAATGCTTTTAGTTTATAACCATAAAAATTACTCTAGATATGATAAATACTTGCAACCCTGTTTTTTACTTGCATAATTCTTTAGGAAAAGAATCCTAGCAGCTCTGGTACTCTTAGATTGAGTTTGAGTATTGGCTCTGTGGCTTAATAAGTGCCTAACTTCTTTGAGTTTTCATTTGTCATTTGCACAATAAAAATAATACCCTTCTCTAGGACTGTTATGAAAACTGATAAGTTGGCTGAAAATTGGTATGTAAACTGTGAAGCTTGATCTTCTTATTTATTTAAACTACTTTAGTTTCTGATTCTTTCTTTATGAAAACTATCTTTCTGCTCAGAGCTACTATTCCATAATTCTTCTACTAGCTCTGTTCTGCTTTTTATATCTACTGTAAATGTATAAACCTTCCTTTAAAAATGTAGTTGCCTTTGGGTTTCACACTACAGAATTTCTCTCATTTCCTCCTTTTCCCCAGCCTGAACAAACACATCCTATGTCTGCATCTGCCAATTTTTTTTCTTTCTTCAGGAGTTCAGTTACCCTACTCATTAATATCAAAACACATCTCATCCAAACCCTATTTAACAACTACTTTGGACAAGATATTGGTCTATGTGCTAGAATTATGGTCACCAAGGAACTCTCAAGTCAATTTGTACAAGCTATCCATCAGCAATGTAAGATCAATGTAAGAACTATCCATATGTAGGATAAAGACCAACTAACTACTATACAGGTTAAAAATTACTGGAGTTCAGAGTAGAAATAGAGCACTGAAAACTGGAATGTCTCTACAGTGGAGGGAAACCTTAGGTTAGACTTTGAAAAGGATAGCATTTAGGTTTACAACATTTTTCTTTTGCAGTGCTGAGATCAAACCTAAGTCCTCATGCATACTAAGCAAGTGCTTTACCACTGAGCCATACCTTCAGCCTCATGTAAGAAAAAGGTTTTTTAAGGGTGTAATGGTGTAAACAAGACATGGAAAAAGGAATGTGATTGACTTTAGATACACTATACTTGGTTAGAATAATAGCTGATTTCTCTAGCATTCCAGATCTTGTGCCTAATAGAATAGTGGCTTATATCATTATGATAATGATATAGAGAAGCATAGAGTAAAGGACAAGAAATAGCTTTGGGCAGATTGTATAATGCTTTTATTTTCTAAACAATAAGATGGTTGATGGTAATTTATGTAAAGGTAGTGCTTTGAGAAAATAATTTTGCTTATGCCTAGGCAACTGAGTAGAGAGAAATTAGAGATGGGCAGGATAGGAGACCATGGTAATAATCCAGTCTTAAGGTGATAAGAATCTAGGTAAGGGTAATAGAAGTATGATTTTAAGCAGGTAAAACATTACTTTCTCTTCTATCAATCATTCTCTTTACAAAATTCACCTCTCCTCACACAAGAGATGATGTGGGTATTCTAGGTTCTGAAAACTCAGGCAGCCAAGAAGAGAACTTGCACAGATTCCTACCACCATCTCTGCTCACACACCAGATATTCTGCCCTCTCCACTGCCATCATGGATGAACTATCCATGTTCCTTCCTATAGCTAATCTTTCAACTTAAACACTTGTTTCCATTGCTTCTTGCCTTTTTTCTCTCTTACATTGTCAACTTTTTGTTTTCTTATTGGTTCATTCCCATCAGCATATAACATATACAATTATCCCATCTCAAACAAACAAAAGCCAAAAGATTCTCTTGGCCTTCCTTCTCTTATCAACTACTGTCCAATTTCTTTTCTTCTCTTTGTAAAAAAACTTCCCTGAGATGTAACCTACGCTTGTTCTTCCAATGATCTCCTAAGCCTTGTTCAGTCAGGCTTTTGTCACTGAAAAAAGTACTTTTATCTACTAAGAGTGCTTTTGTCAAGTCATCAATGACTTCTGTATTGTAAATCTTGATGGTTAAATATCAGTCCTTATTGTATTTTACCAATCTGCAGTGGCCAGCACAGTTGATCATTCTTTCCTCTTTGAAACATAGTTGGCTTCCATGATTACCATGTGGTTATCCTTGTTTTTCTCCTACCTCATGAGTCACTCTTTCATTCTTCTTTGCTGATTCCTTTTCTCCTCTCCTAGTCTCAAGTGATGACCTTAGGAGTGTTTGTGGTTCAAGAAAAGATGATAAGGTATAAGCTAATCATCTAGGAAAGCAGGAAAGTGAATGACTAGGAAGCGTGATATACTTGCCAGTAGCATTAAGGCTCTTGTGTGTGTGCGTGGAACTGAGAATTGAACTGGGAGGCACTCTACCACTGAACTACATCCCCAACCACCACAAAAGGCATTTTAAAGTAATACGAGTATATGCATTATTTTTTTCTAGGCCACATTCTGCTGAATGGATGCAAGCACAAAAGTCAGTATAGCTGGATGTGGTAGCACATGCTAGTCCTAGACTCAGGAGACTGAGGCAGGAGGATCACAAGTATGAGGCTAGCATGGGTAACTTAGTGAGTCCCTGTCTCCAAATATATGAAGAACTAGAGATGTAGCTCAATGGTAGAGCACCCCTGGGTTCAATCTCTAGTACCCCTCTAGACAAAATCAGTAGAATATTGGACTGAGGGTTTTGCCAGATAAATACAGTGAATCAAAAGAAGAGCAAGAAAATCTAGGATGAAGGGAGTGGTTATAATTCAGTTGTATGGAATTTAAACTTGGTATGGAGGAAGACTTTAAGGGGATGAGGGATGGTAAAAGTTGGTAACATCAATGAGTTGAAGGTCTTACTGCAAGTAAGGATTGAGGAGTCAGCATAATAAAATAAGTGAGTTGGAAATGTTAAGAGACAATGATTAGAAAGTGGAATATACCTGATGCTGAAAGCTGGAGTGAAAGACTAGGGCGAGGGAGTGAGGTACCTAGGGCATGAAACTTAAGAGGGCACTCTCAGGGTGAGCAAGTCTGGGCTTGGTACTTGTATCATACCGAAAGTGAGTGCCTCCTTATACTTTGCACCCTAGGTGCCTCACTTGCCTCACCTGACTCACCCTAGTCCCAGCCCTAAAAGTATGAAAGGGCTGCAATTATTAGTAATGACAGGGTCTAGGGAATGGCTGTAGGAGTGAATGACTGAGGTAATTGGCAGAGTGGAATGTAGGGAGCTAAGAGACTAAGGATATTAGGAGGATTGCCTGTCCGTGTATTGAAGTTGCCAAAAAAATAAGACAGGAGTAGTTTGTGTAGAAAATAACTCTGCAATAGTTAAGCCATCAAGAAATGAGAAGAAATAGCTTAGGATCTGATGGACCACAGTAATAATGAGGGATAGTGGGTACTATAGTCTGGTGACAAGAAATTCAAAGTCAGGGTTTTAGGAAAGAAAAAAAATGATTTCAAAATAATAGCAAAAAGTGAGAAGGATACCTAATCCATCTCCAGGCCTAGGGGTAGAAGGATAATGAGAGCAAAATCAGGCACCATTTGATAGGGCTCCAGTAGAAGCAGCTTCTTTGGTAGAAACCTAGATTTCTATTATAGCAATAATGTGGAGGGGACTTTCAGAGAAGAGTTTGCTTTTATAAGAGATTTTGCTGGTAATAGACTAAATTTCTGAGAGCATATTAGAAGGTGTGGGGTGTTGGGGGGAGATGAGAAAAAGAAGAGAGAATATATACAGCCTTTCAGGGATTAGCATGCTGAAAATGAAGGTGCTCTGACAGTCTGGGTTACTCCTAATAAAAAGAGATAAACAGCACGAAGAGTAGTTCAAGTGGATTCAAGGTAGTGTTAGCAAGGCTGTGTTTGTGGATAGACAGTTGTGATTTTCTGGGGCTAATATGAAACCATTGTTTTTGTCAGTGAGTTGTATTTTCATTTGACCTTCTTGCCGTAGCTCTTTTGAGAACACAAAATGAACAGGTTCAGATGTGTTTTCCCTTGCCCTTAATGGGCAATAATGCAGATAACTTGACTGTATTTTTAAAAATGTATTAGTGCATTATATTCATACAAAATATTGGGGTTCATTTTTACCTACTTATACAAGCATGAATTAATTTGCTCCAATTCAGTTCCTAGTACTTCCCATTTTTCTTCCCTCCTTCCTCACCTGTTTCCTTTCTTCTATTCTACACTCTTTCTTCTATTCATTTAGAGTTTTTTTAATCAATTAGTGTATTATAGATAATACACAAAGGTGAAATTCACTGTGGTATATTCGTATATGTACACAGGATAGTTGGGTCAGTTTCATACCCACCATTCCTCCTTTTTCCTGTCCCTCCTTCCTCTCTCTCAGTCCCCATCCTCTACTCCACTGATCTCTCTTCTATTTTCATGGGAACCCACACACACACACACACACACACACACACCAACTTTTTCCCCTTATCTTGGTTTGACTTCTGAATATGAGAGAAAACATTTGACCCTTGACTTTCTGGGTCTGGCTTATTTCACTTAACATGATGTCCTCCTCTTCCATTCATTTACCAGTAAATGCCTTAATTTCATTCTTATTTATGGCTGAGGTTAAAACTCTATTGCATATATATCCCATATTTTCTTAATCCATTTATCTGTTAATGAACATCTGAGCTAATTCCATAACTTGGCTATTGTGAATTGTACTACTATAAATATTGGTGATCTTAGATCTGATTTTAGATTTTTTGGCTGATTTTAGATCTTTTGGCTATATACCATGGAGTGGGATAGCTGGGTCATATGGTGGTTCCATTCCTCATTTTTTTGAGGGGTCTCCACCCTGCTTTCCAGAGCAGTTTTACTAATTTGTGGTTCCATCAACGCTGTATGAGTCTATCTTTCCCCCATATGCTTGCCAGTATTTGTTATTGTTTGTATTTTTGATAATTGCCATTCTATTTAGAATGAGATGAAATCTCAATGTAGTTTTGACTTACATTTCCCTGATTGCTAGAGATGTTGAAATTTTTTTCACATATCTGTTGGCCATTGTATTTCTTCTTTTGAGAAGTATCTGTTTATTTCTTTTACCCATTTATTAATTGAGTTCTTTCTTTATTTATTTACTTACTTATTTTTGGTGTTAAGTCTTTTGAGTTCTTTATATATTATGGATTAATCCTCTGTCTGAGGAGCAGGTGGCAAAGATCTTTTCCCATTCTATAGGCTTCCTCTTCCTGCTCTTAATTATTTACTTTGCTGGCAGAAGCATTTAATTTGATGCTGTCCCACTTATTGATTCTCGGTTACATTTCTTGCTCTTTAGAAGACTTGTTAAGGAAGTCAGTGCCTGTGCCAATATGGTGAAGTGTTGTGCCTACATTTTCTTCTAGAAGTTGTAGATTTACTGCTCTAATTCTTAGGTCTTTGATTCACTTTGAGTTGACTTTTGTGCAGGGTGAAAGATAAGAATATAGTTTCATTCTTCTACATATGGATATCCAGTTTTCCCAGCACCATTGGTTAAAAAGGCTCTTTTCTCCAATATATATTTTTTGGCACCTTTGTTGAGTATCAGATGACTCTATCTATATGGATTTGTCTCTGTGACTTTTATTCTGCTCCATTGGCCTTCATGTCTGCTTTGGTGCCACTACCAGGCAGTTTTTGTTACTAAAGCTCTGTAATATAATTTTAAATTAGGTATTGTGATATCTCTGGCATTGCTTTCTTTGTTTAGAATTGCTTTGGCTATTCTGGGTCTCTTATTCCTTCAAATGAATTTTAGAATTGTGTTTTTTTCTAGTTCTGAGAAGAATGTCATTGGTATAACACTCTTGGTAGCATAACCACTTTGACAATACTAATTTTGCCTATCCAAGAGCATGGGAGGTTCTTTCCATCTTCTAAAATCTTCAGTTTCTTTCCTCATTGTTCTATTGTTTTCATTGTAGAGGTCTTTTTCCTCCTCGGTTAGATTTATTCCAAAGTGGCTTTTTTTTGGTGTGTTATTGTGAATGGCATGGTTTTCCTAATTTTTTTAAAAAAAATTTAAATTAATTTTTATTTATATATGACAGTGGAATGCATTACAATTCTTATTACACATACAGAGCACAATTTTTCAAATCTCTGGTTGTATACAAAGTATATTCACACCAATTCATGTCTTCATACATGTACTTTGGATAATAATGTCCATCACATTCCACCATCATTTCTAACTCCATGCCCCCTCCCATCCCCTGCCACCCCTCTGCCCTAACTAGAGTTTGTTTCTTCCTTCCATGCTCCCTCTCCCTATCCCACTGTGAATCAGCCTCCTTTATGTCAAAGAAAACATTCAGCATAGTATAGAAAAGCTATTAATTTGTGTATGTTGATCTGATATCCTTATATCTTATATATTGATTAATTTGTTTATCAATTCCAGAAGTCATCTGGTAGAGTTTTTGAGATCTTCTAAATATCGGAACATGTCATCAACAAACAGAGATCATTTGAGCTCTTCTTTTCCTATTTGTATCTCTTTTATTTTTTTCTCTTACCTGATTTCTCTGGCTAGAGTTTTTCAAGAGCTATATTGAGTAAAAGAGGTGAGAGTAGACATCCTTGTTCCTCTTCTTAGAGGAAATGCTTTCAGTTTTTCTCTGTTGCTTTGATTTGTAATTTAACAAATTATGTCTGTTCTTTTTAGAATGGACAAGCCATTCCAGCAGGAAAAGCCCTGGAATATTTAGCTCAACATTCAGAAGACCCACAACAAGTTCTTACAGCTTTGAAGTAAGTAATCCATTCTATGGAGGGGAAAAGATTTCTTTTGCTCCTTTTGCCCTTGATCTATAATCTGACAAAGTAGTGCTGATGAACTCAGTGCCAACTCTTATATCTATTAACCCAGGTACTCAAAGTAAAAAAAACAACAACAACAATAACAAAAAAAAAAAATACAACTGAACTTGATCTTCCTTCTTCTCTTTTTCTAGTAAGGAAAATGGTTTGTCAAAAGGGAGTTTTTACATACAATAGTGAGGGGAAAAAAAGAGCAGGTTGGGACATGATAACTACTAATGTGACTGAGAAAATGCCAGTGTGAAAAATGGGAAACCAGAAGGATCCTAGAATGGTTTTTCTGTTGGCCAACTTCAGGCCACACTTCCAAAGGGAAAAGTAGTCACAGAAATAAAAGGGGAGTTGAGATACTTGCATGCCTTCAATCAGGTAAATATCTAAAATCATTCAGGACAGTGGTATTGTTTAGAGCATTTTCAGATTTGAAACAAACATCTGTTTTGTCAGTTTGTCATTGTGCTTCCAGTTCCCTTAAAAGAATAGTGAACATTTTTTATGTAGAACCTGAAGATCAGTTTTAGATTCCTTTATAAGATGAAAAATATAAAGACATGTACACCATACCTGCTGTTCTAGCAGATGTTGTTGGACAGTGATACAAACCTTGGAACCATTTAGTAACTTCTGATAAGCAAAATTTTTTATTTTAAAATTATCTTATTAAATTCCACTTTCAAAATTAAAAAATTGTTATATTTTCATTGCAACCATTAAAACAAATCAAAGATCTTTAAATACAATAAGCTTAATCTCCCCCTTTACTCTCTGTCTTCTCAATTCTGCCTCCTGGGGTAATCAGGGTTAATGACTTGGTATATATTTTTTAACATGTTTCCTAAGAATCCCTTTCTCTATTACTTTTTATGCAGATGTCTGTTTCGTCTTGTTCTTCCACAAGTTAATCAAACTCCAGGTTCTGAAAATAAGTAAGTTATTTCAATAGAAATGATGGATTCCATTAGAAATATTATAATAATTTTAAATACAAAACCTTACATTAAGTGATATGTAATGTAGTAGATAAGATTAATACAGGGCTAGTCTTCCTGGTTTCATATCCTGGCTCTGCTATTTATTAAATGTGGACCTTGGGAAAATTTCTTAACTTTTCTTGGCTTCAGTTTCTCCATCTATAAAATGGAAATAATAATAGAATATACCTCACAGGGCTGCTGTGGTTACTCAATAGTGAATTAACACATTTAAAAGGCAAAAGATGCCGAATTCCAGCTCCCGGAACTGAGCCCGCGGGGACTGCTTCTTGGAGCTTACACTTATAGGAGCTTACACCGAGCACAGAGCGGCCGAGTTCCGGCTCCCGGAACCGTCCCGGAACCGCCCTGGCTCAGGGCTGCGGAGCCCGCGGAGGCTGCTTCTTGGACCCTGCTACTATCAGAGCATACACCAAACACTAAGCGGCCGAATTCCGGCTCCCGGAACTGAGCCCGCGGGGGCTGCTTCTTGGAGCCTACACTTATAGGAGCTTACACCGAGCACGGAGCGGCCGAGTTCCGGCTCCCGGAACTTCCCTGGACCGGGGCTAGGAGCCCGCGGAAACTGTGTCTCGGTCCGGGTCCTGCTGAGGGCAGGTCAGGACTCACCCATTGCTTGGGTTGCCTGGCAAGGGGAACGAAATGCTGCCATTCGCATAGGATACCAACATGGCAGAGATCTGATGTCAGCAGAAAGCGGTGGAGGAGAGATCTTCATCAATACCAGCGGTGACATAAGCAGTTGGTCTTCTGGTAAGGGGGGTGAGGCTCAGTCACCCGAGTCTCCTCAATTTGTCCTCGAGCTGGAGGGAAGGAGCCGGGCCGCCGCCAGCCCCCGGAGCAGGCCCAGCGGCTCACCAGCGTGGTGACCGCGTGACCCCAATTGGAGAGGGGGCGGAGCGGAGCCGCCACCCACACCCGCCAGGTGGGCAGACCCACGACCCAGTAGTACATGGGCGTGGTAGGAGGGGCAGGGCAGAGCCGCCCTTCGCGCTTGCAAGGTAAACAGACCTGTGACAGCCTGGCGGGTCAGGCCCAGTGGCCTGCCAGTGTGGTACACACGTCACCCCAACTCGAGTAGGGGCAGAGCAGATCCTTATCCCACGCCCGGATCAGGCCCTGCCGGTGTGGTGGTCACGTGACCCCAATTGGAGTGGGGGTGGAGCGGAACCGCCACCCGTGCCCGCAGGGTGAGCAGACCAGTGATCAACCTGCAGATCAGGCCCAGGGGTCCGCAGGCGTGGTAGGAGGGGCAGGGCAGATCCGCCGCCAGCGCCTTCAAGGTAGGCAGACCTACAACAGACCGGCGGATCAGGCCCAGGAGCCTGCCGGCGGGGTACAAACACCACCCTAATTGGAGTAGGGACAGAGCAGAGTCGCCTCCCTTGCCAGGAACAGACCCAGCATCCTGCAGGCGGGGTAGTCACGACACACCAATTGGAGTAGGGGCAAAGCAGAGCCTCCACTCGTGCCCGAAAGGTGGGCAGATCTGCGACCGACCAGCAGGACAGGCCCAGTGGCCTGCTGGTACGACAGACACGACACCCCAATTGGAGTAGGGGCAGAACAGAGCCGCCACCAGCTCCCAGAACAGGCCCAGTGACCTGCCGGCGTGGTAGCCACGACACCCCAATTGGAATAAGGAGAGAGCAGAGCCGCCGCCCGCACCTGCAGGAAAGATACGCAAGCAGTATGAAAAGACAAGGAAAGAAAGGACCACAAGCAATGCAGGTCAACGCAACTTTAGAAGAGGTAACAGCTGCAGCAGATGGAATGTCAGATAAAGAATTCAGGATATACATGCTTCAGATGATCTGGAGTATCAAGGAAGACATTAAACAGCAAAATCAGACAATGAAAGATCACTTCGACAACGAATTACGCAAACAAATCCAGGAAGCAAAGGATCAACTATACAGGGAGATAGAGGTTATAAAAAACAAGCAATCAGAAATCCTAGAAATGCAGGAAGCAATAAACCAACTTAAAAACTCAATGGAGAATACTACCAACAGAGTAGAACACTTAGAAGATAGAACATCAGACAATGAAGACAAAGTATTTCAACTGGAAAAGAACATAGACAGCTCAGCAAGACTGTTAAGAAACCATGAGCAGAACATCCAAGAAATATGGGATAACATTAAGAGACCAAACTTAAGAGTCATTGGGATACAGGAAGGTACAGAGCTCCAAACCAAAGGAATGAGCAGTCTATTCCATGAAATAATACAAGAAAACTTCCCAGACTTGAAGAATGAGACAGAATCCCAAATCCTAGAAGCCTACAGGACGCCGAATGTGCAAAATCATAAGAGATCCACACCTAGACACATTATAATGAAGATGCCCAACATACAGAATAAGGAGAGAATTTTAAAAGCTACAAGAGAAAGGAAGCAGATTACATTTAGGGGCAAGCCAATCAGGATAACAGCTGATCTTTCAACACAGACTCTGAAAGCTAGAAGATCCTGGAATAACATATTTCAAACACTGAAAGATAATGGGTTCCAACCAAGAATTGTGTATCCAGCAAAATTAAGCTTCAGGATGGAGAATGAAATTAAAACCTTCCACGATAAACAAAAGTTTAAAGAATTCGCAGCTAGAAAACCATCTCTTCAAAACATCCTAGCCAAAATATTACAGGAAGAGGAAATGGAAAATAACAATGAAAACCAACAGTGGGAGGTAGGACAGTAAAGGGGGGGGGGAAACAATCAAAGAGGAAAACAAACAATGTTTAGTAACAGAAATAAACAAATATGGCTGGAAGAACAACCCATATCTCAATAATAACCCTAAATGTTAATGGCTTAAACTCACCAATTAAGAGACACAGGCTAGTAGAATGGATCACAAAACAAGACCCAACAATATGCTGCCTACAGGAGACGCATTTGATAGGAAAAGACATACATAGGCTGAAGGTGAAAGGTTGGGAAAAATCATATCACTCATATGGACTTCGGAAACAAGCAGGCGTGTCCATACTCATATCAAATAAAATAGATTTCAAGCCAAAGTTAATCAAAAGAGATAAAGAGGGACACTACATACTGCTTAAGGGAACCATACACCAACAAGACATAACAATCATAAATATTTATGCCCCAAACAATGGTGCAGCTATGTTCGTCAAACAAACTCTTCTCAAGTTCAAGAGTCTAATAGACCACCACACCATAATCATGGGAGACTTCAACACACCTCTCTCGCCACTGGACAGATCTTCCAAACAAAAGTTGAATAAGGAAACTATAGAACTCAATAACACTATTAATAACCTAGACCTAATTGACATATATAGAGTATACCACCCAACATCAAGCAGTTACACTTTTTTCTCAGCAGCACATGGATCCTTCTCAAAAATAGATCATATATTATGTCACAGGGCAACTCTTAGACAATATAAAGGAGTAGAGATATTACCATGCATCTTATCTGATCATAATGGAATGAAACTGAAAATCAACGATAAAAGAAGGAAGGAAAAAGCATACATCAATTGGAGAATGAACAATAGGTTACTGAATGATCAATGGGTTATAGAAGACATCAAGGAGGAAATTAAAAAATTCTTAGAGATAAATGAAAACACAGACACAACATATCGGAATCTATGGGACACATTGAAAGCAGTTCTAAGAGGAAAATTCATTGCTTGGAGTTCATTCCTTAAAAAAAGAAAAAAACAACAAATAAATGATCTCATACTTCATCTCAAAATCCTTGAAAAAGAAGAGCAAAACAACAGCAAAAGAAGTAGAAGGCAAGAAATAATTAAAATCAGAGCTGAAATTAATGAAATCGAAACAAAAGAAACAATTGAAAAAATTGACAAAACTAAAAGTTGGTTCTTTGAAAAAATAAACAAAATCGACAGACCCTTAGCGATGCTAGTGAAGAGAAGAAGAGAGAGAACTCAAATTACTAGCATACGGGATGAAAAAGGCAATATCACAACAGACACTTCAGAAATACAGAAGATAATCAAAAACTATTTTGAATCCTTATACTCCAATAAATTAGAAGATAGTGAAGGCATAGATAAATTTCTTAAGTCATATGATCTGCCCAGATTGAGTCAGGAGGATATAGAAAACCTAAACAGACCAATATCAATTGAGGAGATAGAAGAAACCATCAAAAGACTACCAACTAAGAAAAGCCCAGGTCCCGATGGGTATACAGCAGAATTTTACAAAACCTTTAAAGAAGAACTAATACCAATACTTTTCAAGCTACTTCAGGAAATAGAAAAGGAGGGAGAACTTCCAAATTCATTCTATGAGGCCAACATCACCCTGATACCTAAACCAGACAAAGACACTTCAAAGAAAGAAAACTACAGACCAATATCTCTAATGAACCTAGATGCAAAAATCCTCAATAAAATTCTGGCGAATCGGATACAAAAACATATAAAAAAAATTGTACACCATGATCAAGTAGGATTCATCCCTGGGATGCAAGGCTGGTTCAATATACGGAAATCAATAAATGTTATTCACCACATCAATAGACTTAAAAATAAGAACCATATGATCATCTCGATAGATGCAGAAAAAGCATTTGACAAAGTACAGCATCCCTTTATGTTAAAAACTCTAGAAAAACTAGGGATAACAGGAACATACCTCAATATTGTAAAAGCAATCTATGCTAAGCCTCAGGCTAGCATTATTCTGAATGGAGAAAAACTGAAGGCATTCCCTCTAAAATCTGGAACAAGACAGGGATGCCCTCTCTCTCCACTTCTCTTCAACATAGTTCTCGAAACACTGGCCAGAGCAATTAGACAGACGAAAGAAATTAAAGGCATAAAAATAGGAAAAGAAGAAATTAAATTATCACTATTTGCAGATGATATGATTCTATATCTAGCAGACCCAAAAGGCTCTACAAAGAAACTATTAGAGCTAATAAATGAATTCAGCAAAGTGGCAGGATTTAAAATCAACACGCATAAATCAAAGGCATTCCTGTATATCAGCGACAAATCCTCTGAAATGGAAATGAGGACAACCACTCCATTCAAAATATCTTCAAAAAAAATAAAATACTTGGGAATCAACCTAACAAAAGAGGTGAAAGACTTATACAATGAAAACTACAGAACCCTAAAGAGAGAAATAGAAGAAGATCTTAGAAGATGGAAAAATATACCCTGTTCATGGATAGGCAGAACTAACATCATCAAAATGGCGATATTACCAAAAGTTCTCTATAGGTTTAATGCAATGCCAATCAAAATCCCAATGGCATTTCTTGTAGAAATAGAGAAAGCAATCATGAAATTCATATGGAAAAATAAAAGACCCAGAATAGCAAAAACAATGCTAAGCAAGAAGTGTGAATCAGGCGGTATAGCGATACCAGACTTCAAACTATACTACAGAGCAATAGTAACAAAAACAGCATGGTACTGGTACCAAAACAGGCGTGTGGACCAATGGTACAGAATAGAGGACACAGAAACCAATCCACAAAACTACAACTATCTTATATTTGATAAAGGGGCTAAAAGCATGCAATGGAGGAAGGATAGCATCTTCAACAAATGGTGCTGGGAAAACTGGAAATCCATATGCAACAAAATGAAACTGAATCCCTTTCTCTCGCCATGCACAAAAGTGAATTCAAAATGGATCAAGGAACTTGATATCAAATCAGAGACGCGCCGTCTGATAGAAGAAAAAGTTGGCTACGATCTACAGTCGGTGGGGTCGGGCTCCAAATTCCTCAATAGGACACCCATAGCACAAAAGTTAATAACTAGAATCAACAAATGGGACTTACTCAAACTAAGAAGTTTTTTCTCAGCAAAAGAAACAATAAGAGAGGTAAATAGGGAGCCTACATCCTGGGAACAAATCTTTACTCCTCACACTTCAGATAGAGCCCTAATATCCAGAGTATACAAAGAACTCAAAAAATTAGACAATAAGAGAACAAACAACCCAATCAACAAATGGGCCAAGGACCTGAACAGACACTTCACAGAGGAGGACATACAGTCAATCAACAAGTACATGAAAAAATGCTCAACATCTCTAGCTGTCAGAGAAATGCAAATCAAAACCACCCTAAGATACCATCTCACTCCAGTAAGATTGGCAGCCATTAGGAAGTCAAACAACAACAAGTGCTGGCGAGGATGTGGGGAAAAGGGTACACTTGTACATTGCTGGTGGGACTGCAGATTGGTGCAGCCAATTTGGAAAGCAGTATGGAGATTTCTTGGAAAGCTGGGAATGGAGCCACCATTTGACCCAGCTATTCCCCTTCTTGGTCTATTCCCTAAAGACCTAAAAAGAGCATGCTACAGGGACACTGCTACATCGATGTTCATAGCAGCACAGTTCACAATAGCAAGACTGTGGAACCAACCTAGATGCCCTTCAATAGACGAATGGATAAAAAAAATGTGGCATTTATACACAATGGAGTATTACTCTGCATTAAAAAATGACAAAATCATAGAATTTACAGGGAAATGGATGGCATTAGAGCAGATTATGCTAAGTGAAGCTAGCCAATCCCTAAAAAACAAATGCCAAATGTCTTCTTTGATATAAGGAAAGTAACTAAGAACAGAGTAGGGACGAAGAACAGGAGAAGAAGATTAACATTTAACAGGGATGAGAGGTGGGAGGGAAAGGGAGAGAGAAGGTAAATTGCACGGTAATGGAAGGAGACCCTCAGGGTTATACAGTGGAGGGGGTAGAGAGAGAGGAGGGGAGGGGAGGGGAGAGGTGGGGAGGGGGGAGGGTGGATGATGGGAAAGGCAGCGGAGCACAACAGACACTAGTATGGCAATTTGTAAATCAATGGATGTGTAACTGATGTGATTCTGCAATCTGTGTATGGGGTGAAGGTGGGAGTTCATAACCCACTTGAATCAAAGTGTGGAATATGATATGTCAAGGAATTTGTAATGTTTTGAACAACCCACAATAAAAAATTAAAAAAAAAAAAAAAAAAAAAAAAAAAAAAAAAAATAAAAGGCAAAAGATTTATGTAATCTGAAGAGAAGCCAGGGTATAAGTTAACATGTAAAACAGTGCCAGGCACTTAATAAACCTTTAGTAATGTTATATATGATCTGATTATGATATTGCATGTTTCCCCTTTTCTTAATAGTAGACTCAAATATAGACATTTCTTTTACTTTCCTGCAGAACAAATAACCTGAATAGCTTGTTGATTCTGATTCTCTATCAGGTCAGCCAACAAGCATTCAAATATGTTTCTACTCACAATTTCTATGGTATAAGACACCAAACTTAACAATTCATGGAAGAATTTGGGCACCATTTTTTTTGCGCCTAAAGTTCATTATCTCCTGATGATTTGAAAGAAAATTCTATTCATGATTTGAATTAGGGATAGCTTCCAGATAAATTATCACCCGTCTCTGAATTATTTGCTCAGACAAGAGCTTTGTGATAATGAATCTCTACCATATTTTTTTTTATATTTGCAACTTGGTGTCAGTATATTTTTTGAATTAATTTTTGGGAAATATAACTGAGATGGCATTGGATGTATAACTTGTTTTATCATATTACAGATTTTACCCAAGCACATATGATAAGTTTTGCCATTTCTTCACAGGCTGTATGAATCAATTAGAAAGGTATTACATCTTAAAAACAAAGATGATAGAGGAAAGAGACTAGGAGGTAGGAGATGGGGAGAGGGGGGAAGTGCTTGGAGTGATATTAGCCAAATTATATTGTTACATTGTGTGCATGTACAAATATGTAACAACAAATCCCATCATTATTTACAATTATAATGCACCACTAAAAATGGAGAAAAGAGAAAAAAAATGAAGGTGAGGCATTTGGAAATTTTCATAATGACCAAATGTTTGGTATTAAGAAATTATTAACTTTTAGGCATGTAATGATTATGCATGTATATATTTTTTAAAAAATCCCTTATCTCTTAGAGATGCATCCTTGAAATATATATAGATGAAATTATGTGATGTCTAAAATTTGCTTCAAAATAACATAGGAAGAAAAATAGATGGCGATAACAATGAGATAAGATGGATGGTGTGTTAGTAATTAGTAAAGCTAAGTGATAGGTACATGGAAATTTATTATACTTGTCTTTGCACATTTGAACATCTTTGAAATTTTCAGCAATAAAATTGTTGGGATTTATTTGGTGGTTGTTTTGAAAGAAGGAAACTTTAAAAGAAGGCGATCACACTTTGAAACTAAGATTGTAAGAGCTCCTTGAAGGATAAAACTATTTGTATTTGTCCTTGCATCTCTGGAACCTAGGATACCATCTGACACATAATTTCCATTCAATATTTAAATTGACTGAAAGTCAATTCTTAAGAACACCTTAATCTCATTCCATGCAATTGTGACATGCAGTCAAACCTCAATCATTGGTATTATTTAGGTAAAGGGTAAGGGAAGGGATCTTGTTTGAATTAATTATAAATAATAGAACATTTAAATATATAAATAATAAAATATTTAAAAATAGAACATTTAAAAATTTATTATTTTCAAGTAGAGGTAGTAATAGAGAACATCTTCTAGCAGTTTCAGGTAGAAGTTAGCATTTGATATAACAACAATTACACTAGCCTGTAAATTTTTTTTTTCTAAGCACCTAATTCAATGAGAAAGTTAGGAGAATTGAATTTTAGTTTCAGTTCTTTTAGTGACTTCTGTTTACCTTAAGCAATGGCAACTTATTTAACTTCTCTAAGCTACATTTTCCTTATCTGCAAAATTTAAAAAGCTGAACTGGATAATTTAAAAAGTTATTTTCTCTTCTAAAATTCTTGTAGGTTTAAATTAGCAACATCTACCTAAGTACTAACAATTTATGTGCTAAACTACTTAAAAGATGTTTGTCTTATAAATACACATACCTTTCCATGTCCATGTCTTTATTCTTATTTGTATTATTTATTTGCTTTAATAGACCCTTCCTAGATTATTTTATATTTAGTCCATGAATTAAATAGTAAAGAAGTCAACTTTAGCTCAGCTGAAATTCAAATTAATAAAATTTATTTGAGAAGTTGCTCTATATAAACTTGTAAGACTTTTAAGATTTATCAGTGAGAAAGCTGCTACTTTTCCTGAAGCACAATGTTTATTAAGTAATATTAAACCCCTTCCTGATAAGATCAATGGTCTTATCAGGTATGCTATACCATATATTCTGTAAACTTCTTTAGATAATTTTGCCAATACTTCCATATTCTTTTTTTAGCTAAATGGGCTTTTATTCTGTTAAATTTTCATTTTATTTAATTTTTTAAATGTTAAGACTTTTTAGCCAGGCACAGTGGTACAACCTATAATCATTCTTTTTTTTTTATATCCTTTTTTTTATTATTAGTTGTTCAAAACATTACAAAGCTCTTGACATATCATATTTCATACATTTGATTCAAGTGGATTATGAACTCCCATTTTTACCCCATATACAGATTGCAGAATCACATTGATACAACCTATAATCAAAGTGATTCAGGAAGCCAAGGCAGGAGGAGCACAAGTTTAAGGCCAGCCTCTGCAAACTAGTGAGGCCTTCAGCAACTTAGTGAGACCCTGTCTCAAGATAAAAAGTAAAATGGACTGGGAGGGCTGAGGTTGTGGCTCAGTGGTAAAGCGCTCGCCTAGCATGTGTGAGGCCCTGGGTTTGATCCTCAGCACCACATACAAATAAATAACACAAATAAATAAAATAAAGGTATTGTGTCCACCTGCAACATATATATATTTTAAAGGACTGGGAATGTAGCTCAGTGGTAAAGCCTCCCTGGCTAAAATCCCCAGCACCCGCCTGCAACATGCACCAAAAAGTTAAGACTTTTCAAAGAGCAGTTTCAGGTTCACAGCAAAATTGAGAGGAAAGTGCAGAAATTCCCATGTACCCCCACCCCCCTCCCTGCCTAACCTCCCCCATTATTAACTTTCTCCACCAGAGGAATACAGTCATTACTAACTCACAAACATGAACTGACACATCACAATCACCTAAAGTGTATAGTTCACATTAGAATTCACAGCGTATATTCTATGGGTTTTGACAAATATATTATGACATGTTTTCATCATTACAGTATCATACAGAGCATTTTCACTTTCCTAAAAATCCTCTGTGCTCTAACTATTTATTCGTTCCTCCTCCATCAACCCCTGACTGTCTCCATAATTTGATCTTTTCCAGAATGTTATATAGTTGGAATAATATAGTATGTAGCCTTTTCATGTTGGCTTTTTTCATTTAGTAATATGCATTCAAGATTCCTCCATTGTCTTTTTGGGATTGATATCGTACATCATTTCAGCACTGAATATGAATAACATTATATTGTATTAATGTACCATTTTTATTCATTCAGCTATTGAAGGGCATCTTAGTTGCCTCCAATTTTTAGCAATTATGAATAAATCTGCTATAAACATCTATGTGTAGATTTTTATGTGGACATAATTTTTCAGCTCCTTTGGGTAAATGTTAAGGAGTGTGTCTTCTGGGCCATGTGGTAAAACTGTTTAGTTTTATAACAAACTGCTAAACTGTTTTCCAAAGTGGCTGTACCAGTTTGTAGTCCCATATGCAATAAATGAGAGCTACTGTTGTTTCATATTCTCAGCTACATTTGATGTTGTCAAAATTTTAGATTTGGGTCATTCTAATAGGTGTATAGTGATGTCTCATTGTTTTATTTTTTCATTTTCCCTGACATTTGATGTGGTACATATTTTCGTATGCTTATTTGCCATATATATTTTTTCTTTGGTGAGGTTTCTGTTAAGGTTTTTAGTCTATTCCTTTTTTTTTCCAAGAATTTTAGGATCTTTGTGTCAGGAATCAGGGACAAAGACCAAGAATATTTATCATACCACAGCTGTCTCCTGGTCTTTAACCATAGATCCCTTGTAACAAAAGGATCATAATAGTTAAAAAATCTTGGCACACTACGAGCATCGCATTTAGTCATTAATAATTTTTTCCAGTCCATCATTATATCATATAATATTATCTCCCAGGTTAAGGACAGTATGTTTCCAGGCTTCTATTCAATTTTGTCGTGTTCCAAAAGCAAAAGTGGTTTTAGCAATATATGGTATATGGATTTGTCTTTTCAGGTGTCTGGTTTAATTAAACTAAGAGACAGTATCATCTCTTACTCTGAGACTATACTGAAGTGTTGATGTGATACTGGGTTTCACTTATTACATAGCCCATTTGTCCATGCCTTACTTTCAGCTACTAATTCTTCTTTTCTCAATTTTTAACCAAAATGTCCACATTTGGAAGGAACTTTAGATTCAGCCACTGTGCTGGTCTAGATTGCAGAAAGCAATACTAGTCTAGCAAGTGCCTCTCCCTCAGTTCATTCCCATTTATATGGGGTAGGGTTATATAGATAGAGAACTAGTAGTCCATCTTGATCGCTAGGCAGTGCAGCTGCATTAACCCCATTTTGCCAGATAGGATAAAGGCACAATCTGCTCCATGAGGTTCTTGGGAATTCAGTTTAAAAGATGTAAATATATAGTAGCTGAGCATGGTGATGCAAGTCTGTAATCTCAGCACTCAGGACCCTAACGCAAGAGAAATGCTTGAGTCCACAAGTTCAAAACCAGTCTGGGCAACACAGGAATTCCTCACATCAAAAAATAAATAGAGCTGGGTGCGGTGGCATACACCTGTAATCCCAGTGGCTCAGGAGGCTGAGGCAGGCGAATCACAAGTTTAAAGCCAGCCTCAGCAACTTAGTGAGGCCCTAAGCAACTTAGTAAGACCCTGTCTCAAAATAAAATATTTTTCAAAAAAAAAGGCTGGGTATGTGGCTCAGTGATTAAGTGCTCCTGGGTTCAATCCCTGGTACCAAAAATAAAATAAAATAAATGCATATATAGTTTCTTGCTTTGAAATCATTCCTGTTTTTAGCACTTATGGTTGCAGCCATGGTTCTGCAACTACTTCATCAGGGAGCCAACAAATTTGAAGTGATGTGGAGAAGGAAAGAAGGTAAAAATATGGTCATCATACCAGTATCTTGCCTACTCAGGAAGAATTGTACTCATACCAACACCCTTCCCCACAATCTTAGAGAGAAAATAGGAATATCTACTTGCCGCAGTCTGGCTGGGCACAATTCAGGAGCCACTTTGTCAAAAGAAACGAACTTTATTTTTAGAACACACACACCCCGCACCACACAGCTCTTCAGGAAAACCCTCAGAGCCCAACTGCCACCACCTGCTTCCCACAAGCCTCTGCACCTCCCTCACTCCTCCTGCTCTTGAGGCTGATTGGCTGGGTCGCCTGAGCAGAGCCAAAAAAAGTCCCCCAATGAGCAGCTCTGTGGTCTGAAAGGGCAGGGAAACAGCCCAATAAGCATCACCGCAGAGGAGCCAATCAGTTGGCAGCTAGAAGTTTGCTGGGGCCACTGTGAGCCAATCATCAGCTGGCAGCTGGAAGTTTGCTAGCAGCTGGAAGTTTGCTGGGGCCCCTTGGGCTGTGGCTTTCAACATCTACTTGTTGATTTCAATTGCCTTCTGAACCTGGAGGGGTTCTTCTGATCAACATGTCCAACTTGAATTCACTTCTCAGGTTCCCATAGTGATTTTCCTAGGGCTATGCCCCACAAAGGCATCTTTTCAATAGGCCAATTTTCTATGGCCCTTCTGTCTAACCATACGACCAGGCCATTGGCCACTGCCCATGGATCAGAACCCAAACATAAGGATTTTCTTTATCACTCTTTAATTCTTCTACCACTTCTGGGAAAACAGCATGCAATCTGCCAACCTGATTTATTTTTACTTTGTTTGATCAGAATACTGTCCTTCCAAACACGATGTTGCTTGTTTACCCTGGAACTGCCATCCATAAACTAAGCAGCTTTTTGTTGGTTAGTTGAGAGGTGCTTATAGGACACTGTCCAAGTGATAGTAGATTCCAACAGCACCTTGTGCAATTCTAATGTCAGTCCTAGGGGAAAAAGAACTTCTGAGTACCTACCTCCTCCTTGCATTCTGCAGGTAACATGATCATGTAAAAATAACTGACATTTTATTATGGAGTTCTTCTGGGCACTGCCATCCCCATTAGAGTGTTTTTTATCTAAGACATTGTGGATATTTCAGTTTTCAAGATGTCTGTATGTCCTTCAATCATGGGATAGTTTAAAAAATTTTTAAATATTTTTTTTAGTTGTAGATGGACATAATACCTTTATTTTGTTTGTTTATTTTTATGTGTTGCTGAGGATCAAACTCAGTGCCTCACATGTGCTAGGCAAGCACTCTACCACAGAGCCACAACCCCAGCCCAGTTTCAGTTAATTTTTAATAAGTCAGTAAATGTCCTCAAATGGCCCATTCAGCATATCCAATTAGCATCACCTTATGGGTGGACTTATATGCTTTCTGTTTTACAATAGTGGGTAAGAGGAACATTCCCTAGTCATATAACAGTGTTCATCCCTATACTACAATCAGGTAAAAGAGACATAAAATGTCATGTAAAGCATGTCCAGATATACCTGTTCTCCTTTAGACTTTTACCTTAATCCCATCAACCCTCATAATCCTAACTGAAGCTTCCATGAGAACTTCATCAACAGGTTTCAGTTTTACAGTACTAGGAAATGTAGACATTTCCCAGTCAGTCAATATCAATTCTTATAAAATGTTTAGAATAAAGACCATGGGCCCTTTTGGCTCATTTTTAAATTGGGCTGATTTCTTTTTTGTTGAGTTTTAAGAGTTTTTCGTACATTTTGGATGATAGTTGTTTATCAAAAGTGTCTTTTGTACATATTTTCCCCCAAATTGTGGTTTGTCTTCCCATTCTCTTGACATTGTCTTTTGCAGATAAATTTTTTGTTAATTTTAATGATATCTACTTTATTATTTCTTTCTTCCATGTATCACATATACTATGGTGTATCTAAAAAGTAATAACCATACCCAAGGTCATTTGTGATTTTTTTGTTATCTTCTACAAGTTTTATATTTTTGTGTTTTACATTTAAGTCTAATATTTATTTTTAGAAAATATTTTGAAGGGTATAAGGTCTGTGTCTAGATTAATTTTTTTTTTTTTTGCACAAGGATGTCTAGTTGTTTCATCACCATTTGCTGAAAGGAATATCTTTGCTACTTTGTCAAAGATTAGTTGACTATATTTATGTGGGACTACTTCTGGACCTGTACTCTTATTTCATTGATCTATGTGTCTTTTATTTCACCAATACCATACTGTCCTAATTGCTATGGCTTTATGTTAAGCTTCAAAGTCAGTAGTAGTATCAGTCATTGACTTTGTTCTCCTTCAATATTATGTTGGTTATTCTGGGTCTTTTGCCTCATATAAATAAGAATCAGCTTGGTGTCTTTTCCTACCTGACTTCTTGAAGATTGGCTACCATCATGAATTACACAGTAACTATCTGGACTACAAACTTCATGATCAACTGACTACTTCAGAGGAAACAAATAGCCATTAATATCCTTCACCTTGTGAAGGCAATGCACTTAAGACAAAATTGGGAAAAATTAGTCAAAATGCACAAGACCACACCAGATATTATCTTTTTTTATTTGGATTCAGGATGAATTTTGGTAGTGTCTAGACAACTGTGGCATGATTTGAGATTCCTTGGATTATGCAAAGATAAATGAGCCAAAATATAGACTGGTAAGATATGGCCTGAATAAGAAGGAAGAAACCTTGAGAAAACAGCAAAAGAAATGCAAGAACAGAATGAAGAAAATTGGGGGGACTGCAGAAGCCAAAGTTGGTGCTGGCAAAAAGCCATATAGATCTTATATACATTTTGTTAGATTTATACCTAAGTATTTCATTTTGGGAGATATGAATGTAAATGGTATTGTGTTTTTAATTTCAAATTCCCCTTGCTCCTTGTTGATATATTGGAAAGCACTTGACTTCTGTATAGTTACCTTATTTTCTGCAACCTTATTATAATCACTTAGTTCTAGGATTGTGTTTATTCAGTTCATTTGGATTTTCTGGATAGATGAACAAAGACTGTTTCATTTATTTCTTCCTATTCCAAATGTCCTTTTCCCCTATTCTTGTCTAATTGCAATAGCTAAATTTCTTAGTTCATTTGGAGTGTTATAACAAAAATACCAAAGATTGGGTGGCTTCTAAACAACAAAAAGTTGCTACAATTCTGAAGGTTGGGAAGTTGAAAGATCAACATGCCAGCAAATTCAGTATCTCATGAGCATCTGTTTTATCACAGATGACCATCATCTCAGTTTTTGTTTGTCTTAGAAAACCTTTATTCTTCGTCACTTTTGAAGGGTAATTTTGCAAAGTATATAATTCTATCTTGGTGAATATTTTTTCTCTCAACACTTTAAGTATTTGATTCCTGTCTCTTCTTTCTTTCATGGTTTTTGCCACAGTTCGGGGGTAGGTTGAGTGTCCCTCAAGGTATTATTGTGATTAAAGGCTTGGTCTGTGGGGTGGCAATATTGGAAATGCTATGGAACCTAGTGGAAGGTCCTTGGGTCACTGAGGGTTTAACCTTAGAGGGGATTATGAGACCCCAGTCACTCTGTCTGACTTTCTCTCTGTCTTCTTTGGTGATATAAACTCTTCCACAAATGTATTCTTGATATAATGTGCCACCATCTACTGCCCCCACCAGAGATCAAAGCAATGAGGCTACTTGATCTTAGACTTTGAGACTCCCAAACTGCGAACTAAATAATTCTCTTTTTCTTTATAAGTAGCCTATGTCAGGTATTTCATTATAGTGATACAAAGCGGACTAATACCATTTCTGAGCAGACAGACTTCTTGTTTTTATTCTTCTATAGGTAAGATTTCCCCCCTCTGACTTATTTGAAGATTTTTCTGTACATTTTATTTCTTGTGGTTTGAAAACGATATGCCTAGGTGTCATTTTTTGGCATTTATCCTGCTTAGTGTTCTCTGAACTTCCTGGATCTGTGGTTTGGTGTGAAAATTAATTTTGGGGAAATTCTTAGCCATTGTTATTTCAAATAGGTTTTCTGTTTTGATTTCCTTCTTCTTCTTCTGACATTCCCATTATACATATATTATGTATTTTGTAGTTGTCCCACAGTCCTTGGATACTCTGTTCTATTATTTTTTCAGTCATTGTTTTCTTTATTTTTCAGTATTGTAGATTTCTGTTGGTATATCCTCAAGCTCAGAAATTCTTTCTTTATATGTGTCCAGTCTACTAACAAGCCTATTGCAGGCATTCCTCATTTCTGTTACAATGTTTTGCAACTCCAATATTTATTTTTGGCTCTATTTTAGGATTTCCTTCACTCTGCTTATATTGCCCCATCTGTTCTTGCATGCTATTTTATCCATTAGAGCCCTTAACAGTATTAATCATAGTTGTTCTAAATTCCCCATCTGATAATCCCTACATCCCTGCCATGTCTGGTTCTTATGGTTGCTCTCTCTTCAAATCATGTTTTTTGGCATTTATTATGATGTTTATTTCTTCTTGATAGCCAGACATGATGTAACAAGCAAAAGGAACTGTTGTACATAGGCTTTAATACTTTGGTGGTAAAATATGTTTGTGTGGGGGGTGGGGGTTCTGTGGTCCTATGACTAGGCCTCAGTCTTTTAGTGGCCTGTGCCATAGGACTGTGAACATCCATCACAAGAACTTCCCCAGGTTTTTCTCCTTTAGTGGATCAGGACTGGGTATGACTATTTCACTTTTCTGAACTCAGTTAGGCTCTAATAATACCCCATAAGGTAAGGTTCTGGTTAAGTGGTTTCTCTTGAGTAGGTCTTAAGAAGAACAAATGCTTTGGAACATTTCAAAATGATTCCCTTTTCTCCTCCTGTCAAAAGCTTTAAGGGATTCTTCTCCAATGTCTACTTTGAGAACCTGGCTTAGCTACTAGAGGTAAAATTTACAAAACTGTGGACCCCTTATGACTGAGTCTCCCTGGAGTTTTTAATTCTAAGACTTGTCCAGACTAAGCCTCCAGTGATTTGTCAATTATGGTTCAGGTTTTATTACTGCAGCACTTGCTTCCCACAGTGGTTTTCATTCTTGAGTCTCTGCTCCAATAAGCTGTGACTCCCTCTATTAACTTGTCTCTCTCTTTCTAATCTTTATGGCAGTGGTTCACCCTTTTTCTCACTGATCTTATGGATTCATGAATAGTTGTTGTTTGTTCAGTTTGTTCAGCTTTTGTTAGAAAAAGTCTATTTTGCTTGTTTTAAGAAAGAGTAGCAACTTCCAATCTCCTCACATACAGAACTGGAAACCATAAGTCCTCTGTAAAAAAAATATATACCTCTTAGAGAAGTTTGCCAGAGGATCAAGAGATCTGGGTAGTAAACTTGACTTTGTCACAAATCGCATCACTTTGGACAAATCATTCCCATCACCTGGTCTGTTTCCTCATCTGTAAAATGAAGGGTCTGTAGTATATAAGTGTTTTTTAATGGTAATCTTTAGAGCCCTGAAAATTGTGTGTGGTACTGCCACAAGGACTTCCAGGAAGATGGGGTACTGGGTTTTCATCCAACCCTGGTTCAACCAAAACAGCTCTACTTTTCTTATATTTATTTATTATTCAGTGCTGGAGATTGAACTTGGAGCCTGATGAATGTTAGGCAAGTGCTTAACCACTGAGCTATACCTCCAGCCTTATCTTTTCTTACATATTAGACTTCTATACAATTTTATTTAAAACAAAGGTTCTAATGGTTCTAATTTCTCCTTTAAAAAAAGCTTAGGTCTGGGGGCTGGGGCTGGAGCTCAGCGGTAGAGCACTCACCTAGTACATATGAGGCGCTGGGTTCGATCCTCAGCACCACATAAAAATAAATAAATAAATAAAATAAAGATATTGTGTCCAACTACAACTAAAAAAATATTAAAAAAAAAAAAAAAAAGCTTAGGTCTGGGAGTTGTAGCTCAGTGGTAGAGCGCTTACCTAGCACATGTGAGGCACTGGGTTCGATCCTCAGCACCACATAAAAATATAAATAAATAAAGTTATTATTTTTAAAAAAGCTTATAAAACACAAAGATCATTATTTGCTCCTAAATTATATGACCCTGCAATATTATAACATAAAACCCTTCTCAGACATTGAAATCCTTTGCTGAGAGTAAGTACAGAAGAGAGAAAAAGTATGAGGGCACTCAGGATGAATAACCTCATCTTTTTAAAAATTATTTTTAGATGTTGACAGACCTTTATTTTATTCATTTATTTATATGCGGTGCTGAGAATCAAACCTAGTGCCTCACACATGCTAGACAAGTGCTTTACCACTGAGCCACAACCCCAGCCCCAAATAAACTCATCTTATAGTGGGGAAAAGAGCATCAAAATCATAGACCAGAGCCTTGAACAACAAACTGCACACTTGTATTTTTTAGCCAAGTTATCTGGTACAAATAGTGTCTGTTTCTGGTTCTTTTCTATAGTAAAGGTTAAGAACAATTGAAAACTCTTTTTTCTTTATTTTTTAGAAAGAAGGAAATGGGTAGACTTTTGGCTTGCTTGAATACAGGTAAATATCTCCTGGGTTATTTTCAGTCTTTCATCTTACCTCTATCCTCTTTTGAATTCTCTAAGCACATTGAGCACACTGACTTCAACCTAGTATTTGAGTTAAGCCTCCTGCTCTTTATTAATGTTTACCACAAAAGCCTATTTTGGTTTCTTCATCTACAAGCAGAGAAAAGTTTGGCATCCCTACCATTCATTTGCAAATGTGATTTCAGCTTTGTGTTTATTCTAATTTCTTTTTTTTAAAATTTTTTATTGTTGGTTGTTCAAAACATTACATAGTTCTTGATATATCATATTTCACACTTTGATTCAAGTGGGTTATGAGCTCCCATTTTTACCCCATATACAGATTGCAGAATCACATCAGTTACACATCCATTGATTTACATATTGCCATACTAGTGTCTGTTGTGTTCTGCTGCCTTTCCTATCCTCTACTCTCCCCCCTCCCCTCCCCTCCCCTCCCCTCCCCTCTTCTCTCTCTGCCCCCTCTACTGACATTCATTTGTCTCCCTTGTATTATTTTTCCCTTTCCCCTCACTTCCTCTTGTATGTACTTTTGTATAACTCTGAGGGTCTCCTTCCATTTCCATGCAATTTCCCTTCTCTCTCCCTTTCCTTCCCACCTCTCATCCCTGTTTAATGTTAATCTTCTTCTCATGCTCTTCGACCCTACTCTGTTCTTAGTTACTCTCCTTATATCAAAGAAGACATTTGGCATTTGTTTTTTAGGAATTGGCTAGCTTCACTTAGCATAATCTGCTCTAATGCCATCCATTTCCCTGTAAATTCTATGATTTTGTCATTTTTTAATGCAGAGTAATACTCCATTGTATATAAATGCCACATTTTTTTTTATCCATTCTTATAAAGACATTTCCCCTCACTTCCTTCTTTTCTTGCTTCCTTCCTTTCTCTTTGGCCACTTAATCCTAACCTATGAATTAAACAGGTAAACAAAGGATCAAGACATTTAAAGATTCTTGGAACTCTGCTGGCTTTCAGTGCCCTTTGACTCAAATTCAGATTATTTACTCTCTTATTTTCAAACTGTCTATCTACCAAGTCTGTGTCATGTCTTCTACTCTTTTTTTTTAATATTTATTTTTTTTTTTTGGTAGTTGAACACAATAACTTTTATTTACTTATTTTTATGTGGTGCTGAGGATCGAACCCAGGGCCTTGCACATGCGAGGCTAGCGCTCTACCGCTGAGCCACAACCTCAGCCCCATGTCTTTTACTCTTGATTCCTCTCTGATCACTTCATTCAAGCTAATCTCCTAGCAACATCATATTTCATTTTACCAACTCTGCTTTCTGAGGTGGTTTTCCTTTTGCTTAACAGGTTTTCTTAGGTCTCCTGCCCATGTATTCCTTTTTTAATGTACAAAGACACATGAAAAAGTCCATATCTTAGAAATAATATTCCTAATATTGCAGTAGTTCAGTTTTATACCTTAAATACATGTCAACAGGATGGTAAACATTGCACAATGGTTCAGAAGCCAAACCTTTTCAAAAGAGGAAGGTTTTCCTGATTGGCTTTCTTATTTATCAGAAGAGCATGGGTAAGTTAAAAGTGCTTTCTGGTGACAATGGTATGTTTGGGTTCTATACTGTGCTTGCTGTGGGAGCTAAGTATATATTATACCAGCCTTTCAATATTCTTCCAATTCTCAATCTCCATTTCAGGTTTTTGTTTTTCTTTTTTTTTTTTTTGTGGGGGGTGTTATTGTTTGCTTCTGGGGATTAAGGAGAAATTAGGCATTCTAGCCCAAGCTAAGGAGCATAATTTTGTGGACCTTAAGTTATAATTCATCTTTTTATTCTTAGACTCATTTCCATAGAAAATGAAGAAAACTAATATTGTGACCCAGGGCCTGCATATACTAAGTATCATATCAGTATTTTTAATTATGATTCCTATTCTTTATTTCTCTACATGTAAATCATATATTTTTACCTCAGGTGGTGAATGATTGCACTAATTAAAATTATAAATCTCTCCAAAGACGTGTTTGTTTCCCAAAATTTTAGTTAACGGCTTCTTGGAGCTTGGTAATGCTTTTTGTCATTTTAATTACTTTTGATATGCACCCACACACACATATACAAAAAAGAACTTTCTAAATCCAAACTCATGTGTGGCTGTTTTTAAAGCAGGATTAACTGCTTTGCTAGAGAAAAAGGTAAAAGACCTCAGTGTTACATTTTCCTGTTTATTGCAGCACTCCTGACACTAGCCCAGGCTTTTGATGGAGAATCTTTGACATTGGATTCCAGAGCTAATGAAGCTCATTGGTTTCGAAAAATAGGTAAAAGAAAATTCTATGACTATGGGAAACATTGTGGGGTGGTAGAATTAGATGTGAATTCAAATTCTGGCTCTGTCATTTGTAGCTATGGGTGTAAGTATAACTTGCTTAATCTCAGTTTCATTATTGATAAAATGTAAACATATATATATATATATATATATATATATATATATATATATATATATATATGTCATGTGGTCATTAATGGTTTTGTATGAAACAGTGTATCTACCAGACACATTGTAGGATACTCAATAACAGGTTTTTTTCCTTTTTTCTATAGATAGGGTATAAGAATAAAAAGATGAAATATAATTTCCAGTCCCTAAAACTATGCTTTTAAATTTGGTCTAGAATGCCTCATTTTTAAAATAAATATAGTTACCAAAAATAAACTCCATGCAACAATACAGATGAATTTCACAAAAAATAACATTGAACCAAAGGATCCAAACATCAAAGAGTGAATATTGCATGATTCAGTTTATTTATAGGCAAAAAGAAAAATATAGGCAAAATTCTATTTATTTATTTTGTGGTACTTGGATTAAACCCAGGGGCACTCTACCACAGAACTACACTCATACCCCCTTTTTATTTTGAGACAGGGTCTTGCTATGCTGCCAAAGCTGGCATCAAATTTAAGATCCTCCTGCCTCAGCCTCCCCAGTGGCTGGGATTACAGGTGTATGCCACCACATCCATCTCAAAACTAATTCTTGATGTCAGAAGTCAAGATTGTGGTGACCTTTGAAGGGAGGTTGGGCTTGAAAGGGAAAGGAGTTTGTGAGTTTCTGATATTATCATGATCTTTCTTGATATGAGTACAAGTTACATAGGTATGTTTACTTTGTGAAAATTCTTCATGCTGGACAATTGTGAGTTGTGTTATTTGCTCTATGAGGGTTTTATTTAATACAAATTATTTAAAACCTGTGGTAGCAGTTACTGCATAATATCTCTTTGTCACAAAGTGACATTATTATAATATTATTATATATTATTTCATATTGTTTTACATGAACCTTTTTCTGTCTTGTGGGATTTACTGGGGCTCTAATTAAGAAGAAAGACTAAATCAGCAACCTTGCTTCTAAGAAATTTATGCAAATAATGGAATAAAAACAAAGAACATTTAAACTATACAAAGTTTTAATGACTTTGATATTTTGAAAGTTTGAAAAGGTGTTTTCCTACTTCTTTTACTAAATTTTAATTTTAATTTTCCAAGGTGAAGATCATGCTGAATATTGTCTAATTGAGGCTTTCGTGGCTGTTTGGGAGATGTGGATCTCTCCTGTAGTCTTCCTTTAACCATTACTTCTACTTTATTCTGTTGATGATTTTTTGAAACAAGATCTCACTGTGTTGCCTAGGCTCCTCTTGAGCTGCTGGGCTCAAAGGATCTTCCTGTCTTAGCCCTCCCTGTGCTGGGACTACAGGTGCATGCCACCACATCCAGCTCTTTGCTGAAATTTAACTTCCTTTTACCAATTCCAATTGGTGATCTCCTTGGTGACTCTCATATTTTAGGTGGATTTGTGTCAACTAAGAACTCTTTTGTATGTCCCCAATTAAAAAAAAAAAAATTCAACAGTACCTTCATTGGTCATTGGCCTAGAATGAAAGCAAAAAAGTAATAGGAGTCTCTAAATTTACATCCAAAATTTTTTTTCTCTATAAACCTAAAGTTAATTTCTTAATCCCTGTGAAACCCCTTGGTAATATACTAATATTAAAGATCTAGATAGCAGAATATATAATGGTGCAGACTAAAAAGTATATTTTTATATTTATATTATTTCATGTTAACATTCAGCTTGGAACTTGGCTGTGCAATCTGACAAAGACCCAGTAACAATGAGAGAGTGTTTCATGCTTTCTTATGAGGTAAGTAGGTTCTAAAAAGAATCTAAATATGAACAAGAAGGATCTGACCACTAAGAGTTAAGTATAAGCTGGGCATGATGGCTCATGCCTGTAATCCCAGCAGCTTGGGAGGCTGAGGCAGGAGGATCATGAGTTCATAAACCAGCCTCAGCAACTTAGCAAGGCCCTAATCAACTCTGTAGACCCTGTCTCTAAATAAAGTATAAAAAGGGCTGGCGATGTAGGTCAGTGGTTAAGCATCCCTGAGTTCAGTCCCGGGTGCAAAAAAAAGAAGAGCTAAGTGTAGAGTAGAATTGCCTTTTCATCTTGGAACATTTAGTACATGTCTAAGCAAAAATGGCCCAAGGAGAATCTGTTCCCTTCATTGTAGAATGTAAGAATGTGGGACAGTTATCCCTGTACCAGAATATGATAAACACCCATCATGGAACCTAAAGTTCTACCATTACAGAATTATTCTTTTTCCTTTGAAGAGATTTCAGTCTCCCAGAGTCCTGTATTAAAGCAATATTATCTTTTGGAGGGAAATACTCCAAGCATTGTGATTTACCAACACAGGAAGGGTTATGGTAATAAGTCTATAGGAATGTAAAGTATGTATCTGGGTACAGCCTGGGCAGAAAAAGGAGATTAAGAAGTCTGGACTTTCTATATAACTTTTCCTAGAGCAGGTTCTGTGTGTAAAGGTTTATGAGTTTGTTAATCAATTATAAGTGTTTGAAAATAGTCCTGAGTCTCCAAGTTAGAGTTTAAATGCTACAAATAGGATTAAGTATTGGATGGAAGGGTTAGAGAGTATCCCTCATACACAGATAGGTCAAGATTAATTAAATGTTTAGAATTTTAGAGCTGAAAAGAACCAGAGATAATCTAGCACAAGTCCTCCCCCGCTTTTTTAAAACATAACAGTAGCCTGAGACCTAAAGAAATTGGTTATCTTGAAATTCTTTTAATTCAGTGATGCTAATGGTTGCATCACTAAATGTTTGGGGAGATTAATAGTCTTTGCAAGTTTAGGTAGAATTGCCATTAAATTAGGCCAAAGGAACCAGCTTTAGTTTTGACATTTGTGATAGCACTGTAGGACTGGCATGTAAGAATCCAAGTGGCTTAGAGTCTTATTGTTGTACAAAGCTGGGAGGTTTTTTTTCCCTAAAACTAGAGGGCAAGATTTAATGATGAGGTTATGTTTAATGCCTGTCAAGATTTGACATTGTGTCTTTTAACCATGACAATATATGTACTAATTTCAGCTCTATTAAATACAAAGGGGAAATCTATTTGCCAGGAGAAAAAATCACCTAGAAATTACAGTATAAACCAAGAAGTAAATCACTAGATCGAAATACAGGGGCAAATGACAGTACTTGTCACTGGAAAAGATAAGAAAACTGAAGAAATGAAGCTTTTTATCTAGTAAGGTGCAAAAAACAATGGAAAGTAATATAAAATTAAAACTGTAAATCAGTGTTATAGTCTATATAATTTTTATGGTGACATGTGCTTTTTCAGCTGAATTTCTTCATTCAGAGAGGATGTTGCTGATTTTCATTCTGATTGTTTGTGTTCACCTGACAGAATTCTCACTATTCATTGATGTTTTGGTTATTTCTTATCAGCTGTCCCAGTTTTGTCCTTCTGATCAAGTAATTCTGATTGCACAGAAAACATGTTTACTTATGGCAGCTGCAGTTGATCTAGAGCAAGGACGAAAAGCTGCAACAACTTTTGAACAGGTAATGTGCAACCTTCAAAAAAGACAAAAGTTAAGTATGCTATTTGGTATGTTTGCCTTCCCTGATACACTTATTTTTTATTCTCTATAGAGAATTGTTTCCTCCATTCCAACAGCACTTTGATTTCAAAGTTTATAATAGCTAATTCCTTACTAAGCAAAGATCACATTTGGTTTAACCTCTTCTGTTTAAGAAGGTAGACTATCTCTTCTTTTAGAGTACCCACCCCATGGGTCACTCTTTCCTAGTCTGATTTTAAATATTCTTTTTAAAATTTTTTTTTTAGTTTTTGATGGAACTTTATTTTATTAATTTATTTGTATGTGGTGCTGAGAATCAAAGCCAGTGCCTCACACGTTAGGCAAGTGCTCTACCACTGAGCCACAACTCCAGCCCCCTTAAATATTCTTTATTTTCATTTTCTCCCTGTATTTACATATGGCCCATAGAAGTTTTTCTCCCACATTTGTTCCTGTTTGCACATTTTCTTTCTTTTTTCTTTTGCTTTTCTCCCTTGCCTCTCCCTCCACCCCCACACCCAGTACTGGGAATTGAACACAGGGGTGTTCTATCACTAAGCTACATCTCCAGCCTTTTTTTTTTTTTTTTTTTTTTGAGACACTGTCTCACCATGTTGCCCATGTTGGCTTCAAACTTGCTATGCTCCTGCCTCAGTTTCCCAAGTCGCTGGGATTATAGATATGTACCGCTTTGCCCACCTTCTTTCTACACATTTCTATGGAAGAACTCAGCTCTTTCCATAGCTTTGATAGCCATCTGAAATTATTTATTTAAGCTATTTTTCTTCCCTCAATTGCATTTGTTTTCTTTGTCCTGTGTCCTTTAATATCTCATCATTAACTCAATTTTAACAAGAAGACAGGAATTCTTACCTTTGCCTGAATTCTACCCTAAGCTTTTTAAACTTTACCTCTTTTAGGAACTACTAACATTGCTGTCTCCCTTACACCAGATTATTGGTTGGCCTTCAGCTTTTTTTTTTCAAGCTGAGAAAATTTTCTCCAAGTCAGACCACCAGCATTTTGTGTATGATTTTTATGATATAGATCCTCTCTCTGCTTGGTTTCTCTTACCTGGACAAAGAAAACTTCCTAATTTCCCATACTTGTCAGCTTCTCTTCTCTCCAACTGGTATAAAATCCTTCTTGCTTTTTAACTTCTTCCTTTTCCTACTATCTTCTTCCATGTTATTCATTCCATAGCTTAACTATTGTGAATTGAGCTGCATCATAGATTAGTTTGCTGATTTTAAGTCCTTTGTGTGTATGCAGAGGAGATGGATAGCTGGGTCAAATGGTGGTTCCATTCCAAGTTTTCTGAGGAATCTCCATACTGCTTTCCATAGTGGTTGCACCAATTTGCAGTCACACCAGCAATGTATGAGTGTACCTTTTTCCCCACATCCTTGCCAACATTTATTGTTACTTGTACTCTAGACTGTTTCCATTCTGACTGGAGTGAAATGGAATCTCAGTGTAGTTTTAATTTGCATTTCTCTAATTTCTAGAGATGTTGAGCATTTTTCATACATTTGTTGACCAATCATATTTCTTCTTCTGTGAAGTGTCTGTTCAGTTCCTTTGCCCATTTTGATAGGGTTATTTGTTTGTTTGGTGTTAAGTTTTTTGAGTTCTTATATATCCCAGATATTAATGCTCTATCTGAGATACAGGTGGCAGAAATTTTCTCCCATTCTGTGGGCTCTCTCTTCATGTTCTTGATTGTTTCCTTTGCTTTGAAGAAGCACCATCCCATTTATTGGTTTTTTATTTTATTTGCACTTTAGGAGTCTTGTTAAAGAATTCGATTCTTAAGCCGACATGATGGAGAGTGGGTCTACTTTTTCTTCTGGTAGGCACAGGGTCTTTGGTCTAATGCCTAGGTCCTTGATCCAATTTGAGTTGAGTTTTGTGCAGGGTGAGAGATAAGGGTTTAATATCATTATGCTACATACAGATTTCCAGTTTTTCCAGCACCATTTGTTAAAGAAGCTATCTTTTCTCCAATATATATTTTTTTGCATCTTTATCTAGTATGAGATAACTGTATGTATGTGGGGTTTTCTCTGTGTCCTCTATTCTGTATCATTGATTTACATGTCTATTTTGCTGCCAATACCATGCTGTTATTGTCACTATAGCTCTGCAGTATAACTTAGGGTCTGGTATTGTGGTGCCTCCTGCTTCATTTTTCTCACTGAGGACCAATTTGGAGGCCTCATTCTTAAGAACTACTGGGATCCCTTTTAAGAAACCTTTACATTTTAAAAGAAGATGAGAAAAGAATCTACCTTCCTCAGAACAAAATAAAAAAAAAAAAACCAATTCTGCTTCTTACCAGGTAAAGGTAAAAAAGTATTTTAATTCTGCTGGTGGTGATGCACACTTGTAATCCTAGTGGCTCAGGAGGCTGAGGCAGGAGGATCACAAGTTCAAAGCCAGCCTCTGCAACTTAACAAGGCCCTAAGTAACTTAGTGAGACCCTGTCACAAAATAAAAACTAAAAAAGGCTGGGTATGTGGCTCAGTAGTTAAGCACCTCTGGGTTCAATACCTAGTACCAAAAAAAAAGTAATTTTATTCTCAATAGGCACTTTTGCTTTACTAAAAAAAACAGTAATAACATGTTCTCCTTATATGGTTTTAACTTTTGAAAAGTTATTCTTTTTCTGTTGGTAGTCCTGAGTTTGTTAAACAACAGTGTATCTTAGCAAATAGATATCAACTTGGTGTGAAGGAAATTTCACAAACTCTTAAGTACAGTCCTTAATTATTTTGTTTGTTTCTAACAACTGTTATTTATTTTTTATTTTTTCTCACACACTTCTGTGTTTCCCAAGAACTCTGTAACCTAGTAATCCTTCTATAGTCTGTGCTTTTGAGAGCATTTCTATTCAGATAATTCAAGATATACTTCTGCCTTTCATCATCTAAGTGTGGTCCCTATGAATTAGACTGTGGTGCTTTCTCTCTATAAAGAATATTTGTTGAATTCTGTTATATACAACTGAACCCTATTCTTCCTTTTCTTTTCTTCTCTCTCTCTCTCTCTCTCTCTCTCTCTCTCTCTCTCTCTCTCTCAGTTACCCAGGTTGACCTTGAGCTTGTGATTCTCCTGCCTCAGCCTGTAGACTAGTTTGGACTACAGGCATGTGCCACCATGCTGTTGGCTGTACCCTTTTCTTTATACCCCCATAAATCAGGGTATTTATAAATAAGATGATGATGAAGGAATACACAAAGACTGCATAGTCCTATCTACATTGTCTCTACCCTCCTGAGTTAAGGGAAAGTGAGAAATGCTTAAAACATTAGAGTAATTGCAATTTGAAAAGGAATTACATATTTTTCCTAGAATAGGGCTGGGTAAGCTATTGCCAACTGTCCAAATCAGTCCCATGGCCTTTTTTTGTACAGCCTGAGAGTTAAAAATGGTTTTTACATTTATAAAAAGGTTATAAACCAAAATAAAGCAAAACATGTGAAAGTGAGTATATGTAGCTGGCAAAGCCTAAAATATTTACTGTCTGATGTTTTACAGAAGAAGTGTCCTGACCCTTGTCCTAGATTATTTTTTAACAGACTTATTGAGGTACAATTCATGTTCCTTATAATTCACTCATTTTTAAAAATTTTTATTTTTGATAGTGCTAAGGATCAAACCAGGGCCTCACACTTTCTAGGCAAGCATGCTTACTATACCCCAACCCAAATTTACCCATTTAAATGTACACTTTAATGGTTTTTAGAATATTTATATGTGTGAAACTATCAACATGACCTAATTTTAGAACATTTTCATCACCCTAAAAAGAAACTCCGTACCCATTAACAGTTACACCTCATCCCTGCTACCAGCCCTAGGCAACCACTGATCTAATTTTTGTCTCTGTAGTTTTGCTTATTCTTGGTATGCCATCCTACAATATGTAGTCTTTTTTGATTGGCTCTTTTTATAAATTTTGAAATATTTTCAAGTTTCTCCATGATGTAACATGTATCAATAAATATTTCATAGATTTTTATGATGTAATAACATTTCATTGTATATACAGTGTGTATATTTCATTTTATTGTGATATATGTATAGATAGATAGATAGATATCACATTTTGTTTATCCATTCCCATTGATGGGCACTTGGGTTGTTTTCACTTTTCAACTATTATAAATAATGCTTTGATAAGTATTCATATATACATTTTTGTGAACATGTTTTTCTTTCAAGTATGTACATAAGAGTTGGATTGGTGGAATGTTTTATGGATGTCTGTCAGGTCTAGTAGGTTTACAGTGTTGTTTAAGTCTTCTATATCTTTGATGATTTTCTTCCAGGTTGTTCTATTCATTATTTATAGCAGGATGTTGAACTTTCCAACTCTTTTTTTAAGGGGGAGTACTGGGGACTGAACTCTGGGGCACTCAACCACTGAGCCACATCCCCAGACCTATTTTGTATTTTATTTAGAGACAGGGTCTCACTGAGTTGCTTAGTGTCTCACAGTTGCTGAGGCTGGCTTTGACCTTGTGATCCTCCTGCCTCAGGCTCCCTAGCTTCTGGGATTACAGGCATTCACCACTGTGCCCAGCAAATTTCCAACTCTTATTGTTGAAATGTCTATTTCTTTAATACTGTCAATTTTTGCTTTGTATATTTTGGGGCTCCATTATTTGTTGCATATGTGTCTATAATTTCTATATCTTACTGACGTAATCACCATTTTATCAATATGAAATTTCTCTCTTTATCCCTAGTATTTTTTGTTTTGGAACTCTAGTAATGTTATTTTAACATTTCTACTGTTGCTATTTCCACAGCATGGGTCTTCCCCATCATTTTACTATATTATTTTATTAGTACTGGGGATCTAAACCAGAGGTGCTTTAGCACTGAGCTATATTCTTGGCCTGTTTTATTTATTATTTTGAGGCAGGATCACACTAAGTTGCTGAGGCTGGTCTTGAACTTGCAGCCCTCCTCAGCCTACTAGCCCTCTCAGCCTACTAAATCACTGGGATTACAGTCAAGTACCACCATGCTTGGCTACATTCAATATTTTATCTTTAATATAATGCTTGTCTCTTATAGACATAGTTAGACCACGTTTTTTCTTAACATACAGTGTGACAATTTGTGCCTTTTACATCACTTAATCCAGTCACACTTAATGTTATTATTTTTATGGTCAAACTTAATTCTGCCATTTCACATTTTGGTTTCCATGTGTTTCATGTATTTTTTTTTTTCTTGTTTTCTTCCTTTTGCATTAAGTGAATGTTTGCTAGTGGAATATTTTAGTTCCTTTAACAATTTTTACTTAATAGTTTTTATTTATTTTCTTAGTGGTTGCTCTAGGGCATGCAATATAGATCTTAATTATTCTGCCTCTACAAGAGATTATGAATTCAGTTCCAGTGAGATATAGAAATGTTATTCCTATTAGTTCTATTCCCTTATCACCTTTTTGTTCATCATATTATACACATTACATCTATATATGCCCCAAACACAACAATACATCTTATAATATTACTTTATACAATTTTATGTATTTGTAAGAAACTAAGAAGAAAGGCAAGCAAGTATATACTACAGTTTGGTATATTAACCATCTCATTTGCTATTTGTGCTTCTCTTCACTTCTTCCTATGGATTCTAGTTACCATATGGTCACATTTTCTTAACCCAAACAACTTTGTTCCCACCTGTGTCTTGTGTTGTTATTGTGAAATATATTACATTTCTATTTTTAGAGGCCTAGTAACACAAAAATAAATTTGTGTGTGTGTGTTTGTGTGTGTATTATATAATCCCTTTTGGTTTTTTGGTGCTAGATATGGAGCCCAAGGCCTCTTTCATGCTAACCATATGCTCTACCACTGAGATAACACACACAGACCCATAATTGCTTTTTAAGACAGTTCAGAGATCAAAGAAGAAATATACTATATTTTGTATTTACAAAATTATTTTACTGATACTCTCCTTTTTAATCTGAATTCACATTACTTCCTGGTGTCACTTGCTTTCAGATTGAAAACTTGTTTCAGAAATACAATCTCTGAACTCTTGTTTATCTGGGAATGTATTTCATCTTTAGTTCTAAATAATAGTTTTGGTGAACATTGCATTATTCATGGGTTGTTATTTTTATTCATCACTTTCAGTTTATTTATTTATTTGCCATGCTGAGGATTGAACCCAGGTCCTCATGTATACTAGGGAAACTCTCAACCACTGAGCTACATCCCCGGTTCTCATAACTTTGAATGTTTTCACACTGCCTTCTGACCTCCATTTTTTTAATGAGTCAATTCTTAATGTATATATGCATGTGTGTAATGAGTCATTTTTCTCTATTTTCTAATTTTTCTCTTTTCTTTTACTCTTTTGAATGGAATATATCTGGGTTGAATTTCTTTGTGTTTTTCCTGTCTAGAGTTTGTTGGACTTCTTAGATGTGTAGAGAATGTTTTTCATCAAGATTGGGGAGATTTCAGCCATTTTTAATTTTTTTTTTTTTTTTTGCTCCTTTTCTCTCATATCTTTTGATAATTCCATTAGGTATATGTTGGTGTGCTTCATGGTTTCCTACATTTTACTAAGGCTTTACTTTTCTTCATTCTTTTTCATTGTTTCTCATACTTCAAAATCTCTATTGATCTAGCTTCATCTTTGTTGATTGCTTCTTCTGCCAACTCAAGCCTAATGTTGATCTCCTCTAGTGAATTTTTGTTTCAGATTTTGTATCTTTCTCTCCTCCTCCTCCTCCTCCTCCTCCTCCTCTTCCTCCTCCTCCTCCTCCTCTTCTTCTTCCAATGCTAAGCAAGCACTCTCCCACTGAGCTGTATCCCTAGCCTAGTTATTATATTGTTAACTCTAGTATATCCATTAGATTCTTTGATTCCTGTCTCTTTATCAAGATACTGTATTTGATTAATATTGTTATCAAACCTTCCTCCTCTTAGAATGTTATCCTTTTGTTATTTGAACATATTTAAAACAGATGCCTTGAAATATGTGCCTGCTAAGTTTAATACCTGAGCCTTTTCAAAGTTTCTGTTATTTGCTTTTTTCTTATATATTGGTCAAAGCTTCCTGTTTCTTTGTATATCTTATAATTTTTGTTAAAAATCAGACATTTTAGTTAATTTATTATAGCATCTTTGGATACTGATCTACCACGTGGGGCTTAGTGTTGTTAATGTTTGCTTCTGTTTAGTTAATTGGGAATATAGGGAAAATAGTTCAATGAGGCCTATTTTCCCTATATTTCATAGTTTCTGATGCCACTCTTCAAAGGGCAGTCTTTGTCTTAGCAATTACCCTGACCTATCCTTCTGAAAAGAATAGTGATTTTAGTAGAGTTCTTTAATATTATCTCTTTTCCTTATCTCCCTCTTAAAGCTTCTCTTTTCTTGGTATCACATGCACCTATTGGCCTTTAAAGATGATTGGGCATTTTATGTGTGTGTGTGTTTTGAAAGTGCTTTTTTGATATAAATTAAAATGGTGCCCCTTTGAAGGGAAAGGAATCATCCTAGCTGTCTTTTTGCCTGCTTCCCTCTATAAACTTGAAGTTACTCTACTGTTTTATATTGATTTCATTGAGCTACAAGACTCGCTTTACTTGCTCATGTCATACAGGTGCTGTAACTCAGGAAACAGGTTCAGGGTTCAGTAGGTGGAAGAAGATGTAAGACATGGTGGAAATATTGGTCATCCTTTATTTGGAGGTAGACATAGCCATTAGCCAGCCCCCAGCTTCAACTTCAGCCCTCTAGCCAGTTCCATTTTAGACCCCATTTTATATTCAGTTCAAACAAAGAAGGCACACTGCCAGCACATTACATAAGGGAGGGGGGGTGCACAAGCTCCCAAGTTAATTTTTATGACCTTGAGTCTATACTCTGAATCACAGTGTTTCTGGCCTTGACTAACCATAACAGCCAGTTTCCAGCCCTGGCAACACACTGAAAACATAACATAGCCTGCCAGAAGTCTCCACGAGGGAGCCTAAATACAGCCATTTTGGGCCTGCCCCAGCAGCTCACTACCAAAATTTCCATGGTTTTTAAAATTGCCCTTAGCCTTGAACTTCCCCAGGTTCTATTCTAATCCAAGATTTTCCCCTTAGGGAGAACTACAGAGCTCACCCTTCTAATGACCTACTACATTTACTGAGCAGAAACTGAATTACTATTTGGGAGGTGGGGGCAGGGACAGTGGCCCACTTCTATCAGAGTAACAATCCAGCTCTGAATGGGCAAGAGTTATAATCCCTGGTATTTTTGCCTTGCCTCTCCCAGCATGGAAACTATACTATAAGCAAACAGAGATAAGAACAATTGAGACCAAGAAGAGAGCCCTAGGCTTCTCAGCTGTGTTTTTTTATGATATAGCTTCCATGGTACAGACCTGGGGGATGAAAAGTACCAGCAGTCTGGCCCTCACAGGAATCCCTAACCTTGAAATATGATCACATCTACCCAAAGCAGTGCGTACATCACACTGAACTGGGGGTTGGTGAACACATCTTGGTTCAAATGTCACAGGTCCTCATTCGTCTTACTTAGGCTTAGCAGATCTCTTGGGGTAAAAGTTTCTCCACTTTCTGTATGCCCTCAGGGCAGGCAATTTCTTGAGACTTTACATGATAGTGTTTTATTTGTTTTGTTTTGTTTTTGTAGTTCTGAAGATGGAACCCAGGGCCTACATATGCCATACATGACTGTGTTTTATAATTTTTGTCTGTTTTTTATTTTTATTTTTGTTTTGCTTGGAAAAGGATCTATGGAATGCCTCATACAACCATTCTGAAAGTGCTTTTTTCTTCTATTCTAAATTATTAAAGAAATTGACAGTGCTCGGTTTTTCTATTTAATCCTTATTTTTCTGGGACGATAGGTTGAAGTGCATTTAGAGTTTACATTCCTACAGCAATTCCAAAATGTTCACTTTAAACTAACATTTTAGCTGGGCGTAGTGGCACAAGCCTGAAATCCTAGCAATTATGGAGGCTGAGATAGGAGGATCGCAAATTTGAGGTTAGCCTCAGCAATTTAACGAGGTCGTAAGCAACTTAGTGAGATCCTGTCTCAAAATAAAAAAAAATAAAATGGACTGGGGATGTTGCTCAGTGATTAATCACCACTGGGTTCAATCCCTAGTACTTGAAAAATAAATACAAAGTAAAAATAAATAAATTAACATTTTATTTTTAATTGCTTTTAATTAAAATGATATGAGATTATGCTAATTTGCTTAAAGTTCTTTTTGTTGAGACTAATTATCTTGTTGCCAAATAGACCAAGTTACTGAATCGTGCACTTGAGCAAACCCAGAAATGCAAAGACATCTGGAATCTTCTGAAACAAACAGGTACAGTGGGAACTAGAAGTTTGGTAACATAGCTATGAAAGAAGTTTACAATCTGAATAATCACCTCATTTGTCATGAGAATTTTCTGCAATATTCAATAACAGCTAAATTATTTATAAGAACCAATTTTTCCATAATGTATGTTAGTATTTTTATTCTATAACACTGATTAGAGTAAGAATATTATGCACTTTGACTTCTGGTAAAAGTACAATATTAAATATAAAAGTAAGATTATTATTGTACAACATGCTATTGCTCTTAGGTCACTAGATACTAATAGATGTAGATGACAGAGTCTTTCAAACCACAATCAAAATACTAGCCACTGCTGGTAGTTTATTATGAATTATCAAAATTGTAATAAAACTTTTGAAGTCATGTAATAACTTGCTACAGTTTCCTCATTAAAGATGGTATTGTTTTTTAGGTATAGATAGACAATGTTATAGTGTGCCCATCTGTTCGTGTTTTAGAATTCTTTTAAGTCAATGGGTATTCAATTGAGTTATATGCCTTTTCAGAATCTGTGAAGATAATCATGGTTTTTCTCTTTAAGCTGTGAATACATTGAATTATAATAATAGATTTCCTAAAATTAAGTCATCATTGCATTCCTGGAATAAACTCTATTTGGACATGGCATGTTATTATTTTAATTTATTCATGAATTATTTTTCTTAATATTTAGAAATTATTTGTTGTTTTCTCTTTGTGCATATGTGATGTCTCTGACAGATTTTCAAATCAAATTATATAAATTATAAGGAAGAATATAAACACAGGGATTTAATTTGCCTCTCTCAATCTATGACAGCTATTTAAACGATAAAAATGACAAGTAAGAATAGAAGATACCTAAATAATATACTTTCTATAGCAGATTTAAGGAAAATAGACTCTATAGCTTTAAAGTATGCTCTATATTCTGAGAACAGAAAATGCATCTTCTTTTCTACTCTGAAATGTTTACAGCATTAATGATAAGGAAACCCTGAATAGATTCTGAGACATACAAATAAAACAGAAAATAAATCAGAAAATAAGCCTGGTTCCAGGTGCATTAGTTCACACCTGTAACCCAGCTACTTGGGAGTCTGAGGCAGGAGGATCTCAAGTTCAAAGCAAGCCTGGCAACTCAGGGAGACCCTATCTCAAAATAAAATAAAATTTTTATAGAAGGCTGGGCATGTTGCTCAGCAATAGAGTACTTGCCTAGCATACAGGAAGCTTTGGGTTCAGTCCCCAGTACAGCAAAAGAAAGAACCCTACTACCTGGATATATAATTTTTTTTTTAAATCAGAAGTATAGAATATCCAGTGTTATAGTTTAGATCCAGGATATCTACAAAGGTTTATGTATTGAAAGTTTGTTCCCCAACTGGTGGTACTTTTAGAAAGTGGTGAAGCTCTAGGATACTCTATATTTGCATAATCATGTATTTCTCAGAATGTGTTCCTAACATCAAGCAATCCATGACTGCACATGTGTGTATGTGCATGTTTGTATTTATACATATACAAGTCATTAGGTAATTTCAGATTAAATCCATAATGAAATACTAGCACATACCTATCCAAATGATCAAATCCAAAACACTGACAACAGCAAATCCTGGTGAGGATACAGAGCAACAGGAATTCTCATTCATTACTAATGGGAATGAAAAAAAGGTATAGCCACTTTGGAAGATAGTATGATAATTTCTTACAATATTAGACATAATGTTGTCAATATGATTCAGCAATCATGCTCCTTTATATTTACTCAAAGGAATCAAAAATTTATGGTCACACGAAAATCTGCACATGGCTGTTTATAGCAACTTTATTCACAATTGCCCCATTTTGGGGTTTTTCTATTTAATCCTTATTTTTCTGGGACAATAGGTTGAAGTGCATTTGGAGTTTATACATACATACATACGTGAACATATGTGAACAGATAATAAAATGTGGTATATTTGTACAATGGAATATTCAGTATTGAAAAATATGAGCTGTCAAGACACAGATAGACATGGCAGAATCTTAAATATATATTACTAAGTGAAAGTAGCCAGTCTGAAAAATTAACATACTATATGATTCCAACTATATGATATTTTGCAAAAGGCAAAATCATGAAGACAATAACCTATCAGTGATTGTCTAGGGGTTTAGGGGACAGCATGAATAGGTGGATCACAGAAAATTCTTAGGGCAGGAAAACTATTCTGTATGATATTACAATGATGAATATATGTCTTTATACATTGGTCAAAACCCACAAAATGCATTATACAGAGAGTGAATCCTAAACCAAACTATGGACTTTGGTTGAATGTGATGTGTAGTGCTAGTCCATCAGTTAAAACTAATGTATGGAATAGATGCAGAATGTTGATGGTGGGGAAGACTGAATGTATGGAAGGTTGGTATGTGAGAAATCTCTGTACTTTCCTCTCAGTTTTGCTTTGAACCTAAAACTGCTTTAAAAATAAAATGGTAGCCAGGCGTGGTGGTGCACACCTGTAATCCCAGTGGCTCAGGAGGCCAGCCTCAGCAATGGCAAGGTGCTAAGCAACTCAGTGAGACCCTGTCTCTAAATAAAATACAAAATAGGGCTGAGATGTGGCTCAGTCATTGAGTGTCCCTGAGTTCAATCTCTGGTACCCATCCCCTGCCAAAATAAAAAATAATAATAATAAAATGTTAAAAAAAAAAAAAAAACAGCCTATAATCTCAGCTACTTGAGTGGCTAAGGCAGGGAAATCATGAGTTCAGGCCAGCCTGGGCAACATTGTGAAACACTGTCTCAAAAAAGAAAGAAAGAAAAGAAATATAGTGGTAGCAGAACAAAAGGAAATGCAATATTATTGAGTCAGTTTTTTGGGGGAACATGGTATGCTTTTTCAATGCGCAAATTAAAGTATTACTTCATTTCTAGAAATTTTTCTAGAATCATGTTTTTAACTATTTGTTTTTTGTGTTTTAATTGTAAATGGACACAATGCTTTTATTTTATTTATTTTTATATGGTGCTGAGAATTAAACCCAGTGCCTCAGATGTGCTAGGCAAGCGCTCTACCACTGAACCATAACCCCAGCCCCTTAAACATTTGTTTCTATTCCATTATTTTTATTTCTTCTTTGGGAACTCTGCATGTTTTGAATCTCCTCTACTTGTCTCTTACATCTTTTGTTTTATCTTCTATATCTCTATGATTTTAAAATTTTGGTATCTGTAGATGGATGGCATACCTTTATTTTATTTATTTACCTTTATTTTATTTGTTTATTTTTATGTGGTGCCAGGAATCAAACCCAGTGCCTCACACATGCTAAGCAAGTGTTCTACCACTGAGCCACAACCCCAGGCCCAATTTGTTTAATTTTTATGTGGTGCTGAAGATCTAATCTAGTGCCTCATACGTGCTAGGCAAGTGCTCTGCCACTGAGCTCCAGCTCCAGCCCAGATATATCTCTCTATATTTTTGAAGTTTTAATTTCCATTTTTGTTTTCGGACACATCAATGATTTAATTTAACTCATTGATTAGTAAGGGAACCAGTAAGATGTTACAAACTGGTTCAAAAAGAAAGAAAGAAAGAAAGAAACACATATACATTCAAGCAAGAAGAATACTGAAATAAATTTACAAAACTGGTAAATATCCACAGAGAATGATTAGTTTAATCTCCGTGGAACAAAATTTACTTACATTTCCTTACACAAGAATAATTTGCATTATTAACAGTTTTCTACAAATTATTGAATTGAAAAATGACTCACACAATTTAGGTAGAGATAACCTTGAAGGGTACACTTGAAAGGACATACACTAATTTCTTTTTTCTGCTTCAAAGCCTTTTGCAATTTTTTTTTTTTTTGCATAGTATTCCATCTACCTCCCTCCTCTGTGATCATAATAATCTCATAGAATATTATTCTTAATCACAAAACAAGCTAATTTCATTAGATTTGCCCTGATTGTTTACATAGGTACAGCATGAGTGTTAATAAACCAACCAGGCCTCCTTGGATTTACTTTGCATATCTAAAGCTATAAAATACTGAACAACTACTAAGGCTACAGATTCAAATTCTGTCTAGATGCTTCTATAGGGAATCTGAGGTTGGCTATCTGAAACCCTCTTCGATGCTACTTCAAAGTTAGGTAACCAAGTTCAAGAAATCTGTCCACCAGATTTCACTTGTCATGCTTTATAAATTTATGGAAATTCATCTCTTTTCAAGGTTCCCTAAATTTACTAAGTAAGGTTCTTGGCCTGCCAGAAAGTAAATTTCCTACTACTTTTAAGACTGGGACCCTGTAAGACAGGCCAGTTCCCTGACGTAAATTTGAAGTACAGTCAACCTTATCTCTTTAAAGTAGCATATCATACCTGATTAGATGAGTATCATATAATATTGATACTCTAGGTAAGACCTTAATATGTCCAATTATATCATGATGAAAAGGAGGAACAGATTCTTATAGAACCAATGTGAATAAGTATATTTCAATGAAAAGTAGGGAGATTTAGTAAGAGTTTGATCATATCATTTTAAAATAATTTAGTTTCAGCATCTATTGAATTGTTTTGACTTACAAATGGCTTGTGAAGAAAGTTTTCTCATATAAGACTGGAAATGGAACATTAAAACAACATTGGCAGTATTCTAAATAAATAACCAGAGTAAAATTTCTCTTTCATCAATTTATTCAGTCCTGTGTTCTGCTGAATCTTGAGTTAGCAGTCTGCTTTCATGAAGTTTTATGCTTTTGAACTCAAAAGCAATTCCTGGAAATCCTAATTAGCCCACGGATATGGCCTGAAAATTGTCTGTGCACTATCAACTCAAGCTTGTAACTAAGAGTCTATTCTGACATGTCAATAATTTGAAGCACATAGTACTGTCTTTTTCTGTGAAGCACCAATACTGACCTATTCTGTTGAAGATATAATCTCTGGCCTGTAGATTTTGCAGAGTTCTCAGAAAAATACCAGTATTTTAATAAGCAACCTGTACATTATAGAGATCTAATGGCTATGGTTTAATTTAATATAGAAATATCAGAATTTTAGGAAGGTAGAATGCTTTATTAGAGTATAATACATAACTATTTCATAAGAGTTTTATTGTGGTAAAATATACATAACATAAAAATTGCCATTTTGGACATTTTGCAGTATAATATTCAGTGGCATTAATTACTTGCACAATGTTGTACAGCCATATACCACTGTTTATTACCAAAAATTCCTACCCCCCCAAACAGAAACTATAGCCATTAAACAATAACTCCCTATTCCCCCAGCCTGCAGCCCTTGGGAACCTCTTTCTGCTTTGTGTCCTTATGAATTTGCCTATTCAAGACATTCCCTTTAAGTAGCATCATACAGTATTTGTCCTTTTGTCCCTGGGTTATTTCACTTAGCATAATGTTTTCAGAGTTCATTTATGTTGTGGATATATTAGTACTTCATTCTTTTTTGGGCCAAATAACATTCAATTTTATGTATATATCATACTTTGTTTATACATTTGTCAGTTGTTGGACACATGGGTTGTTTCTACTTTGTGGGGATTATAAATAATGATGCTATGATTATTGGTAAGTTTTTACCTGAGTCCCTACTTAAAGTTATTTGGGGGTATATACTTAGGAGTGGAATTATTTGGTCAGATGACAATTCTATGTTTAACTTTTTGAAGAACCACCAAACTGTTTTCCACAGCAGATGCACCATTTTACATTCCTATCGGCCTTGTACAATTGTTTCAATCTTTCCACTTCCTCACTACCACTTGTTATATTTTAGCCATCTTAGGTGGTGTGATGTGGTATATCATAGTATGGGTTTGTATTTCCCTAGTGACTAATGATGTTGAGCATCTTTTCCTGTTCTTACTGGTCATTCATATATCATTTTGGTGGGGGGGGGGGGAAGGACTCATCTATTCAAGTACTTTACTCATTTTCTAAAATTGCATTGTTTGTCCTTTTATTGTTGAGTTACAGGTATGTATATAAAGAAATGTCCAATATATGATTTGCAAATCTTTCTCCTGTTCTGTATATTGACTTTTCACTTTCATGATAATGTCTTTTTATGCACATTTTTCATTTTGATGAAGTCCAAATTATCTACCTTTTCCTTTTTTTGAACAATATTTCTCATTATATTTTTAAAATGTTTTTATTTTATTTATTTATTTTTGTATGTGGTGCTGAGGATTGAACCCAGTGCCTCACACATGCAAGGCAAGTGCTCAACCACTGAGCTACAACCCCAACCCCTGAGCTACAACCCCAGCCCCTGAAACATTACTGAATTCATAGCTTTTTTGTGGTTTCTGTAGAATTTTTCATATGTAGGATCAAGTCATCTGTGAACAGTGATAGTTTTACTTCTTCCTTTCCAATGTGGATATATTTTTTAATTTTCTTTGTTTCTTTTATGACTAATGCTTCTGGTGTCATATCTAAGAATCCATAGCTAAATATAAGGGCATGAAGATTTACCCCTATTAATTTCTCTAAGAGTTTTATATGGTCTTAGCTCTTACATTTAGGTCATTGATCCATTTGGAGTTAGTTTTTGTATTCAAGGTATGTTAGGTATCCACATTCACCTGTTTGCTTGTGAAAATCCAGTTGCCCAAGCATTACTTGTTGAAGAGATCATTCTTTCCCCCATTTAATGGTCTTGAAATCCTGGTTGTAATCAGTTGGTCATAGATGGGTAGATTCATTTCTGGACTCTCGATTCTTTTCCATTGTCCTATATCTCTATCTGTATGGCAGTACCATGCTGGTTTGATTACTGTAGCTTTGTAGTAAGTTTGGAAATAAAGAAATCCTCCAACTTTGTTTTCTTTTACAAGATTGTTTTTGGCCTTTTGGGGCCTCATACAATTCCATATGAATTTGAGAATTGGCTTTTCCATTTCTGAAAAAAAAATTGTTGGAATTTTGATAGGGATCACTTAAGTAGTACTGATATCTCAATGATATAGTCTTTTAATCTGTGAATGTAGGATTTTAAAAATTTGTTATATGCCAACATCTTTAATGTCTTTCATTGGTGCTTTATGGTTATCAGTGTATAGGTCTTTTACCTCCTTTGCTAAATTCATTCCTAGATTTTTTATTTTGGGATACTATTGTAAATGGAATTTTTTCATTTACTCTTTGGATTATGCTTTGCTGGTATATAGAAACAACTGATTTTTGTTTGTTAATCTTGTACCTGAAACATTGCTGAATTCATAGATTTTTTGTGGTTTCTGTAGGATTTTTCATATGTAGGATCAAGTCATCTGTGAACAGTGATAGTTTTACTTCTTCCTTTCCAATGTGGATATATTTTTTTTTATTTTCTTTGTTACCTAATTTCTCTGGCTATCTTTTCAGTAATATATTGAATAGCAGTGGTGAAACAGGGCATCCTGTCTTGTTCCTAGTCTTGGGAAGCTTTTAGTTTTTTACTATTAAGTATAATGTTAACTATGGGTTTTGTTTAAATGTGCTGCATCAGATTGAAGATATTTCTTTTTATTTCAATTTCCTGGGTATTTTATCATGCAAAGATCTTGTATCAAATGACTTTTCTGCATCACTTAAAATGTTTGAGTTTTTTTCCTTTGCTCTATAGTGTAATATGTTCTATTGATTTATTTGCTTATATTGAACTAGCCTTGTATTATTTGGATAGATGACACTTTGTCACAGTATATAATTCTTGAATACAATATATGATTCACTTTGCTAGTATTTTGTTTTGGACTTTTGAATATATATTCATAAATTATTTTGATTTGTAATTTTCTTTTCTTATGATAGCTTCATCTGGTTTTGGTACCAGGGTAATGTTGGCTTCATATAATAAGTTAGGAAATACTCCCTCTTCTTCAGTTTTTGGAAGAATTTGAGAAGGATTGGTGTTTATTCTTTAAATGTTTGAGAGAATTAAATGTTTGATAGAATTCACCATTGAACTATCTGGTCCTAGATTTGTTTTTAGGAGATTTTTAGATAACTGATTCAATCTCTTTACTCATTTAAAACTTTGTTGAAATTTTGTATTTCTTCGTAGTTCAGTTTAGCAATTTTTTTGCTTCTAGGATTTTGCCATTTGATCTAGGTTATCTAATTTTTTGGCATATAATAGATTATAGTAATCTCTTATCCTTTTATTTACATCAAAATAAATAAGTGGTGAGTCTTCTAATAAAGTCTTTTATTCTTTGTCATTCTAACTAAAGGTTTGTCTTTTTTTTCATATGTTCAAGGAACAAACTCTTGGTTTCATAGATTTTTTTTCTATTCTCTTTTTCTTATTAAGAGAATAGTTTATTATTTATTTATTCACTTTGTTCTAGGTTTGGGTTTAGTTTGCACTTCTTTTTCTAGTTACTTAATGTTTAAGATTATATTATTGATTTGAGATATTTCTTTTTTTTATTGTAGGCATTTACAACTATACATTTTCCCCTGAGCATCACCTTCACTGTTTCTCAAGTTTTTATAAGTTGTTTTCATTTTCATTCATTTCTAGATATTTTCTACTTCCCTCCATGATTTTATAGTGTGTGGGTCTAGAACCCTGTATCCATAGGGGCCAGCCTTGGAGCCTGGTTCTCTAGATGCTGGCCTAATGACTGGGGCTGTAGGGCTGTTCTACTGCTGGGCAGACCTGAAGCCTGGGGCAGTGGGGACCAGACTGTCACTGGGGATAATACAGGGCCCAGGGCCACAGGGGTCAGCCTGGTCCTGGGAATGGAAAAACTGAATCTGTAGGATTGGCCTAAAGCCTGAGTCTGTGAGGACTATGGTGGTATTGATATGTTAGCCAAGTGTGGCAGGTGTGCATGTGTAATTCAGGAGGCTGAGGCAGGAGGATCACAAGTTTAAGGCCAGCCTCATCATCTAAGTGAGATCTTGTCTCAAAAATAAATAAAAAGGGCTGAGCATGTAGTTCAGTGATAGAGTGCCCCTGTGTTCAATCTCCAGTACTGAAAAAATACAAATAAATAAATAAAAGCTGGGCATGGTGGCATACATCTGTAATCCCAGCAAATTGGAGACAGGAAGATTGCAAGTTCAAGGCCAACCCTAGCAACGTGGGGGAGGCCTTAAGCAACTTAAAGAGACCTTGTCTCAAAATTTTACAAAAAGAAAAAAAGGGTTGAGGATTTAACTCAATGGTAGAGCTCCCCTGGGTTCAATACATGGTACCAAGAAAATAAAAATTTTAAAAAGTAGAATAAAAGAATGTGTTGTTTAAATTATGCAAATTTGCAAATTTTCCAGTTTTCATTCTGTGAGTGATTTTTTTAGCTTCATTCTATTGTTGCCAGAGAGTATACTGTGTATAATTTTTTTAAAAATTTTTTTATTGTTGGTTGTTCAAAACATTACATAGTTCTTGATATATCATATTTCACACTTTGATTCAAGTGGGTTATGAACTCCCATTTTTACCCCGTATACAAATTGCAGAATCACATCAGTTACACATCCATTGATTTACATATTGCTATACTAGTGTCTGTTGTATTCTGCTGCCTTTCCTATCCTCTACTATCCCCGCTCCCCTCCCCTCCCCTCCCCTCTTCTCTCTCTACCCCCTCTACTGTCATTCATTTCTCCCCCTTGTATTATTTTCCCCTTTCCCCTCACTTCCTCTTGTATGAAATTTTGTATAACCCTGAGGGTCTCCTTCCATTTCCATGCAATTTCCCTTCTCTCTCCCTTTCCCTCCCACCTCTCATCCCAGTTTAATGTTAATCTTCTTCTCATGCTCTTCGTCCCTACTCTGTTCTTAGTTACTCTCCTTATATCAAAGAAGACATTTGGCATTTGTTTTTTAGGGATTGGCTAGCTTCACTTAGCATAATCTGCTCTAATGCCATCCATTTCCCTGCAAATTCTATAATTTTGTCATTTTTTAATGCAGAGTAATACTCCAATGTGTATAAATGCCACATTTTTTTTTATCCATTCGTCTATTGAAGGGCATCTAGGTTGGTTCCACAGTCTTGCTATTGTGAATTGTGCTGCTATGAACATCGATGTAGCAGTGTCCCTGTAGCATGCTCTTTTTAGGTCTTTAGGGAATAGACCTAGAAGGGGAATAGCTGGGTCAAATGGTGGTTCCATTCCCAGCTTTCCAAGAAATCTCCATACTGCTTTCCAAATTGGCTGCACCAATTTGCAGTCCCACCAGCAATGTACAAGTGTACCCTTTTCCCCACATCCTCGCCAGCACTTGTTGTTGTTTGACTTCATAATGGCTGCCAATCTTACTGGAGTGAGATGGTATCTTAGGGTGGTTTTGATTTGCATTTCTCTGACTGCTAGAGATGGTGAGCATTTTTTCATGTACTTGTTGATTGATTGTATGTCCTCCTCTGAGAAGTGTCTGTTCAGGTCCTTGGCCCATTTGTTGATTGGGTTATTTGTTATCTTATTGTCTAATTTTTTGAGTTCTTTGTATACTCTGGATATTAGGGCTCTATCTGAAGTGTGAGGAGTAAAGATTTGTTCCCAGGATGTAGGCTCCCTATTTACCTCTCTTATTGTTTCTCTTGCTGAGAAAAAACTTTTTAGTTTAAGTAAGTCCCATTTGTTGATTCTAGTTATTAACTTTTGTGCTATGGGTGTCCTATTGAGGAATTTGGAGCCCGACCCCACAGTATGTAGATCGTAGCCAACTTTTTCTTCTATCAGACGCCGTGTCTCTGATTTGATATCAAGCTCCTTGATGCATTTTGAATTAACTTTTGTGCATGGCGAGAGAAAGGGATTCAGTTTCATTTTGTTGCATATGGATTTCCAGTTTTCCCAGCACCATTTGTTGAAGATGCTATCCTTCCTCCATTGCATGCTTTTAGCCCCTTTATCAAATATAAGATAGTTGTAGTTTTGTAGATTGGTTTCTGTGTCCTCTATTCTGTACCATTGGTCCACCCGCCTGTTTTGGTACCAGTACCATGCTGTTTTTGTTACTATTGCTCTGTAGTATAGTTTGAAGTCTGGTATCGCTATACCGCCTGATTCACACTTCCTGCTTAGCATTGTTTTTGCTATTCTGGGTCTTTTATTTTTCCATATGAATTTCATGATTGCTTTCTCTATTTCTACAAGAAATGCCGTTGGGATTTTGATTGGCATTGCATTAAACCTATAGAGAACTTTTGGTAATATTGCCATTTTCATGATGTTAGTTCTGCCTATCCATGAACAGGGTATATTTTTCCATCTTCTAAGATCTTCTTCTATTTCTCTCTTTAGGGTTCTATAGTTTTCATTGTATAAGTCTTTCACCTCTTTTGTTAGGTTGATTCCCAAGTATTTTATTTTTTTTGAGGATATTGTGAATGGAGTGGTTGTCCTCATTTCCATTTCAGAGGATTTGTCGCTGATATACAGGAATGCCTTTGATTTATGCGTGTTGATTTTATATCCTGCCACTTTGCTGAATTCATTTATTAGCTCTAATAGTTTCTTTGTAGACCCTTTTGGGTCTGCTAGGTATAGAATCATGTCACCTGCAAATAGTGATAATTTAAGTTCTTCTTTTCCTATTTTTATGCCTTTAATTTCTTTCGTCTAATTGCTCTGGCCAGTGTTTTGAGAACTATGTTGAACAGAAGTGGTGAGAGAGGGCATCCCTGTCTTGTTCCAGATTTTAGAGGGAATGCCTTCAGTTTTTCTCCATTCAGAATGATGCTAGCCTGAGGCTTAGCATAGATTGCTTTTACAATATTGAGGTATGTTCTTGTTATCCCTAGTTTTTCTAGAGTTTTGAACATAAAGGGATGCTGTACTTTGTCGAATGCTTTTTCCGCATCTATCGAGATGATCATATGGTTCTTATTTTTAAGTCTATTGATGTGGTGAATAACATTTATTGATTTCCGTATATTGAACCAGCCTTGCATCCCAGGGATGAATCCTACTTGATCATGGTGCACAATTTTTTTGATATGTTTTTGTATCCGATTCGCCAGAATTTTATTGAGGATTTTTGCATCTAGGTTCATTAGAGATATTGGTCTGTAGTTTTCTTTCTTTGAAGTGTCTTTGTCTGGTTTAGGAATCAGGGTGATGTTGGCCTCATAGAATGAATATGGAAGTTCTCCCTCTTTTTCTATTTCCTGAAGTAGCTTGAAAAGTATTGGTATTAGTTCCTCTTTAAAGGTTTTGTAAAACTCTGCTGTATACCCATCCGGTCCTGGGCTCTTCTTAGTTGGTAGTCTTTTGATGGTTTCTTCTATTTCCTCAATTGATATTGGTCTGTTTAGGTTGTCTATATCCTCCTGACTCAATCTGGGCAGATCATATGACTTAAGAAATTTATCGATGCCTTCACTATCTTCTATTTTATTGGAGTATAAGGATTCAAAATAATTTCTGATTATCTTCTGTATTTCTGAAGTGTCTGTTGTGATATTGCCTTTTTCATCCCGTATGCTAGTAATTTGAGTTCTCTCTCTTCTTCTCTTCGTTAGCATGGCTAAGGGTCTGTCGATTTTATTTATTTTTTCAAAGAACCAACTTTTAGTTTTGTCAATTTTTTCAATTGTTTCTTTTGTTTCGATTTCATTAATTTCAGCTCTGATTTTAACTATTTCTTGCCTTCTACTTCTTTTGCTGTTGTTTTGCTCTTCTTTTTCTAGGATTTGAGATGAAGTATGAGATCATTTATTTGTTGGTTTTTTTCTTTTTTTAAGGAATGAACTCCAAGCAATGAATTTTCCTCTTAGAACTGCTTTCAATGTGTCCCATAGATTCCGATATGTTGTGTCTGTGTTTTCATTTATCTCTAAGAATTTTTTTAATTTCCTCCTTGATGTCTTCTATAACCCATTGATCATTCAGTAACCTATTGTTCATTCTCCAAGTGATGCATGATTTTTCCTTCCTTCTTTTATCGTTGATTTTCAGTTTCATTCCATTATGATCAGATAAGATGCATGGTATTATCTCTACTCCTTTATATTGTCTAAGAGTTGCCCTGTGACATAATATATAATCTATTTTTGAGAAGGATCCATGTGCTGCTGAGAAAAAAGTGTAACTGCTTGATGTTGGGTGGTATATTCTATATATGTCAATTAAGTCTAGGTTATTAATTGTGTTATTGAGTTCTATAGTTTCCTTATTCAACTTTTGTTTGGAAGATCTGTCCAGTGGTGAGAGAGGTGTGTTGAAGTCTCCCATGATTATTGTATGGTGGTCTATTAGACTCTTGAACTTGAGAAGAGTTTGTTTGATGAACATAGCTGCACCATTGTTTGGGGCATATATATTTATGATTGTTATGTCTTGTTGGTGTATGGTTCCCTTGAGCAGTATGTAGTGTCCCTCTTTATCCCTTTTGATTAACTTTGGCTTGAAATCTATTTTATTTGATATGAGTATGGACACTCCTGCTTGTTTCCGAAGTCCATATGAGTGATATGATTTTTCCCAACCTTTCACCTTCAGCCTATGTATGTCTTTTCCTATCAAATGCATCTCCTGTAGGCAGCATATTGTTGGATCTTGTTTTGTGATGCATTCTACTAGCCTGTGTCTCTTAATTGGTGAGTTTAAGCCATTAACATTTAGGGTTATTATTGAGATATGGGTTGTTCTTCCAGCCATATTTGTTTATTTATGTTACTAAACATGGTTTGTTTTCCTCTTTGATTATTTTCCCCCCTTTACTGTCCTACCTCCCACTGTTGGTTTTCATTGTTATTTTCCATTTCCTCTTCCTGTAATGTTTTGCCAAGGATGTTTTGAAGAGATGGTTTTCTAGCTGCAAATTCTTTTAACTTTTGTTTATAGTGGAAGGTTTTAATTTCATCTTCCATCCTGAAGCTTAATTTCGCTGGATACACAATTCTTGGTTGGAACCCATTTTCTTTCAGTGTTTGAAATATGTTATTCCAGGATCTTCTAGCTTTCAGAGTCTGTGTTGAAAGGTCAGCTGTTATCCTGACTGGCTTACCCCTAAATGTAATCTGCTTCCTTTCTCTTGTAGCTTTTAAAATTCTCTCCTTATTCTGTATGTTGGGCATCTTCATTATAATGTGTCTAGGTGTGGATCTCTTATGATTTTGCACATTCGGTGTCCTGTAGGCTTCTAGGATTTGGGATTCTGTCTCATTCTTCAAGTCTGGGAAGTTTTCTCGTATTATTTCATTGAATAGATTGTTCAATCCTTTGGTTTGAACCTTTATACCTTCCTGTATCCCAATGACTCTTAAGTTTGGTCTCTTAATGTTATCCCATATTTCTTGGATGTTCTGCTCATGGTTTCTTAACAGTCTTGCTGAGCTGTCTATGTTCTTTTCAAGTTGAAATACTTTGTCTTCATTGTCTGATGTTCTATCTTCTAAGTGTTCTACTCTGCTGGTAGTATTCTCAATTGAGTTTTTAAGTTGGTTTATTGCTTCCTGCATTTCTAGGATTTCTGTTTGTTTTTTATAACCTCTATCTCCCTGTATAGTTGATCTTTTGCTTCCTGGATTTGTTTGGGTAATTCATTGTCGAAGTGATCTTTCATTGTCTGATTTTGCTGTCTAATGTCTTCCTTGAGACTCTAGATCATCTGAAGCATGTATATCCTGAATTCTTTATCTGACATTCCATCTGCTGCAGCTGTTACCTCTTCTAAAGTTGAGTTGACCTGCATTGCTTGTGGTCCTTTCTTTCCTTGTCTTTTCATACTGCTTGCGTTTCTTTCTGCTTGGTGAAACTGTTGTGTTTTTGAAAATTTTTCTCCCTATATATTTATATTGCTCTTGTATAGTTGAAAAGTCTCTCTTGCAGGGTCGGGCGGCGGTCTGCCTACCTTGCAGGCGCGGGCGGCGGCTCTGCTCTGCCCCTCCTCCAATTGGTGTGAGGTGTCTACCACACCTGCGGACCCCTGGGCCTGTTCTGCCGGTCGTTCACAGGTCTGCCTACCTTGCAGGCGCGGGCAGCGGCTCTGCTCTGCCCTTACTCCAATTGGGGTGACGTGTCTACCACGCCGGCGGGTCGCTGGGCTTATTCCGGGCGTGGGAGGCGGCTCTACTCTGCCCCTACTCCAATTGGGGTGACGTGACTACCGCACCGGCGGGCCGCTGGGCCTGTCCCGGGCACGGGCGAAAGCTCTGCTCTGCCCCTCCTCCAATTGGTGTGACTTGTCTACCATACCCGCGGACCCCTGGGCCTGTTCCGGGCGCGGGCGAAGGCTCTGCTCTGCTCCTACTCCAATTGGGGTGACGTGCCTACCACCCCGGCCGGCCACTGGGCCTGTTCCACCGGTCGGTCGCAGGTCTGCCTACCTTTTGGGCGTGGGTGGCGGCTCTGCTCTGCCCCTACTCCAATTGTGATGACGTGTGTACCACGCCGGCAGGCCACTGGGCCTGATCCGCCGGTCTGTCGCAGGTCTGCCTACCTTGCAGACGCGGGCGGCGGCTCTGCCCTGCCCCACCTACCACGCCCGAGGACCACTGGGCCTGTTCCTCCGGTCGGTCGCAGGTCTGCCTACCTTGCAGGCACGGGTGGCGGCTCTGCTCTGCCCCTACTCCAATTGGGGTTACGTGACTACCACGCTGGTGGGCTGCTGGGCCTGTTCCGGGCGCGGGCGGCGGCTCTGCTCTGCCCCTCTGGCTTGATGACAAAGTGAGAGAGACTCGGGTGTTTGTGACTCACTTTCTTTACCAGGAGACCAACTGTTTCTGTCGCCGCTGGTATCGATGAAGTTCTCTCCTCCACCGCTTTCAGATGACATCACATCTCTGCCATGTTGGTATCCCATGCGAATGGCAGCATTTCGTTCCCTTTGCTGGGTGACCAAAGCAACGGGTGAGTCCTGACCGGCCCTCACAAGTCCTGTCTCAGTCCTGTTGCCACTGCCTATGAAGGCTCGGTTGGTATTTACCTCCACAGTATTCAGCAGGACCCGGACCGAGAAGCAGTTTCCACGGGTTCTTTATCCCTGGGCCAGAGCAGTTCCGGGAGCTGGAATTCGGCCGCTCCGTGCTCGGTGTATGTTCTGATAAGAGCAGGCTCCAAGAAGCAGTTTCCGCGGGTTATTTAGCACTGAGCCTGAGTAATTTGTCTGCGAGCCGCAGGCGAATGGCAGCCTGAAATTATCTGTTCTGTGGCTGAATGAGCTGCGATCAGTCGAAAACAGGGATGGTGATGTCAGCTCTCCAAGATGGTGGCCGCTGGCTTCCTCTGTGGTCTGACCGGTGTGGAGAACCGAATTGGACCGCTTCCTTCCCCCGTCTCAAACCCAGAATTCAGCACTTAGTACGGTGATTGCACAGCTGGCAGAAGCCCGCGGAAACTGCAGCACTGTATCTTTGCGTTGCTATCTCCTCGTTTCCCAGCGCACGCCACAGACTCTAGCCGCGGGGCGATTTGCTGAATAAGCTGCCTGACCCTCCGTGCGGACAAATATCTTGCGTTTGAGCCCCCGTAGCTGATCCCCGTGCGATGGAAATCCTTCCTCTAGGTTTTGGAGCACCCCAATTTTGCTGGAAATTCCTAACAAGATAGCTTTTAGCCGTTCTAACTCGTCATTCTCCCGCACAGTGACGCGGTACACGGGGGTAATGCTCTCCCTTCGCCGCCATCTTCCCCTCTTGGACTCCTTTCTCTATTAGAATAATGTATTAGAGATTAAAACCTATCCTTACCCCTTTGCCAGTATCCTGCTTCATTGACAATGTCCATCACTACTGTGTATAATTTCAATCCTTTATAATTTGATTTATCTTCTTGTGTGTTGTCTGTGTTTTTGGTTCTGGGGTTAGAACCCAAATTAAGACTTATGGTCAAATATGGTCCATCCTGTAGAATGTTCCATAAGAACTTAAGAAGAAAGTGTATTTTGTTGTACTTGCATGGAATGTTCTGTACATGTCTGTTAAGTCTAGTTGGTTTATAGTGTTGTTCACATCCTCTCCTTAATTGTTCTTATAGCCAGACATTTGATATTATTGAAAGTAGTTCTTAAGAGTTGTGATTAATATTTCTTTTGAGTGTAAAAAATACTATGGGACAAACCCTACTGTGTCCCCTCTCACTCTGCAGGAGCTCTGTGTCTTTTCTTCTCACTTGAATAAATCCTACTCTTTCATGCTAAAAAAAATACTATATACAAGGAGGACAGTAAAAACTTGCTAGGAACTACCCATAAAATATACAACTCCTGGAAATTTTATATGAATAATATTTTATATTTATAAAAACTTAATATAGAAAAGGCTAGACATATCTTCCAATTTTATAACTTCTAGTACAACTCTTACAGTAGTATCCTATCGAAGTAAACTATTTCTAACATTTCTGTTTTTATGTGGAGAAAGAATATCAACCTTTACAATTTTTCAGGGGTCCTTTCAGAAATCCCCAAATCCCAAAGACCATTTTTAGATTTAAAAGATATCCTGAAAGTTTATTTTTATCTCTTCTATATTTGGGATGCAGTTTTTGGAAGCCAAAATAAAGAAAGCTGTTAAAGGTGAATTGAGAAATAATACCTGGTTATCTTTCTAAACAAAGCAACAAACATTTAAAAATAAGTGTATTCGGTAACACATTTCTAAAGAACTTTAGTTTTTCAATACGTGAGGAATCTTTGTTTTTGTTCTTTGTTTGCTATTAAATAACCACTAAAAAATAAATAAAATGACAATGTAAAGGCCAGAAAATTATCCTGGTAAGAGGAATCTGCTATACAGGCAGACAACACAGAAGATAAGGAATACCTTTTGTTTTAAAAGCATTAATCAGTACACTAAGAAAACAAACTCATTAAAATTGAGATAACTATGCTACAATTTTAACACATAACATTGCTTTATTTCAGATTCAGATTTAAGGGAGTGCAAATAAAATTTACTTTTCAAGTTCGTCCTTCATCATACCCTTTTATATTCAGGGGAGTCTCTCAGTTTAAAACTATTTTTAAAATAATACTAAGACAATGTAGTTTTCCAAAGGCTACATGATGTGTAATATTATAATAGATTGAATGTAGAAGCAGATGGGAGGATCTAGCTATTTCTATTAAGTCACTCATTAAAAAGCTTTACAAAAATGTGAAATACTTTTCTCAATTTTTCATATATATACTTTTTTAATTAATTATTTTTTTGTACTGGGGATGGAATTCAGGGATTTATGCATGCCAAGTAGGCTCTCTATATACTCCCAGCTTTATAATTATTTTTATTAAAATTGACATTAACATTAACATGATTCATCCTAAATCAGTTCAGTCAGTAAATATATTAACATATTTGGTTTCAATTTCTAATATCATGAAGATTGATAGTTATAACATACATATGAAAAACCTCTTTGGAAGTCCTCAGTAATTTTTTCTGAATGCAAATGGGTTCTGAGAATAGAAAATTTGAGAACCACTGCCTTAGAATCAACCTTTTCCTTTAAAAACAGATGCACATACCCATTTGTCACTATTGCTCATAATATAATTTCAATAATTTGTTTTAGTTGTAACTTTTAATCAAACTTTGTTGGGGCATGGGGATTGAACCCAGAGGTGCTTAACCACCCAGCCACACCCCAGCCCTTTTATAATTTTTTTAAAAAATATTTTCAGTTGTAGGTGGACACAGTACCTTTATTTTATTTATTTATATGTGGTGTTGAAGATTGATCCCAGTGCCTCACACATGCCAGGCAAGCACTCTACCACTGAGCTATAGTCCCAGCCCCCTTTTTAATTTTTTTTTTGTTTTGCGACAGGGTCTTGCTAAGTTGCTTAGGATCTCACTAAGTTGCTGAGACTGGCTTTGAGCTTGCGATCCTCCTCCTCAGGCTCCCAAATCACTAAGATAACCAAAATATTTTCTATTATAAAGAGAAAAAATTTAGGGTTACAATAGAGAACTGTCTCTCACCCATATAATGGCATTATAGTAGAATAGCAGAATTCATGAACACATTTAACACAACTTTCTATGTCTATAATCATCCCTTTTAAAGAGAAAAATGAACATACTCATTAATGTGACACAAACATGTTACCTCTCCGTAGCATATAAAATTAAGAAACACCAGGCATGATATAGCACACATTTGTAATCCAGTTGCTCACAGGCTGAGGTAGTAGGATCACAAGTTCAAGGCCTGCCTGAGCAATTTAGTCTCAAATTTTATAAAGGGTGGGGCTATAGCTCAGAAGTAGAGCATTTGTCTAGCGTGTGTAAGGCTTTGGATTCAATTCCTACCACAAAAGTAAACAAATAAATAAGAAGCAGCAGTATATAAATTTAAACCTGAATGATAGTCATTGTGTAAGTATTCTATTTTACTTTAAAAATGTAGATATCTAATGATTATTCATTAGTTAACTCAATTTAATATCTATCCAGTGTTTTAAATTCCTAAATATTTTGGAAATTATCTGAAATCTAACAGCACAAAAATATAGATACTGCCAAAATAAATGTTTCTCAGAAAAATTATTTTAGTAAGACACAAATTTAGATATTTATATTCTTAAATATTATGAGTAATATTTTTTAATGAGTGAACCTATTTACATTTAGGAAAAACAGAACTGAGTAAAGTAAAATACATACTTGTTTTATACTTTGCACAAGTAAATCACCAAAGAGACAGCCCTTTTTTTTTTTTTTTTTTTTTTTTTTGATACCAGGGACTGAACTCAGGGGCATTTGACCACTGAGCCACATCCCTAGTCCTATTTTGTATTTTATTAGAGACAGAGTCTCACTGAGTTGCCTAGTGCCTCACCATTGCTGAGGCTGGCTTTGAACTCGTGATCCCGTTGCCTCCGCCTCCCGAGCTGCTGGGATTATAGGTGTGCACCACCATGCCTGGCTGAGACAGCCCTTTTTTTTGTTTAAAAAATTATTATTATACTAATTTCATTTGCCAAATATTTACCTTAAAATGTTTCTGAGGGAGAAGAATTTTTGTGAAAATATTTTAATTTAGCACATTTTAGTATTACAAGTTCAAGTTCTTTTTTCTTAGAATTTTAAGAATGTATGTATATAAGTCCTTACATCTATAAACCAGTTAGATCCTTTAATTTAGGAGATTTTATAATTTATCAATACTCTCCAGATATAATAAAACATTTCACACACAATACAATATCAAGGCCTTTCTCAATACAGAGATCTTATGAATTCAGCTCTGCAATTGTAAGAGTAAAAATAGAAACTCACCAGTGTAGATATCAGTGTTGTTATCCTTCCATGTGGACATGAAATTATTAATTTGAGCTCAAATTGGATAACTAGAATAACAAAAGTGAAAAATTAAATTTTCTGTTTTTTCTCACTGATCAGAGACTAGATAACTCATTAATCCAGTTATAGAGATCACCAAATAAAACCACATTGCTGCTACCAAAGGTGAATAATTTATTGTCTGCAGTGTAATAAATTAGAACCTAAAACAAAAGGTGAACTTAATAGAAAAGAAAAATGGAAAACAGATTTAGGAGGATTTTTTTTTTTTTTTTTTTGTGCTGGGGATCAAATTCAGGGTGTTGTGTATGCAAGCCAAGCACTCTACCAACTGAGCTATATCCCCAGCCTAGAAAGCAGATTTAGCAAAGTTGTTTTGTTGCAGTACTAGGGATTGAACCCAGGGGCACTCTACCACAGAGCTAAATTCTAGTCCTTTTAATTAATTAATTAATTAATTTATTTTTATTTTGAGACTGGGTGTTGCTAAGTTGCCTAGGCTGGCCTTGAACTTGCCATCTTCCTTCTTCAATCTCTCGAATCACTGGCATTACAGGCATGTACCATCTCACCCAGAAGATTCCGCAAAGTTCTGTTGCCACTTGGGATTCAATTTGGAAGCCAAGAAAAGATGAGTTTAAGCAGTACATGAGTTGTATCTCTGCAACAACACACTTACCTGGTCATGTTATATGTATCCATTGGGCATCTCAGTTAATAATTTTAAAATACAACGATGACTCTCCTATGAATATAAAATGAACAAGTATCAAGGATTTTAACTCATTAATTAATGAGGAAACCAGGAAGATATGATAAGCATTTTCAATTTTCATCTCATTTTCATTTTGCTTGCTTATTTTTTAAAAAAATATATTTTTAGTTGTAGATGGACACAATACCTTTATTTTGTTTATTTAGTTTTTTATGTGGTGCTGGGGATCAAACCAGTGCCTCACTTGAGCTAGGCAAACATTCTACCACTGAGCCACAACCCCAGCCCTTGCTTGCTTATTTATTCTTGTTTTCTATATCTGTTTATTTATAGTGTCTGTTCTCCCTTTTGCTACTTCTAAATTCACCTTTGTTTTTTGTTGATTTTATTTTTTCTTTCCATTTCCTTTTTCTGAAGTAACTCATATTTTATTTCCTTTTATCAGTTACAAGCTCTTCCCTGTGTTCTTGCATCCCTGCTTCATATTCTTATTTTATAGAGGTGATTAATTAATATTATAAAGTTCCTGCTTACTGCTAAGAGAAATTAGCCAATCCCCAAAAAACAAAGGCCAGTGTTCTCTCTGATATGTGGATGTAGACTCACAATGGGTGGGAGAGGGAGGAGTATAGATTCACTGGATTGAACCCCGGGAATGTGGGGAAGAAAAGAGGATTGGGAATAGGAAAGACACCAGAATGAATTGGACATAACTTTCCTATGTTCATATATGAATACACCAGTGTAACTCCACATCACGTACAACCACAAGAATGGGAAGTTATACTACATGTATGTATAATATGTCAAAATATACTCTACTGTCATGTATAACTAAAAAAAAAGAAATTTTAAAAAATTCATGCTGACATGTTAGGTCAAAATTTTCATATGCTTTATGGCAACATTTCTCACAAGAATTCTCCACCTACCATTTTTTCTATGCTTTTCATCCCATTTTCATGTAGTGTCTTTTGTATACATACTGTGCTGAAGGTCTTTTTATTTTGATTTAGTTGATTAAAATCTTTAATTACAGTAAGTTTTCTTTAGACCAACTATTTGCAAGAGATTCGTGTGGAGATGAGGATGGGGACATGACAGTAAAGGTTATTCTAATGAAGTCTGAGATGGAAATGAACAACAAGGTCTTGAAAACTGGGGAAAGGGCATCCTAAGTTGCAAAGAACATGGCTACATTGTGCCCATTCTCTTGGACTTTGTAGTAAGCAAAATTTCAGAGTGACAAATTAAGATATCTAGTAGAAGAAATATCTAAGCAGCAAAGCATTCAGGCTGCTGCTGCCTTGCTACTTTTAATCACTGTGTTGAGATGCAGGGGAAAAGAAATGACGTAAAGGCAGAATTTAAATTAAAACTGGAAATATTTGAAAAACTTACAGCCTGGCCAAAGAGTGAAAAAGTATGTTCAGGAGAGAATACTTAGGGTGTAGTCAAGCAGCCATTTGCTAAAGAGATTCTTTCTGATAGAAGGGAGCAAGGTGTCATTCGTCAAAATAATGGGAGAAATACCTTGAAGTCATTTTGAGAGGACTTGGAAGCTTCCCCTCTCATCATTGAATGTGGGGAACTATGGAGTTAGAACTGCTACTGGCAGTGGTTCAGAGCTCTAGGAGGACAGAGTGGTTTGAGGAGGTGGCCCCAGAGTACCCTGCACAGGCTTACTGCCTAGAACTACCTCAGGTCTCTGCTTGCTTCCCACATTCCAGCACAGCATTCCTTACTCCTTAGCTGCTCCAGTCACTGCTCAAGCCAGTTGCACTGCTCCATGCAACTCAGGCAGCCACTTGAGGGGGCACAAGCCCATCCATCAGGTAAGTCTGCACACATGCAGATGTAAGAGCTGGGGGACATAGCTTCCTCCATCTAGATTTCAAAGGATGTCACAGATAGCCTGGGCCCCAAGCAGAGACTTGTCACAGGGTTGGAGCCACCATAGAGAGCCCCTTCTAGGGTAATGCTAAGCAGAAATGTGGAGTTGGAACTGTTTTGGCAGTGGTCCAGGGATCATTTTGTGTTTCGACTCTTTGTGTTCTTGCAGGAGAAAATTTTAGGCAAGAAAGCAAAGGTAGTAAAAGTATAATACTTTCAAGGAGAGTGACAGTGGGTCCTCTCCAAGTAGAGAAAGTCATGTAGTGGCCCTTTGTTCCCTAATTTTATTGGGAATCTTAGGGAAGTTTGTAAAGAGTTCAGGTACTACCTCTCAATTTTTAAGTGACAGTAGGAATGCATCAGATTTTTTTTTAAATTTTAGTTATACATAACACAATACCTTTGTTTTATTTATTTATTTATTTATTTATTTATTTTTATGTGGTGCTGAGGATCGAACCCAGTGCCTCACACATGCAAGGCAAGCACTCTACCACTGAGTCACAATGTCAGCCCCAGGAATGCATCAGATTTTTAAGTTCCTACAGTACATGGTCTTACCCACAGGTACCCATGGGGGGAGCAGGGGAGTATTTTACTATCATAATGAGATTAAAATCATATGCCAAATATCTAAAGGCAACTCTCTGTCACCTTGGTTTATGCTGACCTGTTCTAATTGGAATTTGTTTTTATAGATTTCATGGTCAGTGGACTTTGATAAGGGTCATAAAATTCCCCCCTTCAGGGTAATTTGTGTACTTATCATCAGAGAAGAATCTTAAATTCAAGAGCCTTGAAACATACAGCTCTACAAATAACAGATTGTTCTCTGAGGAATGTAACATATTCTAATATGTAAGCCAGAGCAGGGCCACAATGGCCTGAGGTAAGTTGCTTTTAAAAAGAAAGTATGTGGCAGGTCAGCACTAGGCCCAGTCTATAGAATTGTCCCCTTAGCTTCATGTTCCTACCACTCATGCCTATCTGCTACCTATCAGAACCACCACAGAGTTCCCATTCGGTCAGTGCCTAGTGGAGCCTTAAAGGCAAGCAGCCCTTAAGATCCCAGAATTGTAGAGCCACTAGGCCACACCACCAGTCTGGTAAAGCTACAGGAACAAGACACTAACTGGTGAAAGCTGCTTCCTTTGCTGAGCCAAACAAAGCCGTGAAGGTAGAACCCCCCCACACACAGGGTCTTGGAAGAATGTTTCCAGGAAGCAGGAGATTCAATCAAAGGATATTGTTCTCCAGCTCTAAGACTTAATGTCATTTTCCTTGATCGGTTTTGAACTTTTGGGGGGCTAGTTACCTTTGTCTTCTTGCTTATTTCTCCCCCCGCTTTTTTTTTTTTTTTTTTTTTGGTACTAGGGATTGAACACAAGGGTACTTAACCATTGAGCCACACTCTCAGTCCTTTTTATATTTTATTTAGAGACAGGGTCTTGCTGAGTTGTTTAGGGTCTTGCTAAGTTTCTGAGGCTGGCTTTGAACTCACAATCCTCCTGACTCAGCCTCCCAAGCCACTGGGATTACAGGTGTAGGCCACCATACTGGGCCCTATTTCTCCCTTTTGGAATGGTAATATCTATCCTGTGCCTATCCCACAATTGTATTTTGGAATTTGATAATTTACTTTTATTTCAAAGGCTCATAGCTAGAGTACATTTGCCCCAGAATGAATCACATCTCAAATCTCACTCATATATGATTCAGATGAGACTCTGGACTTGAACTTTTGCATTCATGCTAAAACAACTAGAACTTTAGGGTTACTGAAATGGAATGAGTATATTTTGAAGGACATGAATTTTGGGGCCCACAGGGTAGAATTCTATGATTTGTATGTTCCCTCCAAAACTCATTTTAAGCCAGATATGCCTGTAACCCATGTAACTCAGATATGCCATGTAACCATGTAACTCCCATGCCTGTAACCCCAGTAACTCAGGAGTCTGAGGAAGGAAGATCACAAGTTTGAGGCAAGCCTAGACAACTTAGGGAGACCCTGTTTTAAAATAAAAAGGACTGGGATTGTAGCTCAGTGGTAAAGCACCCCTGGGTTCAATGCCCAGTGCCATTAAAAAAAAAGATCTCATGTTGAAATTTGATTATTACTGTGACAATGTTGCCAAGTTGGAGCTTTAAGAGGTGCCATGTGATTTCCTTCTACCATATTACCCAGCAAGAAAGTCCTTACCATCTGCAGCCCTTCAGTCTTGGACTTCCAGCCTCCAGAACTGTAAGAAATAAGTTTCTTTCTATATTTTCCAGTCTGTGGTGTTCTCTTATAGCAGTAGAGAACAGACCAAGATACTACTTTTTCTTACCTTTGTACCAAGTAAGTACCAAGCACATAATAAACCTTTGATTAATGTATAGGTGAACATGTATACATGGATGTTTGTAAAAATATGCATGTATGAATGCATAGATCATAAATGAGGTCTTAAATATACAATAAATTTTACATTCACTACCTCTTTTGGCAGGATTTAGTGATTTGGGGTGACTTTTAATTTTTACTTCTGTGTTTGGATTTTTCTTTCTTTTTTTAAATATTTTTTTAGTTGTAGATAGACTCAATACCTTTATTTTATTTATCAGTTTTATGTGGTGCTCAGAATAGAACCCAGTGCCTCACATGTGCTAGGCAAACGCTCTACCACTGAGCCACAACCCCAGCCCCATGGATGTTTCAATGAATATATAGTAGCTTAGTAATTAAAACAAAATATCCATTTAGAAAAAATATTATTCTGGCTGGGCGTGGTGTTACATGCCTGTTCTCCCAGAGAGATGGGAGAGACTGAGGCAGGAAGATTGCAAGTTTGAGGCCAGCTTTGGCAATTTAGTGAAATGCTGCCTCAAAAGAAAGAAAAAGGGCTTGCAGTGTAGCTCAGTCAGTGGTAGAGCATCCATGAGTTTGATCACCAGTACTACCAAAAGATAAAGAAAATTTTGTTCTCTTCTGGCTTGTTAGAAGTTTATTTTTTTTTCCTTTTTATTCAATGCTGGGATTGAACTCAGGGTCTCTCACACATGGTAGGCGAGTGCTCTACCACTGAGTTACAAACCCAGCCCCCCCTTCCCCCGCTTTTTTTGAGGCAAGGTCTCACTAAGTCTAAGTTATCCAGACTGACCTTGCACTTGTGATCCTCCTGCCTCAGTCTCCTGATAGCTGGGATTACAGGTGTCTGCCACCAGGCCCAACTACATTTCTTAAGATTAGATATTTCCAATGAAATAATGCCTGAAACTATGAGCCTGGCATGTGAGTAATGTAAATAAATCATTAAGCTACAAACTGTAAATAGATAAATTGAGAAAAAGTGCAAAGCCAGTGAATCATAAGCTCTTGGGCAAAAATTGGAAAATGCCATCCTTTTAAAAATATACTCCAAATCAGAGTTAATTACAAGCTATATAAACAGTGACTAAAATTTTAGTGCTATGAGAATTGAATTTTACAAAAGGATTAACCCTGACATGCCATTATTTCAGTGGCCTAAGGAAATCAGTTTACCACATTCATTCTACAAAGTGTTTATTAAATTCCTAAAGGCAAAGAAATGTGTGGCCACATCTGCCCTTAAGAAATTTATGATATTCCTTCACATAGTGACAGGTGAAAGGGCAAGAGGGCACAGCACTGTGTGAAGCTTCTTTTTAAGGGCCTTAATCCCATTTGAGAGGTAGGAGCACTCCAGGACTAATCACCTCTTAAGGGACCCACATCTCAATCCTATCATATTAGCCATCAACATACAACACCTAAATTTTGAAGGGGGGCACATTGAAACCATAGCAGGCTGAAAGTAGTATGATTTGTGGTGTGCCCCTTGCCAACAATAAATTAGGCCACTAGTCTCATAAAATGAAATGCTGCTACAACACTATAAATTCTGTCATTAGAGCAATTCACTTGAGTATTATACTGTTTTGGTCTTTGAGAATCCTTTATGCAAAGATCCTGAGAGAGAACACAAATTGATGTCATTATCAGCTTTTACCTTGGGAGAAGAACACTTGTATGATAAAGATACCTAATGCAGATTGAACTTGGGATAAAAATTAGAGATGGGCAGGTCAGGTTTCCAAGAAAGGAAAAAGAGACTTAAAGGGAAGTTGGGATTGAATCGAAGATGACTTTGTGGGCTGGGGTTGCGACTCAGTGGTAGAGTGCTCACCTAGCATGCACAAGGCACTGGGTTCAATCCTCAGCACCATATAAATGTAAAATAAAGACATTGTCTCCACCTAAAACTAAAAAATAAATATTAAAAAGATGACTTTGCTTATGGTCACACGACACTCCAAATCTTTCTAACTGAAGGGAGCTCACAGTTTTTGAGTCTATCTTTCTAACTGTAAAAAGAGACTTCCTTTTCAAGGTCTCTGTTGAAGATTATTATCCCTTTTGGATATTACTAGGAGCATCCTTAGAACCATATTTTCTATTTAGAAGTCATTGAATGTTAGGGCTACAACTATTTATTTTGTCATGAGAGTTAAATTTTTATCACAAAGCACAAAAAATATTGAAAAACTCTTGGTAGTTTTCATAAGTTATTGCAAAGAAAAATTTCATTTATCTCCAATGATAAAATTTTGACTTCACTATAAAGTATTGAAGTGTCATCATCAAAATATTAGTTGTTATGGCAAACAAAACATAGAATAAAACCCAACATGGCTCCTGCACCAGGAGAAATGCAATTTAGCTGGCAGGACAGATGATTATCTGTGCATGCATGTGTGTGTATGTGTGTGTCTGTGTATGTGTGTGTGTATTATGATATATATATATATATATATATATATATATATATACATACACATATAATTAAAACAAAGCATACATTTAGAAAAAATTATTATATATATATTATAGGCTCCTCTGCCAAGAACTAGAAAGATCATTCTAATTTATGCAAATGCTATAGGTAAAAACTACCATTTAACAAGACCTATGTTGCATTTAGACTTTTTTTTTTCTTTGTCTATTTGGTTGTACACACCAAAACTAAGAGGAAATGCATATTCCTACAGCAAGCAGTCTTTGTTTACTTCTTCCATTGGCTTAATAAGTAACATCAGTCATGGGTTGCTTTTGTCCCAGAAATTAGTTCTCAATGGATAAAAAATTATTGGAGATGATAGTTTTGATATCTGTCAAGAGAAAAGGGAACTGTAGCTAATCTTCAGGCACATTCAACAAAATGGCAAAACTTAAATAGATTATCTAGAGTACATTTTAGGTCAAGACTTAGGTCACAGATATAGGAGAACTTGAGTTTAGGATTTTTCTCCTGAACTAAATTGAACAACTAGCTAGAATGTTCTGGCTTGGATAAGTGACCCCAAAGGCCCGTGTCTTTAAGACTTGGTACTGTTGGGAAGTATTGGAACCTTGAGGAGATAGGGCCTCGTGGAAGGAAATTAGGTCATTAAGGGCATGCATTTGAAGTGAATACTGGACCTTGGACCTTCCTCCTTCTCTCTCATTGCCTTCTGGCCATCATGAAGTGAACATCTTCCTCCACCATGTTCTCCTGCCGTGATGTACTGTGCTACCACAGGCCCAAAGTAATGGGGGAAATTGGTCATGGACTAAAACCTCTAAATTGTGAGCTGAAATAAACTTTCTCTCTTTTTATAGGTGGACACAATATCTTTATTTTTTATTTTATGTGGTGCTGAGTGTTGAACCCAGTGCCTCATGCATGCTAGGCGAGCACTCTACCTCCGAGCCACAACCCCAGCCCAACCTTTTCTCTTTTTAAGCTAATTATTTTTTTAAAGAGAGAGAAAGAGAGTTTTAATAATTATTTTTTAGTTTTTGGTGGACACAACATCTTTATTTTATTTTTATGTGGTGCTGAGGATCGAACCCAGTGCCCTGTGCATGCTAGACGAGTGCACTACCGCTTGAGCCACATCCCCAGCCCCATTAAGCTAATTATTTTAGGTATTGTTTTAAATATTTATTTTTTAGTTGTAGTTGGACACAATATCTTTATTTTATCTACTTACTTTTATGTGGTGCTGAGGATCAAACCCAGGGCCTCACATGTGCTCTGCTGCTGAGCCACAATCCCAGCTCTATTTTAGGTATTTTTTATAGTGACAAAACTGACTGACAATGTGGAGATACCCAAGTATCTCTGATGGAAGGTGATACTGAAAGTCTTCACTTTTGGCAGCATTTGATTTTTCACAAAGGAAATGAATATGAGTAAACATCTAAATGGCACAAAATAAAGCCCTAATAGAAGTAGGTAGACACTTTCATACAGGGCTATGCTATCTGAAGAAATGTAGTATGAATTCCAGGCTTAGGAGAGAGGTTTGTTATTATTTCAAGATATTTATAGTAATATATACTATTTCTTCTTTCAAGTACCTGATCTAATTAGGAATGTCATTCAAATGTCCCTGTTCCTAACATATATCCCATTTTGATTTGGTTTTATAAATACACAGATGTGAGGGCTGGGGTTGTGGCTCATTGATAGAGTACTTGCCTAGCATGTGTGGGGCACTGGGTTCAATTCTCAACACTGCATATAAATAAATACATAAATAAAAATAAAGGCCCATTGACAACTAAAAAAAATATACGGATGTGATATGAGAAATTTTTCTGTACAATTGTCTTGGCTCAATATCTCCTGATCAGAGTAAAGTATACTATATTTCACCTATAAACATTCATTATCTGTTTCTACAGAATTTTCAAAATGTTAAACTTCAGTCCGCCCCTAATTTATATATATATATATATATATATATATATATATATATATATATATATATATTACACCTATTAACTATAAAATGCACACTATTTTCACGTGAACTTGTAATAAAATTTTCCAAAATAGATTTTATGCTGAAGTGAAAAGCAATTCAGAAAAGGTTGAGGGCTGGGGTTGTGGCTCAGTGGTAGAGCGCTTGCCTAGCACTTGTGAGGCACTGGGTTCGATCCTCAGCACCACATAAAAATAAATAAAAGTAAAGGTATTGTGTCCATCTACAACTAAAAAAAATTAAAAAAAGAGAAAGGGTTGAAATCATACAAAGTATGTTACTTGAACAAGGTAGAATTAAATGAGAAAACCACAACAGAAAGATGATTAGAAAACCCCTTCTGTTGGGAATCTAAAAAGACACACTTCTAAATAACCCATCAGATAAAGAAAATATCAAAGTGAAAATATATGGAAATTAACAAAAATGAAAATATAGCATAAAAATCTTTTTGTATAGAACTAATATAAAGGAAATATATAGCTTTTAAGTTCATATATTAGAAAAATAAAAGGTTGAAAATCAATGATCTAAGCTTTCAAATTGAGTATAGGGAAAGAAGAGCACATTAAACCCAAGGAAAGTAGAATGAAGAACACAATGAAGGTAATAGCAGAAAACAGTGAAATAGAAAACACATATGCAATACGGAAAATCAACAAAGCCAAAAGCTTGTTCTTGTGAAAGATGAATATAATTGCTAAACTCCTCAAAAGATGGATTTAAGAAGAAAAAAAAAAGAACACCACTTACTAATATCATTAATTCAAAAGTAAACACCACCATAAATCCCTCAGACATTAAAAACAGATACCATTGGTGCATACCTATTATCCCAGCTACTTGGGAGACCGAGGCAGGAGGATTGCAAGTTCAAGGCCAGCCTGGATGACTTAGTGAGACCTTTCTCAAAATAAAAAGGGCTGGAGGTACAGTTCAGTGATAAAGCTCCTCTGGGTTCAATCCTGAGTACAAAAGTAAGCACCCCACAATAATAGACTATTTTGAATATTTTGAGTAACTTTATGCCTCTGCATTTGACCTACATAAATGGACAAGTTCCTAGAAAAGTATTACTACCAAAATTGGCCCAAAGAGAAAATCTGAATAGTCCCATTTAGACTATTTTGAATAGTCCTGTTAAACAAATGAAATCTTAAAAATAAATACCTTCCTGCAAAGAAAATTTCTTCACTAGTAGATTTTTCCAAATATATAAGAATAAAACAATAGCAATCCTGTACAAATATCCCTTACAGAAAATAATTAGGTAACACATTGGTTGTAGGGGGCCAGCATGACTCTGATGCCAAAACATGAAAAAGGATATTTCAGTAAAAGAAAAATACAAGTTCATGTCTTAAATAATAGATACAAAAATCATAAACAAAATTTAGAAAATTGAATACAGCAATATGTTAAAAGGATACTTACCAGAAGAATGAGAAATTATATTCCTTCATATGTGATGTATCACAGTGCATTCTACTCTCATGTATAACTAATTAAAACATAAAATATTTTTTAAAAGATACTTAATGACCCATTAGTATTCACCCCAGGAATTCAACATACAAAAATCAGTGCACATTAACCAAATAAAGGGAAAATATGATCATCTCAATAGATTTGAAAGCATTTGGTGGAGGGGGGGGTACCAGAGATTGAACTCAGGGGCACTTGACCACTGAGCCACATCCCCAGTCCTATTTTGTATTTTATTTAGAGACAGGGTTGCACTGAGTTGCTCAGTGCCTTGCTTTGCTGAGGCTGACTTTGAACTCTTGATTCTCCTGCCTTAGCCTCCCAAACTGCTGGGATTACCTGCATGTGCCACCGCGCCCAGTGATTCATAAGCATTTTAAAAAGTTAATACCCATTCCTGATGAAAACATTTAACAAACTTAGAATAGAATGTAACTTCCCCACCCTGATAAACAGTACCTAAAAACAAAGAACTCATTATTTCATATTTAATGGTGAAATAAGAACACTTTCCCACCCATGTCAGGTAATGAGACATGTACATTACAACTTCCATTCAACATTGAACTGGAATAATTACAGGCCTTCTAGTAACCCATTTCATATCTTAGGTTTACTTGGTCACTCTCTCCCTGCTGTCTCATAAAGACCATCTGATTGCTTCAAGATCATTTCCAAAGTGTTTGCAAGGTTCTCTCTTTCTTCAGATCAAATACTTCAAAAATTATCCTCCCTAGGTTCTATATTCCACCATTTTTAGTCATATTTATTCACCTTTACTTGCTTTCCAGTATGTGGGTTGTGAATAAGAACATCTGAGATGATAGTCCTAGGTCTTCCTTAGTTTGCTTTGTTTCTATGGGCACAAGTTCTTAATCTCTCAGCCTTAAATTCTACATCTGGGAAGTGGGGCTAATAATCCTTGCTCTATGTATACAGTGACTAGGAGTTCTGCCTATCTGAAGTGTTCATAATAGTGGAGCAATTTCTAAACCATGACTGAAAGCATCATAGAGAACTAGCTATGCTCAGGAGTTTACCACACATGCCAACAACAACAAAATGGTTACCTCAAATGGCTGAACAAAGTGTGGTACTCTAAACAATGGAATGCTGTTCAGTGAATGATGTTAAATGCATTTGCTAAGTGAGAAAGAAAAAGGGAGACCCAAAAGGTTATGATTCCATTTATATTATATTCTGAAATAGGTAGAATATAGGAAGAGAAAACAGTGGTTGGCAGAGGTTGGACATAAGATGGGGAATAAAGGAGCAATCGGAGAAAAATTTGGGGACAATGAACTATTCAGTAAAGAGCTGTGAGAGTAGACAGACAACTCTATGCATTCATCAAAACCCTAGAAATATATGCCACAAAGAGTAGATTTTACTGTACACAATTTAAAAATAAGTCATTAAGAATGTGGAGGCACTCCAGATGGAATTCAGACTCTGACAAATGAGTCTAACTATATTACAAATGAACTACATAAATATACTGACAGGTGTGGGGAAATAGTGTTGATTTAAGTAACTTTGAAAAACATTGTTTTGACTGGACACAAAGATAAAGACAAAAAGAACTGTGCACAATATTGTACTCTAGTCAGGAGCTTTGGTTTTCATGGAGATATGGATTAGAAAATTATGAAGAAACTTTATATGTATCATGAGTTCTTCTATAACATGGCATATGTGTTGCTAAAAATGAATATAGTATGCAAAATTTTGCAATAAAAACCAAGGAATTGTGGAGAAAATGGGGTTAGGGACATAGCATGCAAAAAACTTGGTCAGTGACACATTTAAAAAAGGTAGGGACCTAATAAAATTTTAGCAGTTTTATATATGTTAAATGACTAAAACTGCATCAATAGTGCAATAAATATGGCATGTCTTGAAAAAGACTTGACAGTTGTTTGTGTAAGTAGATATCATAAGGAATGCTGCTTGTGAGATACTGTGAAGTGATGGAAGGAGGGTTATCTGAAATCTGATGCAAATTTTAGCAACAGCCATGTATGGGTGTGGGCTTATAACATATGCAGTGAACTGAGGCAGCTGATAGAAGTTTCAATGGTGCACTTGTGTATATTTTGTGTGTTCCTACACAGCATGATTCAACTAGCTGCGGTTTTCTGCATTTATCTACTATTTCATATAAATTAAATACAAGCAAATACTTAATTTACACCACACTTAAATCATTCCCTGTGTTATAGGGAACAAATTCAAGTTTTCAAAACAAAAGCAAAGGTTATAACAGAACTACGAGAGAGAGAGAGAGAGAAAGAGAGAGAGAGAGAGAGAGAGAGAGAGAGAGAGAGAGAGAGAGAACATGCACAGATACAGATACTATGGTTTTCTGTATCTGTGTTTTATTTTTAATTCATTTTTAAATAATGAATTTGGTATGGTTGTTCAATACAGATCATTATACAAAAATTAATTCTGTTTCTGTATGCTAACAAGAAGTGATTAGAAAATGAGCCTTTAAAATACCATTTTAAATAGCATCAAAATCCATGAAATGAAAAAAAAAAAAACATCAAATGCCAGTAATCAATCTATAATGAAAGATAAGAAGACTTCTATACTGAAAACTAAAAATATTTGAAACATTGCTGAGAGAAATTTTAGAATACCTAAATAAATGAAGATGTATGTTATGTTCATGGACTGGAAAAATCATTATTATTATTATGTCAATTTTCCCATCTTGATCCAAAGATTAAAACAATCCCAATCAAAATCCTAGAAGACGCGCAGTGATGCATGCCTGCAATCCCAGTGGCTCTGGAGGTTGAGTCAGGAGGATTGTGAGTTCAAAGCCAGCCTCAACAAAAAGTGAGGTGCTAAGCAACTCAGTGAGACCCTATCTCTCTAAATAAGATACAAAATAGGGCTGGGTATGTGACTCAATGGGTGAGTGTTCCTGGGTTCAATCCCCAATACAAAAAAAAAAAAAAAAAATCCTAGCTTGTGAAACTGAAAGGATGACATTAAAATATGTTTGAAAATGCAAAGGGAAATCTTGGAAAATATTAATAGAGTTTGAAGACTCATATCACAGAAGAGAAAGCCCAGAATATAGCTCAGAAATAGACCCACACATGGTCATTTGATTTGCAACAAAGGTCTCCAGTGCTATTCAGTGGGATAGTTTTCATATATTAAAGTGCTAGAACAATTATATATCTATATGTGTAAAATCAATTAAATATCCGTGAATATTGACCCCCTCTTTCATACCATATACAAACATTGATTTGAGATAAGCCAGGTAAATTGATGTATGCCTGTACTCCCAGCTACTTGGGAGCCTGAGGTAGGATTGCTTGAGCCCAGGAGTTCAAGGCCAGCCTGGCAATATAGTGAGACCCCAACTCAAAAAAAATGGATCATAGTGTAAAACAATAAGGCTTTTAAGAAAAATCATAGGATAATATCTTAATTACTGTAGGACCACAAAATTACTAATTATATAAGAAAATATTGATGAAGTGGACTTATGGCCAATTGAGAACTTCAATTTGTTAAAAGATACCACTGAGAAAAAAAAACACAATCCACTGATAGGAAGAAAAAAGCTAATAAATAAGCTTGACAAATTCCAAAATATATAAAGAACTATAACTCAGAAAAGGTAAACAGCACAATAAAAAATGGGCAAGGAATTGAATGAGTATTTTACAAAAGAGGATATACAGATGGTCAATACATTACCCATCAAGGAAATGCAAAATAGGGCCACTGCACACTCACTGAAATAAATAAAATAAAAATTCCAAGTGTTAATAAGGATGGGAAGCAACTGTAGCTCTGATACATTGCTGGTAGAAATATAATTGTGACATCTACTTTAGAAAAGTGTTTGGCATTATCTGCTAAACCTGACATGTACCTATCCCAGAAACGACCCTATAGTATCACCCCTTGATACATACTCAGGTGGAATGAATGCATCTTTGTGCCAAAATATGTACAAGAATGTTCACCAAAGCTGTATTCATAAGAGCTAAAATTTTGAAACAACCTTACCACTCATCAACAGAAGAATGGATTAACTAAACTGTAATATAGTCATACATTGGAATATTATAAAACAATAATAGGAATTAACTTCTGAAATATATAAAATGTGGTTAAATATCACAGACATCATTAGGAAAAGTTGAGTACAAAAGAAGGCATACAGAGTATAAATTCTATTTGATAAGCCACTTATTGAGATATAATTCACATGCATGAAATTCACTCATTACATTTTAGTCTATATACAGATATGTGAAACCATCATCAACAATTTTGTAGCATTAAATTTGATCAGAAACTCTGAACCCTTTACTTATCTTTGCATATCTCCCAAAAGTCCTAAGCAAGCACTAATCTACTTTCTATTTGTAAAGATTTCCATATTCTGGATATTTTATATAAATGGAATCATGTAATATATGGACTTTTCTTGTGTGTGGTGCTGGGGATTGAACCCAGGACTTTGTGCATGCAAGGCAAGCACTCTACCAACTGAGCTATATCCACAGCCTAATGTATGGACTTTTGTGACTGACTTATTTCGCTGAGCATATATTCTAAGTTCATCTATGCCATGGCATGTATTGGTACATCATTACTTTTTATGGCCAAATATTCCATTGCATGGATATCCCATATTGCATTTATCCATTCATCAGTTGATGGACATTTGGGTTGTTTCTGCCTTTTTGCTACTATAAATAATACTGCTATAAACATTTATACACAAGATTTTGCGTGGATATATTTTCACTTTTCTTGAGTGTACACCTAGGAGAGGAATTGCTAGGTCATATTGTAACTCTTATATTTAATAATTTGAGGAACTGTCAGTATTTCCCAAAGTATCTGTACCATTTTACATTCCCACCAGCAATACATGAATCCTCAGATTTCTCTTCCTCTTTGCAACACATGTATTGTCTGACTTTTTGATTATAGCCATCCCAGTGATTGTGTAGTTGTATCCCATTGTAGGTTTGATTTCCTAATTACTAATTTTCTTCAAGACCAATGGTGTTGAGCATCTTTTCAGATGGTTACTGGCTATTATACATCTTCTTTGGAGAAATATCTTTTCAGATCCTGTCTTAGTCTGTGTTTCTGTTGCTCTAACAGAGTACTTGAGACTGGGTAATTTATAAGGAAGGTTACTTTTTTTTTTATTCTACTTAGTTATACATGACAGCAGAATGCATTTCAATTCATTGTACACAAATAAGGAAGCTTGCTTTGACTCACAGTTTTGAAGGCTGGGAAGTCCAAAGGCATAGCAGAGGCATCTGGTGAGGTGTATAACATGGCAGAACATGAAAGAGCAAACAAGTATATGCAGAAGATTCATGAGGGGCAGCCTCACTTTATAATAACCTCTCTCTGACAATAACTAATGTAGTACCTCAAAAAAAGAATTCACTCAGTCCCACTGGAAAGTTATAAAGAATTTGTTGGGCTGGGCTTAATTAATCCTTCTTAACTACCTACCTAAGTCACCTCCTTAAAAGCCCCACCTCACAACATGACCACGGTGGTATTCAAGTTTAAATATGAGTTTTGGAGGGCACAGATCATTGCAGAATCTGCTCAATTTTTAAGTGGGCTATCTTTTTTATTATTGAATAATACGAATTAGGTGTAATTCTTATTACTCAATAATATATGACATGAACACATATATGACATACATATATTTTCTCCAGTTCTTCACATTGTCATTTTCCTTTCTTAATAGTTTCCTTTGAAGTACAGTTATTAAACTTTCATGAGATGTGGTTTATCTGTTGGCAATTATTTCAAATTAGCATTCATCATACAGATTGATCATCCCTAATCTGAAAATCCAAAACCCCAAATGCTCCAAAATCCAAAACTTATTGAATTATAGACATGATGCCACAAGTGGAAAATTCCACATCTGATCTGATGTGATGGGTCTCAGTCAAAACACAGGTGCACTAAAAATATTGCATAAAATTACCTTCAGGCAGTGTGTAGAAAGAGCATATGAAACATAAATGAATTTTGCATTTAGGGTTGGGTCCCATCCTCAAGATATCTCATTATGTATATGCAAATATTCAAAATCTGAAAAAAATCCAAAACACTTCTGGTCTCAAGCATTTTCAGGTAAAGGATACTCAATCTGTACAACAAATTCTTTTATTTTTATTTTTCAGTTGTCAATGGACCGACCTTCCTTCCTTCCTTCCTTCCTTCCTTCCTTCCTTCCTTTCTTTCTTTCTTTCTGGTGCTGAGAATTGAATCCAATGCCTCATACATGCTAGGCAAGTGCTCTACCACTGAGCTACAAGCCCAGCCCAACAAATTCTTTATAACTGACTTAGTTTTTTGCCATTTTGCAGCTTATGTACCAAAATGAAAATATCCTTGGAGAAAAATGACTAGATTATTAACTCTCTTCAAGTAATGGTTTTAAATGAGGTCCTATTGTAGACAAACATATTAAGAATGTAAAAGTCAGAATTACCCTCTCTGAGGTGAAAAGTGTACTTGGGCTTAAAAGAGATACAGCATATTAATCACATTTGTATTCATTATTGTTTCTTTCTTGGAACAGAATCATCTCTGGCTTTCTCAAAGCAAAATATTATTAATCAACGAGTACTTCTGTTTTCTGTGTTTTTCTGAGACAACTAGTAATTATCAAGACATTCTGAATTTTTAAACCTAATTTTGTAAAGAATCATCTTATTATCTGGACTACATAGAATACCCCCTACTAGACATAACATTTTTTACTTAAGGACACTGATATTTTCTTAGAGATGAGTTGTTGAGAAGAGTAGCAATAATTTAAAACTTGCAGAAATAAGTGACAAACACTGTAGTACCTTGGATCCAGTTTTTTTTCTCATACAACTAGAATTGTGAAATAGTTAAAATAATTTTTTCAGATAATTCACTGATTATATAGATACCACTTTGGGATTTTTTTCCTTTTTTTGTTTTTGTTTTAACTCATACAGGAGTGGTACTTTTTGATCTAACGGCTTTAAGGTGTGAATTAGAATTTAAAATTTATGTTGAAGAACTCTTAAAGAATTAACAGTTAAGTCATACTTAAAAGTGTAAAGAAAGTCTTAAAATTTGGAAAGGTTTTGTTGAACTTGGTAGTAACTGTGTGAACAAGCTAAATTATATCAAAATGAGAATGTCAAAATGAACCTTTCAGTTAAATAGTGTAACTGGAACTTTTGGCTATTAAACATGGTTTTTATAAATTCATGGGACAGTATTTGTATTCACTACAGTATTTAATAGCTTCTTAATGTTTTCTTCATCTCTGATAATGAATTTTAAGATATGATAACTGTCCAAAATATCTAATTCAAAAACGAAAGTAGATTCTGAAATAAATTTGATGCTTTTTAATTAAAACATATAAAGTATTGGGGCTGAGGCTGTAGTGCAGTGGGAGAGCACTTGCCTAGCATGTGCAAAGCCTTGGGTGTGATCCCCAAATTTAACAAATCAAGAAGAAAATAAATAACAAAGACAATGGCATAAATCAATAAAATGTAAAACAGAAAACAATGAACACAATCAATGAAGCTAAAAGCTATTTGTGTGTGTTTGTCTTTTGAGAAAATCAATGCCATTGATAAACCTCTATCCAGGCAGATTAAGACAAAAAAATATCAGGAGCCATCACTAGAGATTCTACAGATATTTAAAAGACTAAAAAGGGAACATTATGGATAACTTTATGCACATGAATTTGAAGTCTTAAATGAAATTGACAAATTATTTAAGTCACAAGCTACCAAAGCTCCCACACGATGCTATAGATACAGTCTTATACTTGTTAAGTTAATTAAATTGATAATCTTCCAACAAAAAGACTACAGAACAATTCTACCAAACAATTAAAGAAGATGTAATACTAATTTTTATTTGTACAAACTTCCAGAAAAAAGAGAAAGACATGAGTTGGGAATATAGCTCAGTTGTAGAGCACTTGCCTAGTATCCACAAGGCCCTGTGTTTAATCCCCAGTACTGTGCACCATATGCATACATGTGTGTGCACAGACACGCACACGTGCACACACACAGAGGGCACAACTACTATTTCATTTTTTGAAATCAAAGCTAAACAAAGACAATGTAAGAAACATCTCTCATAAAATAGATGGCAAAATATTCAACAAATTATCAGCACATTGAATTTAGTAACATGATAAGTGTAATACATCATAACCAAGTGATATTTATCCCAGGTTCAACATTGTAAACTCAATGAATTCATCAGTTTAACAGATTAAAGAAGTAAAATATAAAATCAACAGATAATGAAAAAGTATTTGACAAAATTCAATTTTTAAATTTTTTTTATGATGAAAACTCTTAGCTGACTTAGGAACCGAAGGGAAGTTCCTCAGCTTACTAAAGGCCATCTACAAAAAACAAAACCTACCTAACAATGAAGGAGTGAATACTTTCCCCCTAGTCAAGGTTGTCTACTGTTAACTTAAGTCAAGGTTGTCTACTGTTAATTTATCCTTTCAACATTATCCTAAGTGTCCCAGTCAGTGCAATAGATAAGCAATAGAATGAAGGATAGAAGAGGAAAAAAAAGAGAGAGAGACTCTATTTGTAGATAACATGATTGTTTATATAGAAAATCCCAAAGAATCTATTAAAAGGTTCCTAGAACTAATACATGAGTTTAGCAAGATTAGGACACAAGGTTAATACTCAAAAGTTAATTATATTTCTATGTACTAGCAGTGAAGTTCAAGAATAAGCAATAAAAATCAAGGGAACCTTCTGAAGCATTGGAAGTTGTTCTTTAGCATGATCTGGGTACTAATTACATGGGTTTAAATCTGTGTGATAGTTCATCGAGTTGTGTGTTGAAGATTAGAGCACTTTGTTCAGTTTATTGTATGTATACTATACTTCAAAACTTTTTTAACATTCACTCTGCCAAAGATGAATGAAAACTGTCTCTCGTAGTATGATTTATGCCATCTGACATAGATTCTTCCCATGGTGGTACCCCCAAAATACTGTTGACTGACTAAATGAAACAACTTAGAAACTCTCTTCCACTTTGCTTAACATAAAACCACTATTAGTTTATGCCACACTGAATCTTCTGTTTAATTCAGCCTTGAGAGTGAGCATGGACCTTACAAGTTCACAGGAGGAAGGGAATCATTGGATTTTAATTAGAACTTTAACAATAACAGCAGGATTTCAGGCTAGTTAGCAGCATCATGGCAGATGTTTCAGAAAATGCAGGCAGTGTTAGTGAATGCATTACAGGGTGCTAAAAGTAGTGGTGTTCATCAACAGATGAATGGATAAAGAAAATGTAGTATATATACACAGTGGAGTTTTACTCAGCCTTAAAAAAGAATAAATTTATGTCATTTGCAGGTAAATAGATGGATTGGAGAACATCATGCTAAGTGAAATAAGACAGACTCAGAAAGTCAAGGGTTGAAAGTTCTTTCATGTGTGGAAGATATATAAGGGGGGGTCAGATATTTAAAAAGGAGGGGAAATCTCACAAAATAGAAGGAAGATCCATAGAGTAGAGGAGGAAAGGGATTGAGAGGGAGGAAAGAGGGGGAGGGTATAGGGAAGTATTGGCAAATGAAATTACCAGATTTTGCTGTCTATGTATATACCACAGTGAATTATATATATATATATATATATATATATATATATATATATATATATATATATCACAGTGAATTATATATATATATATACACACACACACATAAACACACACATATTCAAACATATACATAAACATATATGCACCAATTAAAGTATCAATAAAAGAAGGGAGATCAGTAGTGTAGAACAAGCGGAAGCAGGAGGGAGGAGAATGGGAGGGAAAGGGAAGGTACAATGAGGAATGAGATGATCAAATTATGTGCATGTATGAATATGGCATAATGAATTTCATTATTTTGTATAATTATGATTCACCAATAAAAAGGTTTTTTTTCAGTCCATCCATGGCTGAGTGTAGTGGTGTGTGCCTGTAATCCCAGCTACTTGGGAGACTGAGGCAGGAGGATCACAAGTTCAATGCCAGCCTGGGCAACTTAGACCCTGTCTCAAAACAAAATAGTAAAAAGGGCCATGGATGTAGTTCAGTGGTAGAGCATCCCTGGGTTCAGTCCCCAGTACCATAAAGAAAAAAATTAAAAATTTGTCTACAGTACCTGAGATAACTTTCAAATTGTAAGCAAAATTAATTTTCCTGAATGGGAAAACCTACCCATTTAGAAAGATTAGAATAGGAGAGGATAATGAAATGGAATCACAGAGAATGTTGCTTTTTTGCCTCTTTCTTAGGGGACTTCTCACAAGATCCATGTGAAACATTGCTTCTGTTATATGAGTTTGAAGTTAAAGCCAAAATGAAAGATCCATCACTGGACAGCTTCCTGGAATCAGTGTGGGAACTGCCTCATTTAGAAAGTAAAACATTTGAAACAATCGCATGTAAGTGCTATATTTATTCTTTTGTAAGCCTAGTGCCCATTTAGATCTTACTATTTTCTTTTCTCTCTTTACTCATCTTTCTTACCTCCAGGTGGGAAACATTTTTTCTCCCTCTCTAATGGCATTCTTAAACTATTTTATATTACAATCATTCGTAAATTTATCTCCTTAGGTTCATGAAAGATAATTATGTATATTTATTGCACTTATAAACCCCTAGGAAACTGCATTGCTCATGATAGGTGCTCAAATTTATTCTATGTGTGGAATTTAATTATGTAACTACACAATAAGGAAGCTCAAACTTCAGAAACTCACTTTATACAGCTAGCTTGAAATGATAATTGACTGCTTCACTGATTGAAGGTGACACAATCATAACTGTTTATTGAAATGTCAGAGAAATATTGGAAAATTTTTAACACAACTGCCACACTCACATTTGTAGTTGAAATACAGGTGGGATTTAGGGACTCGGGGGCTTTTGGAGAGTGGATTGCACGGAATGGCCTAATTTTCTTCCCTTTGTATCAGGGACTTGAGTGTAGGTTACCTCTAACACTATTAGGTACACTGAAGTACACAACGGTCACATTTACCTTTCCTTGGTCTTGCCAAGACAGAATTCCTAGAGCCATGGAACAAATGATATACATTTTATGAACATGTGATGATGACCCTGTATAATGGAACTCCAATTCTAGAGGCATCTGGAAAATGCATCTGGAAGTTTTAGAATTAATCACCTCTGATAGTCACTCTAGTTTCCTATTTTTAGTACCTGGCAAGAAGCAGTATATAAAAATATTAAATCTGTTTTTGATTAGGGTTCTTTTACTGATCTGCTTTCTGTTTCTTTCTTGGTGTGCCTTTCTTTGACTGTGGTTCATAAAATTGTTGCTTCACCTGTATGACTGTATGCAGGGCCATAGAAACAATAGGTTTTCTGTTGATGTTTGTTGAAGAAAGGATGGAACCTGACAATTCTACCATGCTACTCTGCCTAGAAAGAAGAAGCTACCTCTAAAAGCATCTGTGGATTCATCATTTTATAAAATTCATCTTCATTGTGTGTGTGTGTGTGTGTGTGTGTGTGTGTGTGGTTAATCTGCTTCAGGCTAGTTTCATTAGAGAAAGCAAGTTGTAGCCTGGGGTGAAAACTGTGATGGATAAGATTATGGTGTTCTCAACCTTTTTTCTTCCCTCCCTATAGTATTAGCCTTGGAAACGCCTGCATACTATCCTTCTATCGCTCTCAAGGCCTTGAAAAAGGCTTTATTGCTCCACAAAAAGAAAGAATCAATTGATGTTTTAAAATACAGGTTAGTGAATGTAATTCAACACCCAATCCAGGATTTTTAATAGCCTAAAGAACTATAGTGGATGCCCCATAAATAATCAATTATAATCAACTGGTTCAACTTAAAAGATGATGGGGGAAGGGGTCCCTCCTATGAATAGCTCCATACTGAGGGCTGTATTACAGACCAAGAATTGTTTAGGTCAAAGAGTCGGATTTTCTCTAAGGAGAGCAAGAGGGAAAAAAGTAATTTACTTGACTATATGTATATAATAAAACTACTAAGTACCTTTCTTTCTTTTTTTAGAGGAGTATACTGGGAATCGAACCCAGGGACACTTGAAAGATGAGTCACATATCCCCAGCCCTTTTTTATATTTTATTTTATTTTATTTATTAGGGTCTCACTGAGTTGCTTAGAGTCTTGCTAAATTGTTGAGGCTGGTTTTGAACTCTCGATCGTCCTACCTCAGCCTCCCAAGTTGCTGGGATTGCAGGCATGCACCACCATACCTGCCACCTTCTTTCCTTTATATTGAATATCTAGTAATGAAACAAACAGAAAGGTAGAGTTGAGAATATAGCTCAATGGCAGTGTACTTGCCTACCATGTTTAAGACCCTGAGTTTGATCCCCAGGACCACAAAAACAAACCAACCAATGGTACAGAAAAATACTTGCCTCAGAAAAATATTTGCCTCAGATTTTTTTCTAAGTACTTTTTAAGCACCAGTAAGTGTTATATGAAATATTATTTATTGGAGAGTTTTTTGTTTTCTGTGTCTAGACATGAGGAAAAATAGACGTGTGTGATTTTTTTTTCCTCTGGAAAACTTCATTACAATCTTTCTGTTCTAAGACATAAGAGACCGTTTTCTTGGAATTATTTCCCAATTTAAATCCCAATTCCCTTGCCCATTTGAGGAAGTAACAAGATGCTTTTAAATGCCTATAAATTGAACCAGCTCATGAAATATAATAAACCGCTACTCCTTTGTGCTAGAAACTAAAAAAGAGTGAAAGACAGCCATAGGTGTGATAAAAGAAAAGATTGGTCAACCCCTTTTACAGCTTCAAAAATCTGTCTTCTGAGGTTGGAGGCCAGATAAAACCAAGGGAAGAACAGAAGTGTTTTGAAGCTTTTAGTCTGGGATGAGATCCAGATTTTACTTATCTTAGCCATTGAAGCCAATGATTTCTTTCCTTATGGGATGAGTTTTCTCTTTTTGATTTTCAGCAAATGTATGCACATCTTGATTAACCTTTCAGTGCCAGATGGGACATCAAGTGCAGAGCTCTGTCCCATGGAAGAAGTTTGGGGATATTTTGAAGATGTTCTGAGCCTTATTAGCCACACTGTAAGTCAAACTTCCAACTAATATTAAACTTTGAGCTAATTTTAAAGAACTGAACTATCTTGTATATTAGAAACAATATAGAATCATGCTTTTGATATGAGTTTAGGGCAGATTTACATTGTAATATGGTTATGAACTACAAAATTTCTCTGGGATTTTGAAATATAAGTAGTTAAAAGCACAAATTTGCTAATACAAGCGTATTATGAATTAAGTCAAAATATCAGCACCATTGGCTATCTTGAACTACTTTGTATTTTCAAAGCCTGGTAGAATTGTTACTTCCCCTGTGATGATGGTGACTTTGTGAAAATATTATTCTCACCATTTCTCAGAGGCAGGTGATTAAGTAGAAGAAATAAGAAATACCTGTATTTTTTAGTCCCTCTCTGCTGATTTCTTTTACTTTTTCAGTGCAGGTTTCTTTAGTGCTTTTTTAAAACTAGCTTTACTGAGTATAATATACATTTCATAAAATTCACCCATTGAATATGTGCAAGTCAGTATATTTTAGAGTTGCACAACTATCATCACAATTCAGCTTTAGAACATTTCTATTACCCCCCCCCCCCAAAGTTTCTTGCCCACTTGCAGTCCCTGCTTCTACCTGCAACCCAGACAACCACAGAACTGTTTTCTATCTCTCTAGATTTTTCTGGATGTTTCACATGAATAGAATCATACAATATGTGGCCTCTTGTGTCTGACTTCTTTCACTTAGTATTATATTTTTGAGGTTCAACTATGTTGCAGCATTATCAGTATTTCATTCCTTTTTCTTTGGTTGAATGATATTCTGTTGAATGGTTATACTACATGTTGTCTATCCATTTATTCATTGATAGACATTGAAGTTGTTCCCAATTTTTGGCTATTATGAATGCTTCTGCTATTAATTCATATACAAGTCTTTGTGTAGCATATGATTTCAATTATCTTTGCTATATACCTAGAAGTAAAATTTCTGGGGTCACTGTTTAACTTCTCAAGGAGCTGTAATCAGTTTCCCAAAGTGGTGGCACCATTTTACATTCCCACTAGCAGCAAATGAATGTTATAATTTCCTTACATCTTCACCAGCATTGTTATTTCCCCTCTTTTATTATTATAGCCATCCTAGTGGGTGTGGAGTGGTAGTTCATTGTGGTTTGACTTATAGTTTTTTGTTGGCTAATGATGTTGGTCATATTTTTCGTGTACTTATTGATCTTTTTTTTCCTTTGGAAAAATGTCTAATTATTTTCCTGCTTTTAAAACAAGGTCATCTTTTAATTTATTGAATTGCAAGAGTTCTTAACATAGACTAGATACAAGTCCTTTATAAGATATATGATTTGTAAATATTTTCTCTCAATCTCTTCATTTTGTTAATGGTATCATTTGCAAAGCAAAAGTTTTGAATTTTAATGAAGTCTAACTTATCTATTTTTCCCTCTTATAGATAGTGGTTTTGGTCACGCTAAGAAATCCTTGCCTAACCCAAGTTTGTGAATATTTTCTCTTATGTGTTGTTGTATTTATATTTTTATCCTTTAAGTATAGCTCTATGATACATTTTGAGTTAATTTTTGTTTATGGTGTGAGGTAAGGGTCTAACCGGGGTTTTGTTTGGTTTTGCATAATGGATATATTCCTCTCTTGTTGGACTTGAGTTTTCTCACTTGTAAAATGGAAATAGTACCTACTCTCACTGTCCCACACTAGAGTTGTAAGGATCAATGGAAATACTATATGTGTTGTAAACTTTCATTTGACATGTAAGGTGGTACTGTTATTATAAGGGAGCTATAAAACATTAAAAGAAGGTTAGATTAAAGTCAGAAAGTCATTATTTGTATCCATGTTAATATCTAAGGATATTGAGTGCTTTGGGCTCAACTGTTCTTCATATACAAGTAAATACCTGAAAATCACAACAGATGGTGGAATAGTATATAGCATGTTGAAAACCTGGTACAAATTCGCACTGACTAAAGAAGACTAAAATTTTCCTGGAGCTGTGTAATTATGGTCTTGTGAATTTAAATTTTTTTTTAAACTTCACTATTGAAACTTTTTAAAAAATTTTACTATCTTTTGGGACAAAGAGAAAATTCCATTGCTAAGCCATGAACTTCATTTGGACCTTCTAGTGTGTTTGCCATAGTAACGAATAAAAATTAAAATTAGATTGTACTTTAACTCCACATTGATTAATTTCCATAGTCTCTATGTGAGGCCAAAAATTCTCTAAGCATTTTGGTTTTGCCACTTTTATTCAGTCTTATTACAGATGCAAGTTCTCTGACTCAGGTTGGCTAAGCTTATTACTGTTTTCTATTTTTCTGATGAGTTTCCCATCTATTATTGTTCATGCCTTGAAACATGACTGGATAGTTAGCTTTTTAATAGAGATTAATTTAATAACCTTCTTGGCTCTTTACCTTGTGCATGTTGCTTTCTCCTGTATGATTGAATGTGCTATGCATCTCCTTTGTTTTAAATGCTGCAGAGAAAATTCTGCTTTTGTTTAGTTGACTTTTTAAATGACTAGTCATGCATTCATAATTTATTGAGCAGATAACCTTTATCAAGTGCCTCCATACACTGGTAGAATGCCTATTACATAAACATAAATCCTCCCATCTCACAGCGTCATGCATTACAGTTTATAAAGCACTCTTACATCCATTATCTCATATAACCCCCCACAGCAATTCTATAAAGTAGATAGTGCTGCTATTATCCTTAATTTACAAATGAGGAAAATTTTAAGATTCATAAAAGTCAGGTTATCATTTGGCTAAGGTCATTTATGACTGATGAATAAGAGTTAGGAATAGAACCCAGGTCTTCTGACCTCATATCTTAGATGGAGGCACTCTAACAAAATACCATAGACTGGATGACATATAAACAACAGAAATTTACTATCCCAATTCTGGAGGCTAGAAAGTCCAAGCTGGAGGCTAGAAAGTCCACTGATTTGGTCTCCAGTAAGAGCCTGCTTCCTCATAGATGGGCCAACTTCTCATTATAACCTCATCTTGCAGAAAGGGTAAGGGACCTCTCTGGGTTCTAATTTATAAGGGCACTAATCCTAATGAATGATCACTGCACCCTTCACTACCTTATCACCTTTCATTGGCCCAACCTACTAATACCATTACCTTGAAGTAGAATTTTAACATATGAATGGAGGGACATAAATATCCAGCCCATTGTTCCTCAATTATAGGGCTCTTTCCAATAGAACACACACCTTTACCAGTTCTTGCTAGGAAATTTTATTTCAAAGGAGAGGCTCAGATTGATATTGAGAAGCTACTGCCAATGAAAAAGCCTGGGGCGGGTCACACACATTTAAGCATGCAGTCCTACGTACTGTACTCTTCAGTAGGTTCATATTCTAGATTATTTTTAAAAGGTAGTAGGTTGTTCAGCTTTTTAAAATTAAATTGTTATTCTGAAATAATTATAGATTCACATGCACTTATAAGAAATAACAGAGGTTCTGTGCACTCTTTTTTATGCCTTTATTTATTTTCATGTGGTGCTGAGGATCAAATCCAGTGCCTCACCCATGCTAGGCAAGTGCTCTACCACTGACTTACAATTGCAGTCCCAGATTCTGTGTACTCTTTACGCAGCTTCCCCCAATGGTAGCATCTTGGCCCCATGCATGCCAGGCGAGCACCAATGGTAGCATCTTAACAAAACTCTGTTGTACAATATCACAACAAGGATGGTGGCATTGTTATAGTCAAGACACAGAACATTTTCATCACCACAGTGATTCTTCATGTTGCCTTGCTATAGCCGCTCCCTACTCAAAGCCTTTCCTTAAATCCTGGCAACCACTAATCTGTTACCAGTTTCCATAATCATGTCATTTCTTGAATGTTATATAAATAGAATCATAAAGTATATCTTGAGATTTGGAATAGTACAATACAAAACCTTTTGAGATTGGCTTTTTCCACTTAGCATAATTCTCTAAAAGATTCATCAAGTTGATACGTGTCACAAAAGGACAAATACTGTATGATTCCACTTATGTGAAGTACCAAGTGGTTAAACTCATGGAGATGGAAAAATAGAGTGGTGGTTGCTAGGGACTGAAAAGGGGTATTTTTTAATAAGTACAGAGTTACATTTTGCAAGATTCCAGTTCTGTGGATGGATGGATGGATGGATGGATGGATGTTGGTTGGTGATAGTCGCATAACAGCATGATTATGAACTATATACTTAAAAATGACTTAAGCCAGGCACAGTACTGCATGCTTGTAATCCCAGCAGCTTGGGAGGCTCAGTCAGAAGGATCATGTGTTCAAAGCCAGGCTTAGCAACTTAGCAAGGTCCTAAGCAACTCAGCAAGACCCTGTCTCTAAATAAAATATAAAACAGGGCTGGGATATGGCTCAGTGGTTAAGCACCACTGGGACCACTGGGTTCAATCCCTGGTACCCCCCCTCCCAAAAAATATTTAAGCTGGGTGTGATGGTACACACCTATAATCACAACAAATTCAGGAGGCTGAGACAGAAGGATTGCAAGTTCAAAGCCAGCCTCAGCAACTTAGCAAGGCCCTAAGCAACTCAGCGAGACCCTATCTCAAAAATAAAAGAGTTGGAGATGTAGCTCAGTGGTAGAGTACCCTTGGGTTCAATTTCTAGTACCAAAAAAAAAATAGTTTAAGGTGGTAAACATTATGTTATGCGTATTTTACCATTTATAAAAGTGATGGGAAAAAATCTTTGTCAGATACTGTAACATTTCTTTCTTCTCATTTTAGTATTAATTGTTTGTCTTTTTAATTTAATTTGAGATCTTGCCACTTCTTAGTGTAATGAGTAATTTTTATTGAGACATAGACATTTTCTTGTTATGTTATGAGACCCTGGATCTCATTTAAATCTTCTCTTTCATCTAAATCTTACTTCCTCCAAGCCTCACATCTCCCTGAGGCCGGAATTGAGGCTCATGCAAAGGCATCTTTGATTCAGACTTTGATATTGTGTTTCTTCTAGATTTCTATAGTTAGTTTCCTCATTGCCCTTTTGCTCTTTCTTCATCAGTTTTTCCTTTGCATCCTCATCAAATGTATCTCCCCAAAACACAACTCCATATTTCCCTGATCCTTAACTTCATCCAACCCAAAAAACAAGACAGGGATTTTCCAGAGAGTACTTAATATTCTCTTAATCATCAGTCTTCATCTTCTCCTCTCCCTGCTTCCTCTCAGATTGAAGCAGGATCTTCCCTCAAGAAAACATGTCCCTCACTACCACTCCTTTTTTTCTCAGCAGAAGAGACTCAATTACCTGGACCTTTGCTCTCAGTATCACTGTGTATTTGTTTATATCACACCTGTCTTCCACTTCTCTCTTCACTTAAAATCTGTCTTCTCTCTCTTAATTACCAGTATTGTCATGGACTGGAACATCATGGGCACATTTTCTTTCCTTCCTTGGAAATTTCATCATTATTTTTTTTTATCCTAAGTGACTTTGGCATCCACCTTAGCAATTATTCCACCTTGTAGTTTCTTTTTTTTTTTTTTTTTTTTTTGGTACCAGGAATTCAACCCAGGGGCACTTAACCATTGAGCCACATCCCCAGCCCTTTATATAATTTTATTTTGAGACAGGATCTTGCTAAATTGCTTAGGGACTTGCTAAACTGCTGAACTTGGCTTTGAAGTTGTGATCCTCCTGTCTCAGCCTCTTGAGCCACTGGGATTACAGGCATGCACCACTACACCTGGCTTCACCTTCATTTTTTACCTCAGAGTTTTTCTACTGACCATACTCTCTCTCTCACTTCCCCCACATATATTACTGGCTCTCATTTGGATCTCAAATAACTCTTCTCACTCTCATACAATCCAATCTGATTACACACTTTTCCTTTCTCTTTCCCCCTTCCCCCACCCCTACTCTTTTTTTTTTTTTTTTTTTTTTTTTTTTAGTTATACTGGTCTTCCTTTTTTTTTTTTTTTTCAAATCGAGTGACTGAACACCATCAGTTCTTCTGTCCCTGGTCTTGAACAGCACAATAACTAAAGAAGAAAAACACAGAACCATTCAGATCTAGCCCAGTACAGATTCATGTTGTTAAGCTTTCAATGGATTCTCATTGCTCTTCCAAAATACTTGCATTCCTTGCTGGGCTTGGTGTCTTACATCTGTAATCCCAATGGCTTGGGAGGCTGGGGCAGGAGGATCCAAGCTCTAAAACCAGCCTCAGCAATTTAGTGAGGTTCTGAGCAACTTGGAGAGATCCTGTCTCAAAATATAATATAAAAGGGCTAGAGATGTGGCTCAGTGGTTATACACCCATGGGTTCAATCCCCAGTACCAAAAAACAAAAAAAGAACTTGCATTCCTGTCAACCTTTTGGAAAACTCAAGTAGCTGATTCAAATCTAATCTATCCTTATAAAAATTTTATACCTTACTCATTCCCCATTAGATGTTCTGCGTGTGTGTGTGTGTGTGTGTGCGCGCACGTGCGTGCGCATGCTGTGTGTGCGCACGCACTGCTGGGGATGAAGCACAGGACCTCACACATCTAGATAAGCGCTCTACTGCTGAGCTACATCCCCAAACCTTTTTATTTTATTTTGAACAGGGTCTTGTTAAGTTATCCAGGCTGGCCTCAAACCTGCAATCCTCCTGCCTCAGCCTCTAGAATAGCTGGGATTACAGGTGTGTGCCCTATACCCAGCATATCTTTTTAATTCAGAAGATCAAGGACATAAAGTATAAGATTCCTCATTAACCATATTTCAATGATAACCTCTGCCCCTGTACCTATCTACTCACCTGTCCTCTTTTCCAAAAACATATTTCCTCAACCTTATTCATCAATTCAGTCCTCTTCTATCTCCTGGACTACTTTCCTGTCTCTTCATCATTTTCAATCTCTATCTTTCAATGATCTTTTCTGCTTTAAAAAAGGCGTTGGTCCCTAATATTATGTATAACTATCATGCATTAATAAAAATATTTAAAAGGCACAGGTCTCAAACAAATGGGAATATATCCACAATCTTGGATAAGAAGCCTCAATATTATAGAGTCAATTTCCCTAAATTCAGTGCAATAAATTCAATCAAGATAAAATTCTCATTGGGATTTTTTAAAAGATGGACATGATATCTTTATTTGCTTATTTTTATGTGGTGCTGAGGATTGAACCCAGTGCCTCACACATGTGTGGCAAGCACTCTACCACTGAGCTACAGCTACAGCCCTCAATGGGATTTTTTTAAATATTTTTTTTTAGTTGTAGGTGGACACAATGCCTTTATTTTTATTTTTTATTTATTTTTTAATATTTTTATTTATTTTTTATGTGGTGCTGAGGATCAAACCCAGTGCCTCACCTGTGCTAGGTGGGTACTCTACCACTGAGCCACAACCCCAGCCCTCAGTGAGATTTTTTAAAGTAAACTTAATAAAGTGATTCTAAAATTTTCTGCAAAACAAAAAGATGAGCTATAACAACCAATAAATTTTTGCTTGGCTTGGTGGTACACACCCTATCAAATATTTGTTTATAAAGTGATATATATGTAATATTATTATAAACATCGACAAATAGATTAGTAGGAGAAGATAATGCCCAAGAGAATGTCCACATAACTATGAGAATTTAGTATTCAATAAGGGGTATATATTAAATCACTGAGGTGAGGATGGCCTTTTAAAATTTTTATTATTTTTTATTTTTTATTTTTTTTTTGGTACTGGGGATTGATCCCAGGGGCACTTAACCACTGAGTCACATCCCAGTCCCTTTTTTATTTTTTATTTTGAGACAGAGTCTTGCTAAGTTGCCTAGGGCCCCACTAAATTGCTGAGGCTGGTTTTGAACTTGTGATCCTCCTGCCTCAGTCTCCTGAGCCACTGTGATTACAGGTGTGTGCCACTGCACCTAGCTAGGAAAACATTGTTTTTAATCATGGGATAAAGAGGTTTCACCCCAAAAAAGTAAGAAAAAAGGTTCATTTACATAAAGTAATAAATGACTCAAGCTACCACAAAAGGTTTTAAAACAAGCTGTAGATTTGGATAAAATATCCACATTTAAATTAAAAATCACATTAGAGTCAGGCAGGGTGGCACAAACCTGTAATTTCAACTACTCAGGAGGAGTCTGTGGCAGGAGGATCATGAATTCAAAGCCAGCCTGGGCAACTTAGCAAGACCCTGTCTCAAAATGTTTTTTAAAAAAGGGCTAGGAATTTAGAATAGTGATAGATTGCTTGTTGAAAATGTTCAAGGCTCCGGGGTGAATCCCCAGCACCATGAAAAAAAAAAAGTAAAAGAAAATCACATTACAAAGGCTAAATTCCTAGAAAGTGTAGCCAAGAAAAGCATGAGGGCTCCCTTCCTCCAACCTCCTTCCACTCATAAGGCAGAATACCTACCCAAGGCAAGTCAGATTAAGCATATTTTGGCTGCAGTTGCCCTTTCCCCAGCTCACACATAGGGAAAAGTTTCCACATCCAGAGAGGTAAACCTAGAAGATACTACTGCCCTACCTAGCATCCTGTTTTTAAAATAAGGATGCCAGTCAGGAAAAAGGATTTACACCCCACCTCCATGAAGCTCTGGAGCAGCAGCTGAGACATTTCTCCCAAGGGGAAAGCCAATCCATAAGAACAGAAAGCTTCTAACTTCTCCCCCCAAAGATCTCACTTTCCTTGCAATAGTGTGGAGAGGTTCAAGCCAAAGGGTGCTCTTGAAACCAATGAATATTTTGGTAGTAAGCAATGAGAGGAAGGCATTGGCTCTATTTGAATAAGAAGCTAGCCCATAGCCCAGCTAGTTTACCAGAGAGAATCATGGAAAGAGCTAAAAAGTGACCTACAGGGGTCAGAACAAACCACAAAATCTTGACTCAAAAACTATAACTATAATGTACTAATTAAAAAAATTAATACGCAAGACCAAAAAAACTACCCCTTGAGAGTGGCCTGAATCTCATTGGATCAGAGTGTGGAACAATTTATGCCCCAGGGGATTATTGAAAACAGTGTAAACCTTGGTGCAATTAGTGGAACCTAACAGCTAGATGTGCTAGCAGCAGCAGCAGAGAGTTTAAGAGACATCATTAAAAGAGATAGTTGTCCCTTGAGGCTGGGGATGTGGCTCAAGCAATAGCATACTTGCCTGGCATGCGTGTGGCCCGGGTTCGATCCTCAGCACCACATACAAACAAAGATGTTGTGTCCACCGAAAAACTGAAAAATCAATATTAAAAAAATTTTCTCTCTCTCTTTAAAAAAAAAAAAAGAGATAGTCCCAGCTACTTGGGAGGCTGAGGCAGGAGAATTACAAATCCAAGACCAGCTTCAGAAACTTAATGAGACTCTTATCTCAAAGTTTTTTATAAAAGGGCTGGGCATGTAGCTCAGTCGTAGAGCTCCTCTGGTTTCTACCCCCAATAATCCCTCCACCACATATAAAAAGAGTATGATCCTGACATGAGGATATGCATATAAATCAATGAGATAGAATAAAGAATGCAGAAACACTCAAATTTATTTTTTAATATTTTCTTTTTAAAAAATATTTTTAGTTGTAGATGGACATTATAACTTTATTTTATTCATTTATTTTTTATGTGGTGCTGAGGATTGAACCCAGTGCCTCACGTATGCTAGGCAAGTGCTCTACCACTGAGCCACAACCCCAGCCCTCAAATTTATTGTCAATTGATTTGTGTGTGTGAGTGTGTGTTACTAGGGATTGAACCTAGGACCTTGTATGTGCTAGGCAACTATGCTAAAACTGAGCTATATCCCTATTTTTTTATATTTTATTTTGAGATAGGGTCTTAATCAATTGCTCAGGCTAGCCTCAACCAAGAACCTTCTGCCTCAGCCTCATGAGTAACTGGGATTACAGGTGTATGCCACCACACTCAGTGGCAGTTAGTTGATTTTTTAAATATTTTTAGTTGTAGATGGACACAATACCTTTATTTTATTTATTTATTTTTATGTGGTGCTGAGGATTGAACCTAGTGCCTCACATGTACTAGGCAAGCATCTACCACTAAGCCACAACCCTAGCCCCAGTCAGTTCATTTTTTATAAAGTTGTCAAGTCCATCCAATGGGGGGAATAGTGTTTTTTTATTAAATTTTTATAGTTATAGATGGACACAATACCTTTATTTTATCTATTTATTCTTATGTAATGCTGATAATCGAACCCAGTGCCTCAGGTGTGCTAGGCAAGCACTCTACTGCTGAGTTACAACCTCAGCCTGGTAACAGTGTTTTTAATAAATAGTGTTCAGACAAGTTGATAGTTACATGGAAAGGAAGGAAATTTGAACCCTGACTTCCCACCATATAGAAGAGTAAATCAAAGGCCTAAATGTAAGAGCTAAAATAATCAAACTCTTAGAAAGAAGCATAGTCTTAAATCTTCTGTGATCGTGGATTAGGCAATTGTTTCTTAGATATGGCACCATGAGTACAAGCAATGAAAAAATAGATCAATTACGTTTCAGCAAAATTAAAACATTTTTTCTATAAAGGACATCATTGAGGAAGTAATAAGGCAGCCCAAAGAATGGGAGTAAATCTTGGAACTCATATGTGTAGTAAGAGATTTTTTTTATTGGAATATATAAAGAACTCTTATGGGCTGGGATGTGGCTCAATGATAGAGTATTTGTCTAAGCATGCAAAAGGCCCTGGGTTCCATGCCCAGTACCACATAAAAGAAACAAAAAGGAATTCTGACAACTCTGAAAGACAACTATTTTTTTTTTTAGTGAGCAAAGCATTTGACTTGACATTTCTCCAAAGAAAGTATCCAAATGGCCAATAAGCATATAAGATATGATTTTTATTTGTATATCTCTGATAAATAATGATATTGAACATGGACTACCCCTTAACACCCAGTAAGATATAAGCTATAATTTAAAAGATAGTAAAAAAGTGTTGACAAGAAATTGGTACCCTCACATAGTGTCTATGTTATTGTAAAATGGTACAGATACTTTGAAAAATAGCCTGATGGTTCCTCAGAAGGTTATACATAACTACCATGTGGCCCCCAAATTCTACTCTAAACCAGGTACAGTGGTGCACACCTATAATCCCAGCTACTCCAGAGGCTGAGGCAGGAGGATCCCAATTTCTACATCAGCCTAGGCAATTCTAGTGGACTCAGTCTCAAAATAAAAGAGTTGTGGGTTGTAGCTCAGAGTTAGAGCACTTGACTAGCATGCATGAGGATCTGGGTTCCATCCCCAGTATCACCAAAACAATAAAAAAGAAAGAAAAAAATTCCACTCTCACTCATATACCCAAGAGAAATGTGAAAACATATGTATAAAGACTCATACAAATATTCATAGCAGATGTATTCATGTGGCCAAAAATGTAAACAACTTAAATGTCTATCCATCAATGAATGGATAAACAAAATGTGGTATTTCTATGTAGTGGTATATCCTTTGACTATAAAAGGAATGAAGTTCAAACATACACTATAACATGGTAAACCCCAAACACATTATGCTGGGATAGGGATTTAGCTCAGTAGCAGAGAAATTGCCCAGCATGCATGAGGCCCTGAATCCAATCCTCAACTGTAAAAAAATGTGTGTGTGTGTATGCTAAGTGAAAGATGCCTGTAAAAGAGACCACGTACTGTCTGACTTGGTTAATCTTAAATTTCCAGAATAGACTGATATATGAGACAAAAATTAGATTAGTGGTTTCCCTGGGCTTGAGGGGGATTGTATTGGGGGGGTGAGGAAGGAGTTAATGGGCACAAAAATTTCCTTTGGGAGTGATGAAAATATTCAGAAATTGATTGTAGTCATGGTGGCAGAACTCCTTGAATATACTGACAATTGAAGTGTATACTTTTAAGTAGGTAAACTGTATGGTATGTAAATTTTATCTCAGTAAAGTTGATATATACAATATTCACTTTGGGGAATCTATGCCTAAAAAGATGGGCATTTGTGCTCTAAAATATCTACAATTCAGTTAGAGATTTGCATAACTGCCAATATGTAAAGTTGTTGAGGACAGAGATAACTGATTTCAAATCTGAGCCTCCAAAAATCATCAGAGCAAATTCACTGGCAGGAATGTGTATTTCACATTGGCAACTCCATGTTGCTTTGAGGTGAGTAACTGAAGAGATGCATTTCTTTATTGAGGATTAACAATTATCTTGAGCAATGCAAGACATGAGGGTAGCTAATGCAAATTGAAATAAAATTCCAGTGGTCCCTAAGCCATTGAATGGCACCATCATTCCTCTCACTTGCCAAAGCCAAACATCCAGAAGTCATCTTCATGCCTCCTTTACTCCCATTTCTAATTTATCACCAAGATCTGTCAATTCTATCTTCTATAAATATTTCTTCATTTCATCTACTTCTTCTCATCTTCCAACATCCACAACTAGTTCAAGTTATCTTGTTTTATCTCGGGTACTACAGGAATCTTTTGTCTGGTCTCATATCTACTCTTGCTTGCTTCTAAGCTTTTATTCATCCAGCAACCAGGGGGATCATTTAAATTTTCAAAATTTAAATTTGTGTGACCTTACTTTATCCTCTTTTTAAAAAAATATTTATTTTTTTACAGTTGTACACAATAACTTTATTTAATTTATTTTTTAATGTGGTGCTGAAGCTCGAACCCAGGGCCTTGCACATGCGAGGTGAACACTCTACTGCTGAGCCACAACCCCAGCCCCACTTTATCCTCTTTTGTAATTTCCCATTGCTCTCCAAACAAAGACCAAAGTCCTAAACGTAGCCTATGAGGTCCTGCCAACCTGTCTGTCTTAATCTTGAGCTACTCTTTCCCTCATTCTGCACTGTTAACCACACTTTACAAGGCAAATAACTACCCCCTTATAGACAAATATGATGGTCCCTGGTCTTCATTATTGACCACTGCTTCCTTATCACAGCTCTTGTTTTCCCTTGTCTTGCATATTCTCACCACTCCTCTGAGTTGTTGTTTCCCTCTTCCCACCCAACTATGAACATTCCCAGTATTGTCTATCCTCTTTTCTATAGTCCATACTTTTGTCTTTTAGGTGAATTGATATTCTTTATTACCTGAATCCAAGTACATGCCTACATGGTATGAGTAGGATAGAGATACACAGAGATTACATAAAATGCCCAGAATAGGCAAATCCATATAAACAGACAATAGATTAGTGGTAGCCAGGCGCTGGAGGAGGAAGGAATGGGGAATGACTGCTAATGGGTCATTACCTCACACCCTATGTATTGAAAATAGAACTTATCACTATCTTGATCCCTTAATCCCAGAAATATTTCCTTCCATCTTTTTTTCTTTTTTTTTTTCAATTTGTTCTATTTTGTTGCCATCTTTTCTTTTAATTTTACCAGTATTCTCTGAAACTTTGTATTTTAGAGCCATTTTCTTTCTTTTTAAAAAAAATATTCAAATGTATGAATTGTCAAGATCATTGTACTGTCATGTGTAGCTAAAAAAAGTAGTTGTAGGGCTGGGGTTGTGGCTCTGTGTAGAGCACTCACTTCGCAAGTGTAAGACCCTGGGTTTGATCCTCAGCACCACATAAAAATAAATAAGCAAAATAAAGATATTGTGTCCATGTGTAACTAAAAAAAAATAAAAATAAAAAAAATTAGTTGTGGATGGACACAATACCTTTATTTTATTTATTTATGTGGTGCTAAGGATCAAAACCAGTGTTCCATGCATGTGAGGCAAGCACTCTATCACTGAGCCACAACCCCAGCCCTAGAGCCATTTTCAATTGACCTAAATTTTATTTCCTATATCAAATTGGTTACCAAGTTCTACTGATTCTCTCTTTAGAACATTTCTTAACATCTTTTCAATGTCACTGTTTTACTTTGACCCCCATCACTTTATTCTTAGACTCTTACTATCCTCTTTAAACAAATCTTGGGCTGGGGGTAGCTTAGTGTTAGAATGCTTGCTGACATTTGGAAAGCCCTGAGTTAGACCCACAGCACTGCAAAAACAAGCAAGGAAGCAAACACACCCCCCAAGTCTTCCTGTCTGTGTTTTTTCACACTCCAGTCTTTTCTAAACACCACTGGCATCTTGATCTTATTAAAACTACAGTTTCATTATATCACTTTCTTCCCAAAATGTTTCAGTGCCTTTCCACTGGCAACAGAATAATTCCAAATTCCATGGCTTATAATGCAAAACCTCTTGCACTCTACCTCACAGGATATTAGTCCTTCTTACCAAGATTTAAAAAGTAACATGGGCTGGGTATGATGGCACATACCTATAATCCCAGAGGCTTGGGAGGCTGAAGCAGAAGAATCACAAGTTCAAAGCTAGCCCCAGGAACTTAGCAAGACCCTAAGCAACTTAGTGAGACCCTGTCTCTAAATAAAATTAACAAATAAGGCTGGAGATAAGGCACAGTGGCTAAGCACCCCTGGGTTCAATCCCTGGTACCAAAAAAAAGTGCCATGGTTTCTTTACTGTAAAACTTCCTTAAATGTTCAATGAATTAATATGCATTATAATGTTGCAAGAGGATGATATATAGAACACAGCATTTGCAAAACTTATTTGACTAAGAACCTTGTATTCATAGACCATCTGTTAACATTTCTGATGACACTAATGTTCTGAGGAAGAGCATGTAGGAAATGCTTAAAAAGCCCATCCTACACTTGAGTCTCCTTTCCCATTAATTACTCTACATAAATTGTCTACTTAGGCCAGACCATATTATGCTTGCTCTCAAATACAAGTCTTTATTCTCTTCTGCCCATTTGAAACAACCTTTTCTTTTTCTGTGAATCTATATTTTTATTTTTTATTGATATTTAATTTTATATATCATCAAACTCACTATGTCAAAGTATACAATTCAAGCTGGGTACAGTGGTGCACGCCTGTCATCCCAGCAGCTCAGGAGGCGGGGGCAGGAGGATCACGAGTTCAAAGCAAGCCTCAGCAAAAGTGAGGCACTAAGCAACTCTGTGAAACCCTGTCTCTAAAAAAAATACAAAATAGGGCAGGGGATGTGGCTCAGTGGTCAGGTTCTCCTGAGTTCAATCCCTGGTACACACACACACAAAAAGTATGCAATTCAGTGGATGTTGTTCACAGAATTGTACAACTATCACCATTATCAAATTCCAGAACATTTTTATCACTCCAAAAGGAAACGCTGTACCCATTAGCAGACATTCCCTCATTCTTCCCTCCCCCAGCCCCTGGCTACCACTGATATACTTTCTGTCTCTATGGATTTGCTTATTCTGGACATTTCATATGATCTCTGCATATCTCTATCTGGCTCATCTACCCTCAGATCATGTTTGTTTGGTCACTTTTTTTTTTCATTCATTTGGTTAAAATGACAACACTCATACTCTGTATCACTGGACCAGGCTGTGAATACACAAAGTTGAATGACATTTTGCCTTCAGGGAACTCCCCCTGTTAGTGGTGGAGACAGACAAGAAGACAGTGTTAGAAGTACTTTTGTGGTACTAGGAGCAAAGAGATTTGAGCAAGAAATTGTGGAGAGTCAGGAAAAAAAACTCACTTAGGAATTCACATTTAACTGGAAATTTAACCATTTGTTCATTCACTAATTCATTAAGAAAATTTTTGTGTGCTTCCATTATGTGCCAGGCATAGTGTAGGACTCTGGAGATACAAAAATGGAACAAAAATAATCCCCTCTACTCCAAGGAACTCAACAGTCTGGAGGAGATAAATATATATAAGAAGAGACAATGTGTTAAAATATTGTGATGTAATTTGTACTAGAGGAATGGTATAGAGAAAGCTTACTGTGGGAACAGAGAAATAATTCTGCTTGTGAATTTGAAGAATAAGTAGAAGTTTGCCAATTGGGCAAGGACAAAGAGAAAGATTTCAGGTAGAGACTAGGTCACCTCTGACTGAGCTATCCTAGCAGTCATCTCTTAATGAACTAGAGAATAAATAACTTTGTCACTCTGTCTAATCCTCAGTTACATGCTATGTTTCAGTAATGGAAATTGAATCCCAATGCTTCACTCTCTACCACTGAGCTATATCCTCAGCAGTTAAGCTATCTTTATATATATATGGATGCCTTGCCTCTCCAAAGGCATTGTGTCCTTTGTGATAAGAGCTTTGTCTTATTCCTCACAGTGCCCTCATTGTCAAAATGTTTCTTATGCATGGTAATTTTTTTTATGGATCCAAATGAATGAATGACAGCTGAGACAACATCCTTGACACTGAAGAAGCTGTTGCCCAAGTGTTCTGTCACATCTCCCCCTCCAGGGGCCTGAGACCTTTTGTGCAGATGAAGGACTTTAACATGAATGCTCTTTTTATGCTCCACCTTGGGACTAATCCTTCTCACTATTGAAAAGTTCTGTGAAGAAGGTAATATAATCCTGTGGTTAGTCATGGTAAAGGTGACTGATAAGGCTAAAGGACCATCATAGAAATGTGCCCTTTGTTCATATCTCAGTAGTAAAAATTAATATCATGTCTATTCCATGAGTAGAAATTGAGAACCTTGGGAAAATTACTTCTTGACAAACTCTAAAACGTGGAGGTAGGAATTGGGGAGACAATTGACAGAGGACAGCATCAAGGGAAGCCCCAAACAGGAAATAGGTTTTTCCTCTGTATCCTAATTCAGGGAGACCAGGAATTTGTCTCTAATGATTTTTCAGTTGAAAGGACCTCATTGCCTTTTCCATTTATGTTTCACTTCATGAAATGTTGCTAGGGAACATTCTACAGCTGATAGACTTCAAGTTGCTCTCCTACTACCCAGAGCACAGGCTTTCCTTCATGCTAGCAGAACATTCACTGTTTAAAATAATGAGACACAGCATTGATACAGGAAGAGCTACAATGAGTTGTGACAGTAATAACTGTAGAACACCCACTGTTCTTGATTTCAGGAAGGCTACCCAGAAATAGAGATTCTCTGGCTGATGACCAAATCCTGGAATACCGGAATACTTATGTTTAACAGGAGCAAGTATGTGTCTGCTGAAAAGTGGTGTGGCCTGGCATTGCGTTTCCTTCATCACCTTGGCTCCCTCAAGGGAAACTATGAGACTCAGGTGAGGAGGGAAAGGGCTAAGGTAGCATGACTTAGGGGGGAGAGAGTGTTTAGCTGGGCTCTCCATAAGGACCCAATGACCTTCCTTGGTTAGGCAAGGATATTAATCATTTTTCCTCTCAGTGGTTTCATATAACTTCAGGAGTTAGGGGACTGTACACAATAAACTCTTAGAGCAAAAACCAGGAAAGATGGAGAACAGGAGGAAACTTAGGGATAGCAAATGGAATCTAATTAAGAAGACTGCCAAGAGTGAGCTCTGGAAAGATGTGTCACTGTCAATGCCAGTGCATGCGGGGAAGGACGGGTCTCTGCTCAAAGCAATGGCTGTTCAAATAGGCATTTCCTCCAGGAACTATTTTCAGTTACAGGCAACTGGGCCATTAGCTAAACAGGAGAGGTTCAGTGGAGAAAAATCCTTGTTTCCAAATAAGAGCAAAGAATCCCAGGCACAATGGCATACACCTATGATCCCAGCTAATTAGGAGTTTGAAATGAGAGGATCTCAAGTTTGAGGCCAGCGTGGGAAACTTAGGGAGACCATCTCAATATATATCTATGGCTGGGGATATAGTTCAGTGGTAGAGTGCCCCTGGGTTCAATCCCCAGTACCACAAAAGAAAGAGAAAAGAATCATTTCTGTTTTGAGTACCTTTGCCTGTTCCTAATTAAACAGATCTAATGCATTTGGATCCCTCTACCCACAAATGGATTTGTTTTGCTCCCACAAATGGATCCTTGGATGGCAGAAGATAAGGGTTAGAATTCTGTGCTATCTCAATGGAACTTTCCCAAATTTCCTTTTCTTCTCAAGAAATTTCTTTGCTATTTTCTTTTCTAGATGAATGCTCTATATAGTGAGCTCATGGAAGTATTAGATAAAAAGAAGGGTTCTCTTTTTAATGGAGAGTGAGAATTACCAGAGCAAAGTTTCTGAGCAGGCAAGCTCACAGCACTTGAAGAAGATGTATTGTCCTGAACTGCTGAATATTTCAATTTTTGCCATTTTCTCTTTGAGCTTTTGTTTCTGTTTTCTCATGCCATGTTCTCATGTTGGTGAATGAATTTTCTTAAATAAAAGCATTTTGACATTTACCCAGTGACCAGCTCATTTATAGGGAATGAATGAATTTTCCAAATTCCTAAAGATTATATTGAAATAGCCTGTGTGAGAGCAAGATGCTTTATGTACCTTGTGAGCAATAGGGAATGTTCATCCCAGTCCAACACAACATTTTATGTCCAAAGTGCTTGAATTCCCAATACCTAAAGATGACAGAGAATCATAAACTTCATTGGAAGGATCTTCATGGTAATTTATCTGATTCATGAAATCTCTCTCTGGCATCCTTGAGAATTGGTTGCCCAGTCTCTATTAGAACATAATCTCTGTCAGGGAACTCCTAAGATAATTCTTTCTTTCTTTCTTTCTTTCTTTCTTTCTTTCTTTCTTTCTTTCTTTCTTTCTTTCTTTCTTTCTTTCTTTCTTTTTCTTTCTTTCTTTCTTTCATCTATCTATCTATCTATCTGTCATCATCTATATATCATCTTTCTCACTCTCACTGGTAAAAAGCTTTTCCTCATACTGAAGAGCAGTCTATCTCCCTGTGGCAAGTCTGCCATCTCTGTCCCAGACACTCTTTGGAGAATGGAAGATGCAAGTGAGCTGCTTCCTATCCTCTAGGTTTTTTCTTCTTCAGGGTAAAGCATCTTCAGGCCCCTTAGTTGTTCCTCCATGTGATCTGGTCACCCTAACTTCTAAAAGCCAAGTCCCATGTTCCAGTGAGTATTGACCCATGCAGCCACATTCTGCCTAGACTAGCATTAGTGTTCTGTGAGATCATGTTGGTTTTTTCTCCCTGTTGATCTGTATTAACATTTTTAACTTTTGATTTTGAAATACTTTCATACTCAAGAAAAGTTATAGGTAAGCACAAAGAACTGCCATACACACTTCACCCAGCCTCCCTGTTGCTTAACATTTAATCACATTGCCTTATTATTCACTGCATCTTTCTGAACCAGCTGAGATTAATTTGCAGACATCCTCCCCTACTACCCTTTAATATTTCAGTGTATATTTCATAAAGGCAGAATACTCTCCTACATAATCACAGTACAACCTTTAAAATTGGGAAAGTAACAATGTTACAATTTTAACATCTAATCCATAGAACCCATTCAAATTTCATTTATTATTATCCTAATAAAGTTCTTCATAAATTCAGGACCATAAGTTGCACTTTGCTTTCATATCTCCTTCATCTCTTGCAAATGACCTTGACTTAAAGAGTACAGGCTAATTACTTTGTACCATGAACCTCGATTTAGGTGGGTCCAGTATATGGTATGTGGTATGCCTCTGGCAAGGCATACCACAAAAGCAATGTGTTCCTGGTGCCTTACACCAGCAGGCACATGGTATTTATTTGCACCTGACTGGTTAAAATTAAGATAGTGGCTGCAAAGTTTCTCTAATGTCAAGTTAATTGATAAATATTTTGCAGTTAGCAATTACAAAGTACTTGGTGGAAGATACTTTGAAACTAAGTAAATATTCTATTCCTCATTAAACTTTCACCCACTAGTTTTGGTACCTGGTGACAATTCTTTTCTGAATCCAGTTTTATTTTGATAGCTGCTAAATGTTGATTGTTCTGTTTCCATCATTCCCCCTTCATTATTAGTTGGCATTGGTTAGGTAAAGCTTTTTCTTCTCCCCCAGTGTTTACTCTTTTGATTAAACCCAGGCAAGTGATCTACCACTGTACTATACCCCATCCCACTCCCACTTACATATTCACATTTTAAACTACATTTTAGTTTATACTAACAGAATCTTGTTTTATTCAGTGGATTATAATTCACTGTTATCATTATTTTGCTGCTGAAATCTGGCTCCTCTTTGGTATGTTCCCATCATCTTGAACACTATTTTATGGCATAATAAGATACTCTAGGCTTATCTTGTGCTTTCTGTGTCCCAGCCCTGGTGTTAGTTTTGGATATGAACTGTCCCCCAAAGCTCCTGTATTTCTGCAGGAATATTCAGAGGTAAACTGATTGGGCTAGGAGAGCTGTAAACTAATCAATCCATCCTAATTTGACTGAACTGACCAGGTGGTAACCATAGGCAAGTGAGGCATAGAGGAGGTGGGTCACTGCTGGCATGCCCTGGAAGGGTGCATCTTTCCTGTGGCTCCTTCTTCCTTCCAACTCCCACTACTTCCTTACTGTGATTAGTTATAAAGCTTTCCTCTGCTGGATTCTTCCCCCATGATGTGCTGCTCACTTTGGGCCCAGAGCAATGGAATTGGCTGTCTATGGACTAAAACTATGAGCTCCAAATAAACTTACTCCTCTAAATTATTCTCATCATGCATTTTAGTCATAGTTATGAAAAAGCTAAAACACCTGGAATCAGTCATTTCTCCAGGGAGCTCTAGTTTATGGAGAATGGTAGTTAATGCCCAAGATCTAGGCCCTAGGTGTATTCATTGTTACTGAGGTGCTGTCATTTATCTCAGTGGACAGGGCTATGAAATAAATGTGTGTATGTATATTTACATATTCACAGTGTATGCATATACATGCTTATCAACAAACACATGCATTTATGTAAAGCTATGAATTCATACTGATATCTTCATTTTTAGTTCAACACCAGAGAGTTTATTCTAGCCTTTCTTCCAACTGGCTCTCATTAAGCTCAAGTATTGATTTGTTTGCTCATTCTCTCTGCGTGATCTGTCTGCAACCACATGGTCCATCTCCTCAGCTCTAACATCACTTCCTGACAAAGAGGGCTGCTGGTTTGGCCTGAACTCCAGGGACACTGACAATCCCAGATAGCAAGCAAGGTGAGCCCCATCCCAGTCCTGACCCTGACTCTGGCCCTAACCCCTGCCAAAGAGAAGGGAAAGGGACTCCCTGACACTAAAACAGGCATTTCATATCATCATATCACTGGCTCAGTGGACTTACCATTTGCCTTCCCTTGCCTTCACCTTAGTTTCCTCCCATATCCTTGGGAAGTCAGTTCACATGTCAGCTCCTCAGAGAAATCTTCCTTCCCCGACAAGGTCAGTTTCTCTTCTTACAAGCCCTCTTAGCACTATTTGATTCTTCACAGTTTGTGGACATAAATTTGTGAAACAATTGGATTAATGTATATTTCCTTCAATAGTCTAAGTTTCATGACGACAGATCATGTTTTTGTTATCTTCTATATTATCAGTGTCTGGCACACTACCTGGTACTTTGAATAAGTATTTGCTGAAAGAACAAATAAAAGCTTTTAAGTCTTGTTTTTTCACACATATTGCCATTAATTAATGCCATCATTTGTAATTCCATGTTTCTTTAATTACACTTTTCAGAAGCCAGGCATGGTGACACATGGCTATAGTCCCAGTGACTTGAGGCAGGAGGAACACAAGTTGGAGGCCAGCCTGGGCCACTTAGCAAGACCATATCTCAAAAATTTTAAAAAGGGCTGGGGATGTAGCTCAGTGGTAAAGTGCCCCTGAGTTCAGTCCCCAGTACCCAAAACAAAAAAGAACAAAACAAAAAACCCTTTTGCCCACTCAAAAATTATACACTATATTCTCCCAACCTTTTCCCAAGGACATCACGAATGATTTGTCAATGTATTGCTGGGCCTCAGCTACACTGCTACAGCATTTCTCTGCTTTACCCATCTACATTGATATACTAAGCTCATTTGAAAAAAGAAAATGAGCTCATTCTGTATTGTAAGGTAAAAGGTTTTATAAACTCTTTGTGACCACTAGTTTCCTTCTAAGTACTCTTGTGACATATTCTAGAAACTTGCCTGGGATTAAGATGAAACCCTCCTTTATAAAGCTTGGGAGATCCATCTTCTCTTTCAACAAAAAGGGAACATATGTCCTTTTCCAGGCATCTAGCATGTCTTATTCATGTTTTATTCCCCAGAATTCCCTAAAGTTTATAGGCAGTAAGTAGTTCAGCAATCTCTTCTGCAGCTTCCCTCAATATCCTGACATAAAATTTGTCTAGGCCAAGAGACCCAAGATCATTTAAAGCATCTCAGTGCTCTCTTACAATTTTCTTACTAAGATCCTCAGCTGCCTCCTGCCAATATCTACTTGACCCTTTCCAGCCTAATGGACAGTTTGGATGTTAGAAAAAAAACAAACCAAAGTGGGAATTAGAGGGTTGGCTTTCTTTGTTGTCTGGTAAGCATTATAAAATTTTGTTTTTCATTTTATACCCTGAGGCACTATTCACATTTTTATGTGTACCTAATATTCTATAACTTTTGAACACCTAATTATAATTTTAAAAAGAATAATATCTGTCCCAGTGCATGGATTTTGAGGCCTTCTTGATTGATTTCTTAATGAAAATGAAAATATAAATAGCCTTTTTCTTACACCTAAAATTAATTCCTATTGGGTCAGGCCTTCCTGACATGGTTTTGTAGTTTCAGTTACTATTTCATATGGTCAGACGACACTCTTGTTTTTCCATGTTTTTAATGTGTTAGCACCAAAGACCTCTGTGCATCTGCATCATTTTCTTTAGCTACCTCTCCTTTTACTTTATTAAAATAATTCATCATTATAGGGTCAAATTTTAGTTTTTAAGAGCTTTTCAACCCATTTGTGAGTGCAGCTAAGTAGAAAGTAAAAGAAAACTAACAATTAATGCATACCTACTAAGTTTTAAAGACTGATGCATAGTGCCATCTCATTCACTTGTCAGAACCACCTTGTGAAGTAGGTGATTCCATGCCATTGATCATTCCATGCCCTTCTCTTGCTTCCCTACCTCCTGACATTCCCATAGGAACCTAAAGCTTGGAGAGTTAACTTAACCAAGGTACCACAGCTAATCAATGGCATAGCTGTGCTTAAAGCCAGATCTATGGTATCATGCTCTTTTTTTTTCCTTCCTGCTATCTTTTATTTTCTGAACACTTTCCAAGTCTGCCTTTCTAAATTCTAAAGCAAAATATCTTACTGTAGCTAACCTTATGCGCTCACAAACTGAGACAATATGGTTATTGTTCAAGTTCCACTTCTCCAATCAGTTTTGTTATAGGTCAGTTAGGTAATGAATAACAAACAGTCCCTCCTGTTGATTACTTTCAGAGGGATAATATTGTCAGGAGACAAGTAAAAAATCTCTAGGGGCTGGGGTTGTGGCTCAATGGTAGAGTGCTCGCCTAGCACATGTGAGGCCCTGGGTTCGATCCTCAATACCACATAAAAATAAATAAACAAAACAAAGGAATTGTGTACAACTAAAAAAATTAAAAAGAGAATCTCTAAATGTTCTGCTTTTAGGCAAAGGAATCAACCTTGAACAAAGCTCTTCCTTGCTGCTGTATCTTTCCCTGTGTCAATTTTTAAGATCTGCATCCATTGGGTATACATCATCCATTTCTGCAATTGGATAGGGTGCCATGCACTTCACTATATAACCTCTCTTCCTTTCCCCTTGTTACTTCACCAAAACTCTGTAGGGGGCTCAGTCCTCATTTATGTGGATTTCTGTGCATATAGCACCGTGTCTCTTCCCCTTACAAAGAGCACCTACTTACTAATGTGTTTCTTCTAATGTCAGATTTCATTTGCAAGTTGCATTCCTCCAAGTCTTAGTGGGACCTCTTAGCGAATATGTATTACCTTGAGTTAGCATTTAAAATTTATCTTATACTATTAAGTTGAACCTTATGAAATTACCATTCTTGTAGGTCAGAAAGAGTTGGATATTGGTAATTTCATATGGTTCATACTAACACATGTGCTGTGTATCAACTAAAATAGCTGAAGCTTTTAGTTCTATTACTGACTCTTTTCCCAAATAACCTCCCCCAGTGCTGTTCTTGCTGTCATATCTGATATAATCCATAGCAATTGATTTTAATATTGTCAGGGCACTTTGCTCCTTTCCCCTCCATTTTCAATTTAAAGTTCTCTTTATCAGATCAGTAAGGCTCTGGGTAAACACATTTTTCCCAGTTATCATAGAGTACTGTGTCCTTAGCCAGGAGCCCAGCAATCAGTATTTTAAACTATGATCCAGTCAAAACAAATTCTATTCTAATATTCCATCCCTAAAGACAGCCATTTCATCTTCCATATATTCATTTCTATTCCAAAGTACCAGTTGTCTTTTGTAAGAAGAAAACATCAACTAGTCTCCCTAGGTCCTTGAATTTTCTGCCCACAACTTCTTAGTCCTTGAAGATGATTTCTCAATCTCCTTTGGTGAGACCACTCACACTTACAGGAAGGACACTTGTTAGAATAAGAGGTGAAGAAAGGTGGAAATTGGCAGCATTTGTTTGAGTTGGTAGTTTTCCCATAGCTCTGTTAAATGACAATAAGAAAGGCTCAGTGGTAGAGCATTTGCCTAGTATGTACAAGGCTCTGAGTTCAATCTTCACTACCACAACAAGAAAGAAAAGGAAAAAATGGCAACAAGAATATGTACTCAGGGGCTGGAGTTGTAGCTTGGTGGTAGATTGCTTGTCCAGCATGTATGAGGCACTGGGTGCGATTCTCAGCACCACATATAAGAGTATATATTTTTAAAAAAATAATATATACTCAGGGTTGGGGATGTAACTCAGTGGTAGAGTGCTTGCCTGGAATGCACAAGGCCCAGGGTTCCATCCCCAGCACCACAAGCACAAAAATATTGTATATGATCAAAGACAATATTCATATTGTCAAGAAGCAATCAATGATTCACTCATTCCTTCATTCATTCATTTATCTGTTCATCCAGCCAATGAATGATTGTAGTTTAGACCCAGATCCTGTCCTCAATGAACTTATGGTCTGATAGGGGAAGAGGTGGGGCCTACATTTATTGTATTAGATACAATTAAAGATAGAAAAGTATTTTATGAAAGTGAGGGGAAGGAACTTAGATTCCAAAGAGGGAGATCAGGAAATGCTTTCTGGAGATGGAATAGCTTTGTGGATTTTAAAGATATATAAAAGGAGGAGAAGGGTCTTCCAGGCAAAAACAGCATCATGGTGAAGGCACATAGTCTTTTTATGAAGGACAGTGTATTTGCAGCATAAAATGCTTAAAGGGAAATAGTGGGAGAAAGGTTAAAAAAGTTGGTTGGATGACCTCCACTGTCTGGTCAAGGAGCTTGGACTGCATGGCATAATCCACAGATGTATTTTTTTTCCTCTTTTGAGACAATCTCACTGTTTCCCAGGCTGATGGCAAACTCCTGGGCTTCAGTGACCTTCCTGCTGTAGGCTCCTGAGTACCTGGAATACATGCATGTGCCATCACACCCTGCTTGACCATTGAAGGGATTTTAGCTGAGGAGTGGCAGGATCAGAAATGAACCCTGGGAATATTAAGCTGGGCAACAGTGAGTAAATTGGATGGCTGGAGATGGAACCCAGGCCTTCCACATGCTGGGCAAGTGCTCTACCTCTGAGCTACATACCCAGCCCTCTTCATTATTTATTTTTTTTTTAATTTGTTTTGGAAAAAAAAAATTGGCAGTATTGGAGATTGAACCAAAGGGTGCTCAACCACTTAGTTTCATTCCCAACCCTTTATGTTTTTTTTCATTTGGGGACAGGGATTAAGTTGCTGAGGGAGGGTCTTACTAAATCACTGAAGCTAGTCTCAGACTTGCAATCTTCCTGCCTTACTCCCAAATTACTGGCACTATAGATGTGTGCCACCATGTCCAGCTTGCAAGTCACTTTTGAGATCACAATTTCAGTGGAATGGCAAGGGCTAAAACTAGACTTTAAGAAAATATGAGAAGGATAGTGGTTACAGCAGGTGAACTGCTCTTTGAAGAACCACCCAAAGCAGTCCAAAGACAAACCTGATTCTTCACTTACTTAGGGCACTAGGATAGGTCTCACACCTCCTGGTCAGTCTCACCTGGGACTACCCACACCATCCCACCCTTCCACCATCTCAGTGTTCCCTGCAGGGGCTAGGGAGCTACAACTGTTTTTTAGTAGGCCTTCTGGGGGAACTTTTGGCACTTCCATTTTTATATTTCCCCAGCATTATTTCTTGGTCCAACTGAAAGAAGTGATTCTATGCTGAAGTTTTATATTTTTTAAGCTATCCTGGAATCTTATCCCTCTGTCCAACTGGGAAAAGGCAATTTTCCCTTGTTCTTGTCCAGATGTCTATCTCCCAGGGGTCCTCTGCTCCATCACAGTAGGCGTTGAGTCTGCTTATGTATATAATGTTTGATTATACAGAAACCAAATGTGCTCATGTGCCATGTTCTTTGGCAGCTGTATTTAAGCCTTTTTATATCAGCTGCAGCACTGTTCAATTTTTTTAAAAATACAAATTCACAAAAGGCATGCATTGTGAGGGATTCAGTGTAGTATGTGCCCTTTAGAATTCTGTTTTATCATCCTCGGTACACTGTAGAGCTGGGAGGGACCTTAAACAGCATCTCTCCAACTTCCTCGTGTTTTCAAGTAAGACAGTGAGGCCCAGAAAAGGGAAGATTTACAATCATTTGTCATGCATTAGTTGCTGGAAGGGATGGAATAATAGGCCATGTAGAATCCTAGCTTTCTAGAAGCTTTTTTTTTTCCAGTTGGAGAAGTATATTTGAGCAAATAGCTACCAAGTGAGAGAGGGAAGAATAAGTTCAGTATAAACTTCTAGGATGGTACAAGAGGAGAGAAGGGGGAGCTCTTTTGGAATGATCAGCAACATCCTCATGGAAGGTGATATTTGAGCTGGAGCTTTAAGGGTCAATAAAGGAGAGATAGGGACTAGAATCACAGACACAGGACATACTCCAAGAAAAAAGGCAAGGAGTGTATAGAGAGTTCTCTACAAGGAGTTTGTAGAGAAATATCAGGAGATAACATTGCAAAAGCAGACTAGGCCAGTGCAGTAAAGGATGTTCCCTTCTCACATCCATGTCCTCTCCCCAGTCTGGTTCTGCTGATCCTGCAGGCTTCCACCTGCATGTCACCTCCTCAAAGACTTCCCTGGGTCTTTTCCAAGCACATTCCCCACCACCACCTCTGTCACTGTACCCTGTGCATTTTCTTCGTGGCCTTCACAGTCACATGTAATTCTGTAGTCATTTACTTCCTTTTTGCTCCATCTCTATAGATTATAGGGTCCTTGAGAATGGGACTGCATTTATTCTGTCATTATCTTGTCAGCTCCAAGCACAATGCCCATCAGTAAGTGCTTTACAAGCAGCATCTCTTGATGTTCAAGGGTAGGGGCTGTGATAATGAGTGATAATGACTACAAAGGACCATGTTGAAGACACTGTAAATAATCAAGATGTTTTGGTAAGAGACTGGATGTGATGACCTAAAGAAAACAGATCAGAGCTTGAGTGTGGAATGTTGGACAATGGTGCCACTTTGTGGAGCTTATGGTAGGGAAGGGGTAGCTTAGACATACATGAAGTCATCAGGAGAGAAGAGACATGGCATTTTCATTTTTCTAGGGTCTCTGAATGTCAAGCTTAGGCAATGAGGGCTGGCCTTTGAGAGCTTACAGGCACTTGAATGGATGGAATGATGGTCAGTAAAGGGATGCAGGGTAGGTAGACAATTTGGCTCTGGGTGAGAAGACAAAAGTGTGTAAAGGAGGGGGAAGCCTTAGAAGATGAAAAAGAGAGGGGACATAGGATGGAGCAGTATGCCAGAGGAAGTTGCAGAAGTCCAGAAAGCAAACAAATTCAATCACCACAGGCTTGGATCTACTCAAATCACTTCCCTCTAAGGTTGAGCCAAAGAATATTGTAGCTCTTCTACGCTCTGTGGACTCTGCACTGACTGCTGGGGATTTGCAGATGAGCAAAACAGTCTCTGATCTCAGAGAGACTAGGAGACAGAAATAAAGATAAAGGCAGCACCATGTTCTGAGTATTACAAAGTGACAGGCCATCATGGTACTTAAGAGCATAGCTGCTATAGTTAGATTGTCTGTTTGGTTCATAGTTCTGTCACTTTTTAGTCATGTGACCACATTGTGCTTCAGTTTTCCCATCTAGGAAATAGGGATAATAAAAAGCACCTACACCATAGGACCATTTTTGGCAATAGATGGAATAGTATTGCTTAAAGCACTTAGTATAGCACCTGACACACTGCAAGCAGGAAACAGATGTTAGCTGTTAGAGGACAAAGCACACAGGAAGGGAGGGTCAATTACACCTCCAGGGAAGGAGTTGGTTCAGGAAAGGTGGCATAGGTAGAGGGGCTTATTTTTTTGTTTTTGTTTTTATATTGGTGATTGAATCCAGGGGAGCTTTACCACTGAGCTACATCCCTAGCTTTATTTACACACACACACACAATTTTTATTTTGAGACAGGATCTAAGTTGCCAGGCCAGCCTCAAATTTGCAATCCTCCTGACCTAGCCTCCAGTCACTAGGATTACAGGTGTGCCCCACTGTAAGACCCCATCTCAAAATAAAAAAAAAAAAAAGACTGCAATTCAGTTCTGTGGTAGAGCACTGCTAAGTTCAGTACCCAGTACCCCAATACACAAACAGAAACAACAAAAAGAGGAGCCTTCTGGGTGAGCAAGATGGGTGACAGCAAGGGCATTTATAAGCAAAAGAAGCATGAGCCAAGATCTGAGGTTGCAGTGTATTATGGGAACTCAAAACAGCTGGAGCAGAGGGAGACAACAGCAGGAGAAAAACCAAGGCCCGATTGCAGAAGGGCCATGCTAAGGAGCTTGGGAGCTGGTTCCTTTGGCTGCCTGCTTGTAGCAAACAGTAAGGCCAGTCAGCACATTCTCTTGCTAGTGCTGTTCACTGGGAGAGCACAGGTGGGAAGTCTGCTCTCGGGTCACCTATTTGCTAGTTCTAGAAGTGTTGGATACTTGTGGTTAGCCTACCAGGGTAGAGGAAGGATGGGCTGTGTTGGTAGTTCAGTCTAATTAGTGGAAAAGGCCACCCATGTGCATCACGCTGTGCACAATGGGGATGGCTCTGCAGAGATCTGTTGAGGCTTCACTGTCAAAGAAGTTCTATTTTCTGGCAAAGCTCAGGTATTAACACCCTGTTCACTGGGGAGGAAGTGAGGTATATGGAGCCAGTTATACTATCTCTTGGAAGTGATGGGGGCTTTTAAGGAAATTGGAATTTGAGCTTCAAAACATTATTTGCAATAATAAAATGTCCTAGAGTGCCAGGCAGCCTGACTAAATGAAAAGATTAGTGGAATTGAGGCCATGAAATCCTAGATGGGAACAGTGAGACAGAGTGGGTAACACCAATGGCACCATGAGTCCATTAGGCATCTGGGCCACTGCTCATCTCATTGTATGAGGTTCTCTCATACCTTGGCTTTCAGTGGTTGGCACCAAGAAGGTACCGTCCCTGCAGAAAAGGCTCTGGTTGTCTTTAGAACCCACCTTCCGGCTCATGCCCAGGGCCCCTTCTGTTTCCACCTTTTTTTTTGCTCAGCTCTTCCCAGTTGTGCAGCTCAATCCCACTTTTATTCTGCAAACCACATTAGCTTTGTCCTTGAGCCCTTGACTTCCACACTTGCTTTGAGGAAAGATTTTGCTTTCCTTAGCTAATGTCTAGAAGTACTTTCAACTGCAGATAAAGTTGGTTATTTGTGTTTGAACAGATATTTCACTCATAGATCATCCCATGAACATTTGTGGCTCTTCCTCTTAGAGATGAAGAAATCAAGACATCAGCAGCAGGACTGGGAGAAGACCCAAATTTGCTCCTCAATGGAGCCAGGGAGCTGCCTGTGGGTCCAATGGCCTGACTCCTTTTATTGTTTCCCCAGTTATCTCTCATGCTGGGGCATAATTTTCTTCAGCTGTACTTCCTCCAGGAGGGACACTGGCTGTGAAGACAGTCTCAGCACAGCACAACTATAGGCCAAAACCTATATTCCCTTTGCACTCAGGAGTTAAAATTTCCTCAAATCCCCATGGAGCTCTCTGGGGACTCCCTTTTGTTGGGCTGCCTTCTAGCAAATGAGAGAATGTGGGAAAGCCAAGTGCCCTGCAAATAATAAAGCACCATAAACAAGTGAGGATAATCATCCTTACTGTGGCTCAGTCCACCCACGTTGGTGTTGCTCATTCATTCGGCTGTCGTTCTTGACCTTAATTATGGCAGCACTTTCTTAGGCTCCTCCACAGAGCTGCAGTGGCATCAACCATGTCAGAGATACCTGCTATGAACACTTCTTCTGAGGACCACAGGGAAGACCGCAAATGGGGCCCCATCCCTCCCTCATTCTCACAATGCTGAAAGCCGGCAGGCAGTTTTCTCTTACCATTTTCCTCATTCAGCTCCCCGCTGCTAAGCTGGCCCCTGCTTTTTCTAACAGACCTCTTTGCTGCTGCAGGCCTCCCCCACATTGTGTACCCTTTAGAAAAAAAGTCAGCATTTGGCTACCAAGGATGTGGAACCCCATCAGGTCAGTGCTGTATAAGGCAGCATCTGGGTCAGGGCAGAAGCCTGAGCACACAGGTTTCACAAATGACCTGTCGCCACCCCAGAGGTTGCACCCATCCCAAGGATGGCCTGGCTTGCTGGCTGATCCACTGAGGAGACAAGCCCTTCAACCTCCACGCAAATGCTTGGGCAGCTCTTTCCATCACTGTGCCCCCATCAGCCCTGCTCAATTACTTCAAGAAGGTCTCTGAGCCACAGTTCATTGCAACTATCGTTTATTAAAAAATATATGTCTCCTTGGAAGGAACACTGGTAAACCAACTAGTGTCATGCTTACTTTGAATCTTTGCTTTTCTTCCCCAGGAGGGAGGGAGGGAGGGTCCAGCATCATTCAGACATGTCAGTTACCATCACAGAATCAACACTCCCTGCTCACCCCCCACATCAGAGGCACGATGGCCATAACTTCATCCCTCTTTGCCTTCAATCCAGTGTACTGCCCAAGGGAAAGCTGCTGCCCTTTCATTACCCTCATTCTGGGCCCCACACTTTACAGTTAGCCTCAGTATGCTGGTAGGATAACTGTGAACAGATTTCCTGAATTTGGCTGGTAGTGCTTAAAGCATCTTCAACACTTGTGTCATTTGCACTGGTCCTAATCCAGTGGGCTCAACTTTAGGGCCAAGCATTTCTATATTCTCCCCTACGTCTTCCCTCCAGCATGGAGGTGAGGGAGGCACGTTGGCTTCAAAGGAGCACAGTGGGGAGGGGGGGAAGGCTGGGCTACCCTTGCTGCCCGCATTGGTGGTGGGCAGAGAACTCCCTGGACCGCAGTCACTGCCATCAGACTCTGGGAGAAAGCAACAAGGTCTCACGGCTCACCAGTAAGTGAATCTTAGCTCTACAGCTCAAATTTATAGCATTAAATTCTACTTTCTTCTTGAAGAAACAGTAAGCTACCAGCTGTTGGTGAGGGGGCTGGGGTAGGGCATATGGAGCAGCTGCAAAAAATACCCAAATCAAACTCACTACATGGCTGGCCAAGCCAAATGCTGTTCTATCCCAGCAGAGAACTGGAAGGCAAGCACCTCCCTGTCCCTGTCGGTGGCCCCATGAAGGAACCCTAGAGTCCAGCATGTCCTTGGCAGGCAAGTGAAGGGCCAGTGTGGCAGTGCGGGGGCCCAGCTCCTCCCCAGCCCATTGGGCCCCGCTTTCCCTCTGCTGACTGGACGGCCACGACCTGGCTCCTTCAGAAGCTTGGAAGCCTTTAGAACATTGGCAAATTGGATTCTACGCATTCACTTAAATAGTAAAAGTAAAATTTGGAATAATGAAAAGGCTGACACAGTAGCACAACATGATTTTGGTTTAACAGCAGCTTAAAAATGAACAAAAAGGAAACCTCTCATGCAGACACATCAGGTGGCATAAAACAATAGGCAATTTTATATGGAGCATCATTAGCCATTCTCTCTCTCTCTCTCTCCGCACACAGGACTGACTGAACCTCAGGGCAGCAGCTGCTCTCAGGTCAAGTCTCCAAACTTCACGCTCCCAGGCCAAAGCCCTTTCTCTCAGGCCTCAGGCTGACCCTGCCAAGAGTAAGCCTTAGCTCTCAAGAGAATGACCAAGTGTGCATGCCCTCCGTACAGAACTTTCTACCATTCTCAAACCCTTCTCAACCAGGTGGGATATAAGATGCCATCTGATTGGAATATGAAAATTAAAGCGTTTCTCTAATAACATAGTACCATTGACGAAGTCTCCATAGATTTTCTAGTCCCAATGTGTGTGAATATATATATATATATATTATAGGAGAGTGTATAATATATATATATAATAATTTCTATATATTTTATATAAATTACATATATATATCTATATATAAATAAGATACTTCCTGTTGCCATTACGTTGCACTGTTCAGAGCTGCAAGACAGCAGTACAGATGGGGAGAAGTGCCCAGGAGCACCTCATCATATGCTGCATTTAGCTCACTTCACAAGCCATGCAGCTGTCCAGAGTCTGTCTTTCCATCAGTCCTCCTCTCTTCTCTTCTGCTTGGTTTTTATGAAAACAATGGCTCTGACGGATTTGCACCTGTGATAGTGCTTGGGAAAGGTCCATGCAGGAATGGGCACAGTCACATGATGAGTGAGATGGCATCATCCCAAAAAATAAATGAAAACAAAACAAAAATTAAAAAAAAAAAGAACAGGACTAGAAAACTCAATTTTTTTTGACATATCTAAAAAATGGGACAAGAACAGTAGTCATTTGTTCTCCCCATGGGGACAGGAATGAAGAGGGAGGAGGGAAGAGGGACTTGATTTCTTCTGTTCACAAGAGAATGGTTGGAGGGGATTCTTCAGAGTTTTTCAGGGGATGGGACCCAAATGTAGTGCCCAGACTGGTCCTCAATGATTTGTTTGATTTTGTTATAAATCTCTTCCAGTGAGTCACCCTGTACAATGGCTAAAGTGAAGAGGAAAACAAAATTATTACTGTGGTCCACAGCACACTGCCCAAACCCCGGTCATCCTGCCTCTCCCAACAATCCTACAATGCCCCCCAGCATGATGGCTACTCACAGGAGCCCAGGCTGGCTTCACTAGTCAATTGTCAGCGAGTTCAGGGCAGGAGGGGAACTGGCTAGTTGCCTGTGCACAGGGCTACAAGTCAACTCTCTGAGACAGGCAGAGTAAGTAGCAATGAACAGGAAAATGTGTTTATTCACAAGATGTTTACTGAGCACCCACTACATGCCAGACACTGCAGCTCATGTTGCTCTTGGCCACCATAAAGCCAGCAGCTTGTAATTCTAAAGCAGCTTCCCTCAAAGATTTGGAAAATTCCAGTTATCCAGAGGAAGAGCAAAAAAACCACAATTTCTGGCAAAAGGCAGTGCTCCTGGGGCTGTCACATCTGCTCTGTGTCAGAGGTCAGCCCAACAAACAAGGACACGGATGCTGACGGTAAAGGGAGCTCCAAAGACCCAAGGCAGGTGAGTACATTTCTGAATTATTTACCCAGAAAACCTGGCAGCACCACCAGCCTCAATTTCCTCAGCACCACCCTGCACACGCATACATATGTCACTGTACTTTAAAAGGTGAGGGATGGTTGCCTTCCCAACCTTTTGGGAAATGACCTTCTAAAATAAGTGACCACACAGACACACTCATACACATATGCACACATTGACAATTTGAACAACACTCCAAGAAATCATCACCAAACGTTTATTCAGCACCTGAAACATGCAAGGCAAATACGAGGAAGAGATGGAGGGAAACAAAGTTATAATAGAGGGGGCCTGCAATCTAGTAGGGACAGGAAGACAGAATGAACATACCAATGATCCAAAGCAGCAGCTAATGAGTATTTATGATACAAAATGGCTAACCTGCTATGGCCAGATGGAGGGAACTTGATTGCTTAGGAAGGTTTGAGCTCAATAGCTCCAAAGCATCCTGAAACTCTGACAGGCTTCCTAAGCTCTGGCTAAACCTCCCTGAGACATTTTCAGGATCAGGTGTCTGGTTGGTCCCATAGTACCCCTGGCTGGACTTCAGGGATTCTTACCTGTAAAGTATTCTCCAAACTCCTGCTCCAGTTTCATGGCTTTGTCATAGATCTTATTTGCTTGTTCATATGTCTGCCGTCGATTCATTTCCCTACCAAAGAAACAGAAGGAAAACTAGTTCCAAAGGAGATCTTATGTTTTCATTAAAACACAGGATTGTTCCAGTTTTCCTGAATACCTGCTCAACTATTCTCTCATGGTGGCCCACGGCCAACTCTTTCCTCAAATCTTTCAGGGTTAAAATCCCAATCAAGGGCATATGACAGGCACGCCAAACAGACTGAGAGGCACATGGTCTCAGCTAGGGTACAGTTTCCTTCAAGCTTCTACAGGGTTCCATCCCTGGCCAACAAGTTATTTTGTTCTCCATTTCCTTTCCAGGGCACCGTCCTATCTGGCTATGTTTGAGCCTCAGTGGACACTTACATAAGTGCTTCAATGGACTTGGGCTTGATGAAAATGGCAATGGGGTAAAGTTGTGCTTGCTGCAGTCTCTTGATAGCATTGCCGGAAACATCTAAGATGCAGTGTTTGCCCTGAAAAAGAAGACCTGTATCAGCTAACCTACCCCTGGTCCACCCAATTCCAAATACAAATCCAGTGGCATTCCAAACATCCGCTAAAGGGGGACCCAGAGCCACCCAGAGTGGCCCAGAAGTTCCTATTCTTGAGGTACCCAGGCCCAGCTTTTTGCTTCTACTATCCAGAAAAGGCTACTTCTGCCTAAAGGTCCCTATTCCATGGTGGGTGATGTCTCAGTATGAATTTTGTAAGGGAAATAGGCACCTTTATCAAAAGGATGAAAATATGCAGAACTGTGTGGCTTTGAGATTACCACTGGCAATCTCTGTGTTGAAACTCGGGCCGGAATATTTCTGTCTTCACTTTGAGGGTCCCAGTTAATCAGGACATCCCTCTGCTTACCCTCTCTGCAACTGCCCGCACTGACTGGATGCTGGTCCCATACAGATTATCGTTGAACTGGCCCGCCTCAATGAATTTGTTGTCCTGAATATCCTTTTCCATTTGTTCTCGGGACACCACAAAGTGGTAGTCCTGTCCATCCACCTCATTATCACGCCGAGGCCGGGTGGTATCTGAAAAAAGAAAGGAAATGCTATGCTACCAAAGGGCAATGATCTGTGCTGGGCCACTAAAGCTCACTTGGTTCTCTCATCTGGGAGAGTCACAAGGCCACCCCAATATTGTTCCAATTGAGTGAGAAGAAAAAGGTCAAGAAGTCTGTCTTGTCTATTTTTCTTCTGACTTCCAGTTCTCACACAGTGGAGACTATTTGTTTTAGCATAAACTAGACCAAAAAGGTGGAGCAGAGGGTATGGAGCTTGGCATGGGAATCAGTAAACCTAATAAATGGTTCATTGAGTCACAGAACAAAAAAAAATTACATTTTTTTTTTTTTTTGGCTGGGCTACCTCATTCATCTAATCATTCCTGACCATTGCCAAACTTCTCTCCAGGGCAGAGAGCAGCCAAGCCAAGAGTGTCTTAGTCCTCCCAACTCCATCAATTCTTGGAGAATATATTTCTGCCTATGCTCTTCCTGACTATCAAATGAATCCTGTTCCCAAGAACCCTAGAATCTGATCCCAGAGCAGCAATTTCCAGGCCCCCAGCCTCCGCTTCTTTTGGGCCTGCCTGGGCTCTTACGTGGCACACAGGATCCAAATTTATGTGGAAACTCAGAGATCAGGTCATCATTGACTCGGTCTTTCATTGGACCCAAGATGATCACAGGCCTTGCGTAGTGAACTAGGAAGGAAGAACATTGAGACAGTGAACAGAAGGCCCACAAGGAATCCAGTCCACTGCTAAGTCTGACTACCAGAGTAAAAACTAAAAAGACATCAACAAGCCATTAGTTTGAGAATATCTTTTTTTTTTTTTTGGCAGGGGGTGTGGTACCAGGGATTGAACTCAGGGGCACTCAACCACTGAGCCACATCCCCAGCCCTATTTTGTATTTTATTTAGAGACAGGGTCTCACTGAGTTGCTTAGGGCCTCACTTTTGCCAAGGCTGGCTTTGAACTCGAGATCCTCCTGCCTCAGCCTCCCAAACTACTGGGATTTTACAAGTGTGCATCACCACACCTGGCTAGTTTGAGAATATCTAAGTCCTAGGCAAGTCTGAAACCAGGAACATCTCCCCTTCCAAGGGACTCAGGAGAGATATCTACATTGACACCAGTACTGTGCAAGGTTTTGGTCAAGCAGACACTGAAGGGAGGATCTGAGCCCTCTCTTTTAACAGAGGCTGCACTCACTAAAATAGACATCCCCTTGCCTTTCTCATAAATCTTCCCTCTCCTTGGAAGGCATCCCAGCAATGGGCAAAAGAAGAGCAAGAGGAGCACAATGGATGGTCTCTACCTTTGCCATGACCCAGGGGCTGGATAGGCAATGAGTTGAACCTTCCTTCTCCCTCAACCCCCTCCCTTCTGCTGCTATGGTAGCCCACACCATGAGCAGGAGACTAGCATAAAGGCAAGAGTCTTGGAAAGGGACTTACTTTCTTGCCTTGTCACTGGCTCATATGACAAAATAGCATCTTCTTGTCCTTCTGCAACAAAAAAGGGAGACAGGTTAGCACTTCATGATCTGCTTCCCTGTATATGACATTCACTGCACCTTCAACCCAGCCACAAAACTATCTTCTCCAGTGGTCCTTCTCCATACCACCTGCCCCATGATCCTCTCTGCTTTCAGTGGGTGAGAAGGTGTGGGAAGCCTTGCTGGCCCAGAGCAGTGTCCGCAGTTCTCTTATTCAGTGAAATACTTCTGAGCAGAGGGCTAAGACCCAGAAGCAATGAAGCTTCCACCCAAAACCACCCCATTTTCCCCTAAACTTTTCTTATAGGTAAGTTGAGTGTGTTCAGTGGCCCTCGTGTTCTAGAAAGAATCACAGGGACACTTCAAGTGGTCGAGACACATTTGCCTGAGACCTTTCACCTGTAGGCAGAATTGGTATTCATGCAGATCCCCAAAGCTGCAGCTGAACTCTGCCCTTTTATGGGTCTACCTACCCACCCCTCTACCCAACCTCTGGATGAAGCATCCATGTAGCCTGGCAATGACGAGGGTTTCCTGAAATAGTTGCCAAGCTACTTGGCACTAGATACCTGGAGGTCCCCAAGTATCTGACAACAGTTAACAGGGAAGGCAGTGATAGCTATGTTGAGCCACAGGATACTTCCTAAAAGGCTTCTTCAGAGCCTAATACTCCTGGATAGAATTTTTAAGGCATCTAGCCATCTCAGCTCCTAAAGGCTAATGTTCCCAAAGGCCATGAGGTTCAAATTGTGGCTTCTATGGTCTAGTCACGGACTCTCCCAAGGAAAACTGGGTAATTTCCTTCCTGATTATGTGACCCAGCCAAAAGGCAAGGAGGTCCTTGCAACCTAGAAAGGCAGATTCAGGACAGTTTTTCATAGGACACATTTTGCTTTTGGTCTCTGAGCAAATCTGGAAACCTGGCAGCATCTAAGTCCCTCAGTGCCCATGGCAGAGATTTGCTCCTTGACAGTTCACCCTTTCCAGGGCCCCAGGGATGCTTTCAAATCTGGTTCTGGCCAGAACTACAGGGCTTATACTCTCCTTTAATTCATAGGGCAAACTTTGTCCCACAAGGAGAACGAATGGCCACAGCATTTCCAGGGTCTCAAAGTGTACATGGCTAAAAGGAGCAGCAGCCTCTGAGCAGGAATGGCAGCTGTGCAACACTGGAATGAGGATGGCAGGGACACATGGTGGAGCTACATGACATGGGGGGGAATGACACACACTTACTGGAACTGCTTTCGCTGTCACTGGTGTTGGATGTCACTCCCTCTGCAAGCCAACAAGAAAGAGACTCCAATTCAGAACACACCACTGAGAGATCACATGCAGCACAAAACTCAAATGCTCAGGAATGAGACACTGAGCTTCCAACTGAGTCAGGCCACAGGAGGCCTGCCACATCCAGGCCACCAACTGGGAGGCACAGCTCCAATCCTGACACCCTGGACACCTCCTACTTGTCCCCAGAGCCCTCTCAGTCTGCCAAGTCTCTCCCTAGGCACTAGAAGACTCACTTCCTTCCACAGCATTCTCTTCATCTGAACCAAACAAACCAACTTGGATGGTTTCCAAATCCTATCACAAACTGCATCCCCCAAGGCTAATGGCAGGAAAGAAAAGATAGGGACAGATGCAGAGAAAAGTCCAGGGACCATGCTACTCATGAATTTCCCCCAAGACAGAGCCCCTGAAGTACAGGACCATGTGGTACTCCACAACTTCTTGGGCTAAACACTGGAGAGGCTGAGCAGTCACCAGGGAACACTGCTCTGACCTCCAGTGGGACCCACAGCCCTTTTGCCACCACTCCTAAGAAGGTGAGCTTGGCTTCAGCATGAGAGGGATACACCTTGATCCACCCTAAGACAGATGTGTCAAAACACAAAGACGACAAAGCAACAAGGACATTTCCAGGACAAGACAGCCACCCTGTCTCAGATAGTTGGGACCTTCCCATCTGTGAGTGTGGGTGGAAAGAACTCAAGCAGAGAGCAGCTTTCACAGAAGGCCCAAACAAAACACACCCCTCCCAGGATGACAGGCAGATGAAGATGAGACATAGACACACCACACTATGGAGAGATGCTGCTCGTTTCAGTCAAGGCCACACTGTTCCAAACCATGATATGCTGTGGCTCCCCCAGGAAGGACTGGCTGAGCTGCCACCCAAGGCTAGCCCCTGACCGACCCTTGGTGTCAGCTCCTTTACCCTTAGCCTTTATTACTTATTGAAGGAGAGTACGTGCTTACAGAACCCAGTGGCAAGGCTGTGGATCTACATCCCTCTACACACAGAGGGATAGCCCATAAGGCCCCATCCTCTAGGTCCTTTCATTTTCCACCCTGGGATTATTTTCCAGGATGAAGAGGCCAAACTTTCCCCAAGACAAAGCACTAGATATATGTGGTCTACAAGTGGTGCTGAAGTCCCCACCAGATGGGTGCAGCCCCTTAGAGGCTCTAAGTAAGCCTGTGCTGTATACTGAGGGCCTGCCTCTGCTGAGATAGACCAGGTGCAGGGGTTCAGTGCCCTTGCCCCTAGTTAGAGGTAAGAGCTATAAGAGCTACATTCCCTAAGCTCACTTAGTATGGTGTCACTGGGAGAAGTCAACCAACAGGCACCCTCCCCTTGACAACAAGCTAGACATGAGCTGAGTGCTTGCCTAGGGAATCATGCTGAGGGCCCACCACTTAGGGGTGCAGAAGGAAAACACAGACATGAATGCTAGGAAATTATTAGGTACCAGGGATCCAGAGCAAAAGTAATAACATTTGGAGTCACATGCCCTTCCTCCTGCCATGGGAACAGAGTTATTGAAAGAACTGCCCTCCCCTCACCCTTCACCCTCACCCATGTCCCCTACACCCCCACCCTCCACTACCTTCAACCATGCCATAAATAGTCAATGGTGTGCAAGTTTGACTTACTCAGGTTCTTTGCTCCATAATAATCGTCACTTAACCCAGGGAAGTCCTAATTTCACGGACAGCAAGAACAAAGAGAGGGGGAAGGGGTGGGAGGGGTGGGAGGGAGGGAAGGAGAGAATTGGGGAGAAGAGGAAAACACAGAGAAAAAAAGACAAGGGGAAGGAAGAATACAGAGGCAGGTGAGCATTAGTGACAGAAGTATGAAATACCATGAAGACCTAGAGCTACAGCAAGGTGAAGAACTCTGCCACAGAAAGAACATCCCAGGTCAGGTCAGGTCAAGTATCTGGACTTGATGCTATTCTATTTCTTGCCAGAGGGCTCTGGAGCTTTCTGAGGTTGTCCATAGCCCATAGCCCCACAGGACACAACAGGCGACACTCTAAAGCATGGAATACCTGCTTTGATCAAAGTTGTAGAGCCCAAGTCTCTGTGTTTTCCCTAAAATCATCATTCCCCTCTGTGGGCACATGTCCACATGTGCCACAGCAGGCAGACAGAATAACCATCATTTAGGGGAGCTTTTGCCCAATAATGCCTCACTCTGTCTAAACCCTTCAGGGAAAACTGCTACTGTCTGAGGTGTGACTTCTAACTGCTTGGATGAGTTCAGCTTCTAGAGAATAGGCATTGGGCAGTTTCAACCCTGTTGCCCAACAGGCACCCCCACCAGCTGGACAACTCAGCAGCGATACCTCCCAAGGCTGGGCTCTGCACAGAGGTTCTGGGACTCATCTGGTGAACTGTGGTGACATCACCTCAGAAATGTATCTCAAATAGCCTCCTATTGCTCATGGGAAGAACCAACTTCCCCTGTCACTAAACGACCCCACAATGATGAGCCTTGACCTTCATCTGGATGAGGGCACCTAGTATCTAGCAGGTATACCCCAGACAGCAGCAACCCCCACATACCAGGACCATGAATCAGAGAGGCCTAAAAAAATGCCATTTCCTATCAGAACGAGTCATCCTCCTGCTAGTTCCAATAGCCCCAGACTACAAGATCAATGGTAAACGAGAGATGTTTACAATTCACAGTGAGACAAACAAGAAGCTATTTTTTTTCAAGTCTGATACTATGTTTAAGGTCAGGGCCAGAACAGTTAATTTCTGAGGCATACAGTATGGTAAGAAGATTTATCAGGATTAGTTCTTAAAATTAAGGTACCTCAGTGTTACAGCTTTTTCTACCAAATCAACTTTGTGTTTCTCAATAAATCTTTATTTAGACAATGTTGAGTAACACTGCTTCCATGACAACCCATTTTAAGCAGGAAGGATTTTCAGATGGAAACACTCTGTTGACACTCTGGGATGACAGTGACCCTGCTGAGGGCCATGTGGATTTCCCGTGTGCTTATGCATATACATGGAATTCCAGAAGTAGTCCTGGAGCCAGGAATCTGGGGAAGAACAGGCTCTTCTCTTGATATAGATGAGTGAAGTTAAGGGAAAGAAAACATAAGAGGAAGAAGCCAGGAGAACAACACTGAGTCCCTAGACCTTGTTCTCTTAAAAAAATAAAAACACATACACACACATTTTTCTAATCCTGAACACTGGCTGAAACCTGCTCCTTGCCACCACAGCAGAGCTCCGTCTGGCACTTTCAACACCAGTGCCAGGGACATCCTGGAGGATGGCCCTGGGACCAGTCCCTCAGAACTTCCAACATTCATTCCAAGTGAGGAGCTGGGCAGATAAGCCCCAACATCACCCACTGCAGGACAATTTCTGCCCTGACTCTGGAAATAAGCACTGTGTGGACACACACCCTTGCCCTCGCCCAGACTCCTGGTGAGGGAAGGGCAGCTGAGGACGAGAGGACCGGGCTGAGGATGGTCTGCTCTCTGGACTCTGCTGCTACTTACGTTCCTGTATGCTGCTCTCCTGGGCCATGTTTTCTTTGCTCTTGTAAAATGGAAACTTTCGAGAGAGGCGGAAACTCTTTTTACGTTTCGTTTTGATCGACTGTGAAAGAACATGAAAATGGAGGGGAAGGACAGAAGGAAAAAAAAAAACAGAACAATGGATTTTAAAGCATGCAAGAAAAACTAAAATGGAGACAATGGTGAGCTAAATAAAAGACCATCTTACACAAATGGAGTCTATGAGATTAAATGAAAGTTGATGTAAGAGGAAAATTATGTTTACAGGAAAATGTTGTGGGGATGTTAGAAGTTTCTACCTAATCCAGCCTCAATAGCACTCACTGGCACTTCCTAAAGAACAAAGGTCACTGTAGCCTCCTGGACACAGGCCCTAAGGTGTCACTGATACACACAGAGTCATCTACTCCATGCCTCTCTTCCCTCTACTGCTCCGGAAGTTCTTTGGCCTGTGAAGCTTATAGAAGAAAAGGGGTGAATGCAGAAGCCCTCCTGCCTCATGTGGTCTGAAGGGAGGTGGGAGCTTGGGGCAGGCCTTTATGGCAGGATGATGAGAACAGGTTCTTCCCCACAGCTCTGACAGGGTCTGTAGCCAGGAAGATACCCATGAGTGTCTTCATGTTCCCCAACAAGTCAGCCAACTCCAGCACATCTTCCAGAGCCAGTTACCCAGGGGCAGGGGCACAGACTAGCTATGGACTTTAAGTGCTCCCTCTCTGCTTCTGAAAAGCAGTCAATTTTCTGACATTTCAGAGTCAGACCCCTGAAAAAGAGACATTCTTTTGTGCTCCCCAGTTCTCTTATATATCAGACTGAACTCTTCTTCACATCCTGGATGACTTCCTTGGGGGTCCCCACTTACCCTATTAGACTCAATCATCCCTGTCCTGGCATGGAACTTCACAGTTTTCAATCGAGCTCGCTCTTTCTTTTCCACTCTGTTTGGGAGTCAAAAAGAAGTCCTGTTACTACCAGCACATGGTCTCAGTGGCAGGTGGGCTGCTCAATGAGAGCAGCTACTCCTTGGCTCACAAAGTGAAAACCATGTCCAAAGTACCAGTTCAAGACCAGAAAGGCTTTATCAAGGCACATCCACCACTCTCATGCAATTTATGGTATAACAGGAAAATAAGACAGACACATCAGCTTGTGATCATGACAACTTACCTCTTCTTACTGGGGATTACGCCAATCTGCTCACTCTCTCCATGTGGGGTCACCAGCCTTGCCTGCCACCACTCATCATCAGAGGCATTAATGACATGTAGAATGTCACCATAAGAAAAACTAAGCCCCTGGCTTGGCAGGCAGCTGTCCCGAGTCCGATCATAGTCAAACAGGGCCCTGGAACACATGGTGAAAGATGAAGTGATCATCCAAACCCTCAATTCCTGAGGACCGGCACCCTGAAAACTCAGCAGCAGAATGCCAGTCCAATAGCACAGATGCAGCAGCCTTGCAGCAGACAGGAAGGGATTATCTGGGAGACTGCATTCTTCTTGCAGTAAACATACACCTCCTTTTTTTGTTTTTTAAAGAGACAGAGAGAGAGAGAGAATTTTTAATATTTATTTATTTTTTTTTTTTTAGTATTTGGTGGACACAACATCTTTATCTTTATGTGGTGCTGAGGATTGAACCCAGCGCCCCGCGCATGCCAGGCAAGCGCGTTACCGCTTGAGCCACATCCCCAGCCCCAACATGCACCTCCTTTAAAAAAAAAAAAAAATTCTCCCGACAGGGGGCATAAGAAAAAACCTTAAACCTTTTACAAATCCCATCTCCTCTCAGTTTTTGGATACAAGGTAGAAGCCCAAAGTAGAATCTCCTCACTATCCCTCTCCCTCACCCACATCCTAAGAAAGTAGCTTCACCATTGAGTCTCTCAGTTTACAAATATGTTCAAAAAATAGGACAAAAAACTACAGGGCTGGGGATATAGTTCAGTTGATAGAGTACTTGCTTTGCATGCATAAGGCCCTGGGTTCAATCCCCAGCACCACCAAAAAAAAAAAAAAAGTTAACTACAATCCCAAACAATGAAAGGTAAATGTTGCAGACAGAAAAGAGCCCTATTTCCTAAGTAGCCAAGGAAAAAGTTAACTCTGACTGGGTTGCAAGGGACCCAGAAGTCTCCTAGTGTAGCCTCCTTCTCTTACATTTGGGAAAACAGAGGCAAGGGGAATTATAATAATAATTTAACATAAGTACCTAACTTAACCTGGGACAGAACCCAGGTCCTCTGAAAAGACACTCTTATATTGTTTTGTGACATGTTATAAAATGAAGCAGAGTAAAGAGATAAAGGAGAAGGCGGGAGAAAGTAGGAAAAAAGTGATACCATCTAGCCAGCTTTGTTGGAAATAAAGATCTGGGAAAATTTTTAGAGGGTTCTGAATAGACCTGACCAATGGCCCCTGAAAATTTGAGAATAGGAAAGTAACATCAAAAGAGCATTAGGAACATTAATCTGGGATAATGGGGGAAGAAGGAGATTTAGAGGCAAAGCTCCTAGTTCAATTGTTTAAGGCTGGAGGCTGACTCCAGCCCAAGGAAGACTGAGCTGGTACTTGGCACCAGAGCTCCCCACTCAGGAAAAAAGTCACCTGGATAAAGGTGGAACCTCTCTTCACGTAGAGTCACCACAGTGGGGGAAGTGACAAGTTTTTGTTTCTTTACTTGCAATCTAGGCTCTGACCCTCTTCCTCATACTCTCCTTTAACAGAAGTGTTTTCATACCTTTGCATGCACAGCCCAGGGGTCTACCAGAGCCCAGAACTCCAGACTTCCACTTCTACCTGCAATTCGGTAGTCTGTAGCTTACAGCTGGAAACAGCAAGTCTAACACACTATTTCCCCAGAAGCAAGCCCAAATGAAAGATGGGATGGAGTAAAACACTGGAAGGTAGAATACCACTTTAAGTTCTTGAAACAGAATCCTTAAAACAGTGTCAGATGATTTGAAAAATCCCAACTCTTACAAAAATCCCTTTATTTCCCTCAATGTACTCACTCAAGGTAGTAACAACAGAGGCAGAACTAACAGATAAAGAGTACTCTGTCTATGAGGTCCTTTCTGGGCTTGGTGTGACAGAATCATATCTGACTACATTCATGCTGCCAGAGTCCCACATGTGCCAGTATTACTACAAAGACCAGCATGATGAGTAACCTTATTCTAAGTGATGATTAGAAACACTAAATGTCATTATGGACTTCAAAATTTAAGGAAAAGGCTGGGTGCGGTGGTGCACGCTTATAATCCCAGTGGCTCAGGAGGCTGAGACATGAAGATTGCAAATTCAAAGCCAGCCTCAGCAATGGTGCTTAGCAACTCAGGGATACCCTGTCTCTATAAATAAAATACAAAAAATAGGACTGTGGATGTGGCTCAGTGGTTGCGTAACCCTGAGTTCAATCCCTGGTATCCAAATAAATAAATAAATAAGGAAAAGAACAGAATACGGACCAAGCACATATTATTTTGGGAAGGAACAGAAAGAAAAGATGTTAAAATGAATTAGATGCAATTAGGGTGAGTATGGAGAAGATTAGAAGGCAGAGTTGACTGGTTACAGGTTTAAAAAAATACATATTTTAGCACCTCACAGAACCATGCCTGACCATTGGCAACAATAGTAGCAATCTGGAGATCATATGGTAAAGTTGATGCAAATGTGTTTTCTGGATGCCAGGAATCCAATTATTTGTAATTTTAAACATCTGAGGTTTGAATAAAATAAATATAATATTTTATTTACAATATGAATTTCAGGTACTGTGCTATATAACACATAGAGCACAAGATAAGTAAAAACAAGATGAATACAGATCAAAGCTAACAAGAATGCCAGTAGTTTACCAGTACACTTTGGGAATTGTTCTGTCTGGTTTGTTTTTTATCTGCAGCATGTGTTCCTTTTATAATTTTCAAAAAACATAAGTCAATTAAAAAAAAAGAAGTGGGAAAACAGACACACCAAGCACTGGTTTGAGTCAATTGCTTTAGAAGATGACCTTGTTTGACTCTAAGTTCCCTGACAAACAATGCAAAAAAGGAAGTTGTATGACTGCAATTTCCCAACACAAAGTGCTACCTGAGTCCATTTGGGTTTTGTTTGATGAATTTATGAATGATGAATGAGCAAGGAATATTGAACAACAGGATGGAAAATGCTTTTTTAAGCTATGACTCTGTTAAAAACCTAAAAATATAATGTCTGAGTTTGAAATTCTGAACTATAATATCATTTTCAGTTGAGAATATAAATGGTGAATTAATAGTTTTCAGAGCTGGAGATGTGGCTCAGTGGTAAAGTGCTTGCTGAGCAAGTGTGAGGCCCGGAGTTCAATCCCCACCACTGTCAAAAAAAAAAAAAAAAAAAGTTTTCTATCAATCAGAACAGCAAATAGGAAAAGAACTACAGAACATGGAGCCTCAGATGCAACTTTGTTCAACTTCCTATCTAATAAAGGAAATTCCTTAGATATTCTCAGTTTCTTTCCAGCTCTAACATTCAATGACTCTGGGTCTTTCCTAGGTCTTCTTTACTGGGCTAAACATTCCCAATTCCTTCAACAATTTATTTCTTTCTTTGTCATGATTTTGACCTATTTTCCAAACCCATGATGTGGATTTTCTCTAAATCCACTGTCGCTCATACTGCTGAAATTCTATTGTACTAAGAGCTACAAAACTTTCCCACAAATGATGAAAACCAAGCCCAAATATACACACAGCCCATTTAGAGATACATGGTGGGCAACTCTCAAACCAGGACTCTCAAATCTCAAGACAATCTCATGAGGTCTAAGTCAAAGTCCTGTGTATTTTTTTAAAAAGCTAATTTTCAGCTGTGTTTAGAAAATACCACTCTTGGGGCTGGGATTGTAGCTCAGCAGTAGAGTGCTCGCCTAGCATGTGCGAGACCCTGGATTCGATCCTCACCACCACATAAAAATAAATAAATAAAATAAAGATATTGTGTCCAGTTACAATATCTTTATTTTATTTATTTAATTAGAAAATACCACTCTTCCTTTATTTAAATATTTATTTACTAGGGCTCCTTTCTGCAATACACTGTGTTGGATATATAGGAGACAGAAAAGCAGAGTCAGCCCCTGGACTGTGGAGCTGAGTATTTTTGTAGACAGAGGCACAAAAGGGCAAACCAAAGGCTAAAAAGCCTTCTTTGGGAAGGAAACAAGGAAGTTCACTTTTTTGAATTGGGCCTTAACAAGGTTCAGGATTTCCAAAGGTAGAGAGGGGAGAGATACTTCCAGCTAAAAAAGAACAGAGTAGGCAAAGGTCTGGAGGCAAGAAGCACAGGGTTCATTGGGTTGTCCACAGCTTGCTGGGACACAAAGAATGGTAGGGTAGGGCCAGACTGTGGCCCACCTGGATTGTCTAGCTAAAGAGTTTGACATTGATATAGTAGGCCTGCATGAACATAGCCTCAACTTTTCACTATTATCAGGCTAAACTTTCATGTGGAAAATGAACTCAGTAAAAAAGAAAAGGCCAGAGTATTAAAATCAAATAATCTCACATGACATATACATCATGTAAACAGAAAAAGTATGTAAATTAGACCTTAATAAATTTTTCAAAATCTGTCAACCATCTTCTTAAGTTCTTTAAGAAGCATGCTAAACTGTGGCTGTCTATCAGTGACAGTCTGTCAAGAACAGCCTAGAATCCTAATAAAGTGGCAGGCTTTAGCATCTTTTTACAAATACCTCATGTTAGGTAGGCCTGATGAGAAGAGGAAGAAACCTTTTTCTCCACTCTGTTCATTCTCCCTCTATATCCTCAGGGCAAGTTATAAAAATATCAAAGTAGATACTGTCCCTTTAAAGCCTTGCTGAACCACTGCCCCAGAACCAAAATCCTACAAATGCAAGGCACAGATGGCACAGACATGGACCATTTCAACCTATGGTTCAAAAAGAGAGTGAGAAAGAAAAAAAACCTGTTTGTCTCCACACACCTAAAGAAACGCCATAATTAACCAATCTGCCACCTTGGTCTCACCCTGTATGTATGTACACATCAGCTTATCTGACAAGGTGTGTTGGGAGACTTGAAACCTAAGAAACTCCTATTCTTTGTGGGTCTAGATAAAAAGAATTTCATGGAGGCCTCTGAGTTGAGGACTGGTGAGGTCAGTGGGAAACACTGTGCCATGAAAAGAAGCAACTTCCAGAAATATTATCACTCCTCCCACCTCCCACCCCCACCTACAGCCTCAGTGCCCCATGTAGCTTCTCAGACTTCTCAGCCTTGAACATGCTCCTTTTCAGTTATGGCATGCACTTCTAAGAAGCCAGGGAGAGCCAGACTCTGGGTATTCCCAAAACTTTTCAAACATTAAAGCCAGGCCAATCAATCAATCAATCAATCAATGAGCAGGGTAAAAAGTAGGGTCAAGAGCAAACAAGAAGTGTCAGTGGCAACAAAGAAACCTTCCAGAGCCATCTCATCAAGAGAAGCAAGGATGGATGCAACTCCCTAATTGAGTCCTGAGTCCCCAAGTTCCTGAGTCCCGGGGCTGGTCTTCAAAACTCCAGTTTTCAAAGCCACTGCCTCTCCCTCTGAGGGAAAGGGCATCCCGAAAGGTCTTAAAAGATATGTCGTTTAAGAGGTGACCTTTTAAATATCCCTTAACAGAGACATGTGCCCGCCCACAGGGATAATGCACATGTTCTCAGGGACTTTGCCAATCTTCCTTTCAGCTGGGCCCTCTCTGCCGGATAGGAAAGCAAGAATATAATCAGCTCTAAATAAACAGATTATGAAGAAAAGTCTTTATAGTTCAGATCCTAAATTGTGAGGTTGGGTCTGAAAGACTCAGAGAAATCATAAGCACCTGGCACAGTCACTGTGGTGTTCTAGTGAACAGGAATGCAACAGAAATGGGAACTAACAAGGGAACTGGTTAGACAGGTTTCTTGATGCAAAGCAAACAAGAACATTTTAGCACTAACAGCCTCAAAGGCAAGGGGCTTCTTCCGCTGAGCTCACCTAGCACTGTGCCCACCTCCTTACCTGTGGCTCTGGCCATCGGTCTAGCCTAGGATGCCCTTTTGGTCCTCTTGTCCCCTCAGCAATTCCTCTGAGGCCCAGCCCAAGTCCCTCCCTGCTTTGTGACCTATTCCACTCTAAATTTCCTTCTTCTAAATTCATACCATACCTTTGGCAGCAACCTTATATTTCTTTATAATATCTATTTATTGCAGTTTAATTCTTATATGGTTTTTTTTGAGCTTTAATATTATATTGCCAAAGTAGAAAACCTTTAACAACAGAGACCTTATGTTCCTTGTGAGGTTCTGAATGCTTTTGAATGGTGGATAAGAGCCAGGGTATTCCACAGAACACGGTTCCCATTAATATCCCTCAGAGTGCCCCTCCTACTGTGCTTTTCTCCCACAGCGGCAAGGATCTAAGACATCTTCCTTCCTTCCTTCCTTCCTTCCTTCCTTCTCTTCTTTTCTTTTGAATATACATGATTTTGTTTGCCAACCATACACCATTTTCTTCCTTTGGATAAAGAGCACATATTATTTGAAGAATAATCAGCCAATCCCTTGCCCGGTTGCTGAAATGCATGCATAGAAAATCAAAAAGCAGTGATCACTCATCAGGTTTTGGCCTTGTTGAGAAAGTTAAAATTTCTAGCAGCATCCAAAGAGCAGCCTAAAATCCCAAACCCAAGTGCTCAGGCCTCCCTGGTGCATTTTATAGAAGGGTATGTAGAGAGAAGGTAAGAGCACTTTATCTCAAAAGTTTCAGGCCTCAGAGGGTAACTATGTAGTTGGAGAAGACTAATCTACCCACAATGTGTGACAATTTAGGGCTCACACCACCTGCAGATGATGGGATGAGCTAAGTGATTTCAAGTATAGGCTCAGGACTGGTGTTTGGGAACAGGCAATTCTAGAAGCCACTGATGCAGAAAACTGCATATTCTCTTTTTTCAGTGCTGAGCATAGAACCCAGACATCATGCATGTTAGGCAAGTACTCTACGACAAGCAACATCTCCAGCCCTATTGTTGTTACTTTAAAAATACTTAGGCTGGTTATGTAGCTCAGTGGTAGAAGGCTTGCCTACCACACACCAGATCCTGTATTCCATTCCCAGCAATGCCAAAAAATAAAAATCATATTATCATCACTCCTAAATTCTGTCAGATAGTGAAGTCTGCCAATGTTGCCTCACTGGCATCTTAATCCACACTGAAGCTCATTAATGAATAAGCCCAAATCAGGCTCTGCCAAGCACAACTCTGGACAAAGCAATGTTGGCTAGTGACAGGAAAGAGCACTCTCCAGCCTTCCTTGATGACCAAGCTTATAGTTCTGACATCATTTCTCAAATCAAGACTACAGATGCCCCAAGATGATTTTCTTCCTAGAGTTGGAATAAGAATGGCCAGGACTCCCAAGCTGCCTGAATTCTGTCCTGGGGCTGCAATGAATGTAGCCAGCCTGGCCTGAACAGACTTTCAAGAGTTATTTCTACAACTATACTATCAAGTTTATTTTCAACCTTGAGAAGACAGGTCTTTCATTCACTCATTCATTCCTTCATCCAAAAGATAAAATCAAAGTCATCCCTGGCACCCTAGCCTCCCAGCATTCTTGTTCTGCCTTCACTTGCCAATGGCTTGAGTGAAGCATCTAGTCACCCCAACCCTGAGCCAGAGGCTCACTCAATACAGGTGATTTCTGCAGACTCTTCCAGGGGACAAATTCATCAACAGAACAAAATTCCTATTGGGCAGATAGAGGGGCTCCACTCATCATGCTCATTCATTTAAGAAACTAAGCTGGGTGTGGTGGCACATGCCTATAATCCAGTGGCTCAGGAGGCTGAGACGGGAGAATTGCGAGTTCAAAGCCAGCCTCAGCAATCACAAGGCACTAAGAAACTCAGTTAGACCCTGTCTCTAATAAAAAATACAAAATAGGGCTGGGGATATGGCTCAGTGGTCGAGTACCCCTGAGTGCAATCCCCAATATCCACCCCCCCCCAAAAAAAAGAAGAAACTGTTCTAGCATGATGAAGGGTGTGGAAGGCCTTTCTCATTAAGTCCCTGGTGACTTCAAAGCCAAGTAACATTTCCCAAATACTGTTATCTTTCCTTCTTCCTCCTGCTCCAAAACTCCCATTGCCCCTACGGTTAGTACAGCTGCAGCTCCCTAGGGCTTCACCTGCTACAGCCTCAGTGCAGCTGTAAGAGGGTGTTATTTACTTCAAAATAGCTTTGCAAACCCCATGCACACCAGAGGGAGATACTCAGGGGAAGGGAAGAGAGGAGAAACATGTCAGAAGGGGAAAAAACAGCAAGAGAATTAAAGAACCCAAACTGGAAAAGGTGCCTTCATTTTACCCATGGGCTGCTTGACCTCTTCTTGGTGGACAGAAGGAACCACATGGCTGCTTCCTCAATTCCACCCATGCTACCATGCCCAAATTCTTAGACCTGTGCTTTACTGCTTTCCACACGGTAGGAACTAAAAAGTGCAATGTTTAGTTAACATAGAAATAAATGTGTATTGTGGTACACAAGCAGTCATTCCCAAGCATTCTGATTGCTTGTTAAAACATACATTTCTCCAGGCATGGTGTTACATGCCTATAATCTCAGCTACTTGCAAAACTGAGGCAGAAGGATCACAAGTTCAAGGCCAGCCTGGGCAACTTATTAGCAAGATCCTCTCTCAAAATAAAAAGGACTGAGGATGTAGTTCAGTGGAATAGTGCTCCTGGGTTCAATCCCCAGTACAAAAAAAAAAAAAAAAACCCAACCCTGGTGAATCCAACTCACCAGAAGAGGAGCCTAGGAATATGTATTTTTACTAGCATTCCATAGTCGATTCCTATCAGCAAGCTGGGGAAAGGCTGAAAGAAGCACACTTTAATAGAGCAACGAGGTTCAAATTCCAGTTTGGGAACTTCTCTCAGTTTTCTCATCTGTAAAACAGGAATTATGTCTACTCTGTAGCACTATTAAAAATATTTAAAAATCATTTAAAGAGAATAACAAAGATCATGGCATATAATAGGTCTTTGTTCCTAGATGTTTATTCATCTTTAATCTAAAGACACTGGGGAACTACTGAAATCTTCTGAGCACATCAGGACCAGAATGTTGCTATAGCTTTAAACCCTCTGCAATACCAGGCAAATGGTCACCCAGCCTCTTCTGTAACTCCTCCAGTGACAAAAGATCAAATTTACTCTCTCCAGAAGCAGTCCATTCCATTTCAGACAGTTTTCATCATGAGCTCCTTCTTCCTTATGTTGAGCTGAAATGTGCCTTGGGTGACAGGACAAATCTAATACCTTTTCCACATGATAGGGTGAGGCAATTAACTTAAGGAAGATGAGGAGGAAAGGAGGAGGAGGGAGGGAGGGGAGTCCATTTTGAACATGCAGTTTGTCTGAGGAACTAGAAGGGCAGCTTTATTTACACACATGTCCAGCAAATTGTTGATATTCAGGTTTGAAGTTCAGTAAAGAGGTCAGGACTGTCACTTACACAACAACAGGATTTGAAGATGTGAAAATAAATGACATTTACCATTTCAAGGGCAGAGCTAATAATGAAAGGTATTGAGGATTGGTCAGCAAGGTAGGCAGAGAACCTTTAAAGAAGAAAGCAGGAAATTCATAAAAAAACATGGTGAAGAAGTCAAATCCAGGTCAGTCATTGAATTTAAAATCCAAGATGTCATTGCTGATTCCTGACATAGAGTCCAGCATCTGCTCCTCTGGAGCCTTTCAAGGCTGCTTCGAACTACCACACTACCATGCTGAAAAGCTGGTGCTCACTTCCTATTGGGCTACCAAAGAGAGGTGACGGGGAGAAGTAGCAACAGTAAGCACAGACAGTTTTACTACTTCCCAGCCTGGATGTTAAAGACAGTTTTTTTTTTTCCCCAAATAAGGCTCCTGTGTTCATATCTTTTGGGGAAAACACTGTCCCTCCTGGACATTAATCACAGTAAAGAGTCAAGTTTTCCTGTTTAAGTCTGCATTTACCCAACTCACTGAAGCACTGATATCTCATACAATACCTATTAACTTATTAACATCTTAAGGTACTAGTGTTTCCTGGCACAGAATTTGGTAAATGCAGTGAGCAAAAGAAGAGAAACAATAGTTTAAGGAACTTATCTTTCCTTTAAGAATGGAAGAAGTTAGTTGGGTGCCTGTAATCCCAGCAACTCAAGAGGCTGAGGCAGAAGGATTGCAAGTTTAAAGCCAGCCTCAGCAACTTAGCAAGGCTCTGAGAAACTTAGCAAGACACTGTCTCAAAATTTAAAGCAGGTGGAGGACTGAGATGTGGCTCAGTGGTAAAGCATCCATGGGTTAAATACCCAGTACCAAAAACAAAAATAAAAGAATGGGGCCCGGAGCAGTGGCTCAGTGATAGAGCGCTTGCCTAGCATGTGTGAGGCACTAGGTTTGATTCTCAGCACCACATATAAATAAAATAAAGGTCCTTTGACAACTAAACAATATTTTTTTAAAATTTTGCTTTAGAAAAATAAAAAATGGAAGAAGTTTTCACAATAGCTAAATTATGGAATCAACCCAGATGCCCATTGATACACAAATGGATTAATAAATTGTGATACACACACACACACACACACATGCACACACAAATAGAGTTCTAGTCAGATACTAAAAAATGAAATCCTGGCATTTACTAGTAAATGAATGGAAATAGAGAATATTATGATAAGTGAAATAAGCCAAACTCAGAAACTCAAAGGTCAAATATTTTCTCTTATATGCAGTAACAAGAGTAAAATAAAGGGGAAGAAAGGATAGGATAGCATAAAGAACCAATCAAATGTAAATTAATAGATGAGTGAAAGCAAGACTAGTAGAGTAGGGGAAGAAGAATAGGAGAGGGGGAAGATGGGAGGAAAATTGAGGGATCATGAATTGAAATAGATTTTCATGCATGTATGAGTTTATCAGGATTAACTCAACTATTATGTATAACTATCAAGCTCCAATTAAAAAAAAAGAATGGAAGAAGTTTAAATATGTTCACATGTATAAGAAAAGAAACCAAGTGTAGAGTGAAAGGCCAAAAACAGGAATGGAAGAGATGAGCGCACCAGGTTCCCATACAAGGGTTAGCCAGCTCACTGCTTTAGCCATAAAGCATTATTTGCCCTAATTAAGTCCAGTGATCACAAACAGTTCCTATTGTAAACCATATCTACTTCCCTTTGAGGATACAGATGTTATCTAGACAAGGTTAAGGGCAGATTATACAAATGGATTCTCTAGAAACAGAGTCATGGTCTCTACTCTCCTCCCCAGAGTTAGGCTGAATATATCCCTTGCCTGGGCCAGAGAAGGGTACTCCAGATTGAGAACCAATGCCCAACTCCCCCTGCCCAGGCAGGGAGAGCTCTAGCCCAGGATAGGCGGAGAGGGGAAATCTAAAAATAAAGCTCTCTGAAGAAACTGTCTTGCCTAAAGAGCAGCTTCCCACGCACACTGGAGTGCCACATCTGCGGGGGCTGGAAGCACGGGAACAGAACAATCCTGACCAAGTCACACAAGTATTACCCATTTTGAGGGGTGACAGCACATTTCTGGCTTCCCTCATCAGTGGTCCAGTGTCTAAGCTGCAGACCCGGGGTAAGGGCTTTGGTGAGAGCAGATAGGCCTTTCTTTGCCAGAAGGGAGACTGGAAACATGGCTGGTGCGTAGTCCAGCCTCTCTCTACCCTTCTCCTCCCCTCACAGTGGGAGATGAGTGCAGCAAATGCTCTCCTCACACAAGGAGTGGAGTTAAGGGTTCACTTTAGAAAAGACCTCAAAGGGTTCTAGTGGGCTTTGGGCTCAGAGAGGGGCTCCCTCAGCTCTGCTCCTGCAATAGGGTCAGGGACTACCAACTGGGGAAAAAGAAAAGAAAGCACTGTGAGAACTGCAATTAGCATTGACATTGGTTAGCTATCCTCATCTCACACCCCAAGGACAGAGCAATTGTCATGTTGCCAGGCAACTGGCAAATGTAGCCTCCCCGCCCCCAGTAGATATCAGAGGCCACCAGAAAAGTTCAACCAGAGTTTAAGACAACCCCACACCTAAGCATTCAGCAGATATCTAAAGTAGTTCTGGTAATCCCACCACCTCCTAAGGCTGTGCCCTTGGAGAGATACAATGAACTTGCAATCATTCTGCTGGAGTTTTGCCAGGAAGTCAGGGCAGGAAGAAGGAAACTAGCCCTAATTCTGCAAGGAGTCCACAGTGTTCCCTGATCAGTCCAACAACCAGGGAAGTTTGTACCTTGATCTGACACAGTAGTATACTGCACCTTAAGGGTCAGAAGCTCAACCTTTGACAATATCGCCAAGTGGCTTACAGTTCAATGTTATATATCTGATCCCTCCCCACCCTCCTTCCTAGGGAACACACTCCATTCTGTCCCATGATTCACAGACACAGCAAATCAGTGCAGTGGGTGGAGAGGGGGGATGGAAGCACAATATAATACGCAGAATGCAACAACCTGTCAATTCTTTGGTCTCAAAAGAAATCCTGTACCAGAACACTGTGATAGTTGATATGCTCAGATACAAATCCTGATGTCTATTATGCATATGTGGAAGGGGATGGGGGCCAAGTTTTCCCCTCAGAGCACAGATTGCAAGCAAAGTACTTTGAAAATTTGAGTGCTATTTGAATGCTGACTAGCAACAATCACCCAACAGTCTTTTACAATTAGAGCAAACTGAAATTTTCCTATACTGAGTCATTCATGAGCAAAAAGGAAGAAGCCAGCTCACAAAAGGGAGGAGATACTGACCATAAAATACATAACCTGAGCATACAGTATGAAGTGTTATTTTAGTACTGGGAGTACACACTCCCTACCCCACTAGTTAAACAAGAAGGGTTGGGCTGGCGCAGAGCTGCTCCCATCCAGCACCAGGCCTGGTGCTCAGAAAGGCAACTTACCTGACATACAAGGACCTCTTCTCACTTGTTCGGAGGGACCCTGACCCAGAACTCATGCTGCTGTTCATCATTTGTTCTCGCAAGTCATGTATCTTCGATTCAAAGCGACTGTACTCTGTCAGGGAGACAAGGGGAAAGACAGGAAAAGAATGAACCCAAGGAGCTCTCCTGAGCTGGTGTGCCTGTGGCCAAAAAACCAGAAGGACACCTGGCTTCAAAACAACCAGAGCCAGCTCAAATCTTTGCTTTGATAATCAAATGTAGACAGACATAGTTTCTCTACCCACAAGTCTAATTGACTGAGAAAGCACCTAGAAAAGGAGTAGTATTAGGGCATGTCAAATGGAAACAGCTTTCATCTGCCTCAAAATCTCACTGATCCTTAAAAATAAAACAACTGGAAAGAGGTTCCAGTGCAGCCTTTATAAATCTTTAGAGCAGACACTAAGGCCCAAGGAGAGCAGATGGGCAAGGAGACTTTCCCAAAAAGCCAATGCAGAGAACAGATGGCCCTGAGATGCAGGGGGGGGGGGGGGGGCGCTGGAAAGGACCAAGGCCATTATATCATTGTTAGGAGAGGACAATTTTTTCTGGGATGACTTTGTTTGGCGGGGTAGTAGAACCCAGTACAAACAGGCTAAAAACAAACAAACCTTAAAATCACATAAGGAGAATTAAAGCTAAAGCTCCCCTGAGATACTTTCCTCTTAACAAGTCTCATTGGCTTCTGTAATATATTAAAATATAAATTCTCCCAAATCTACAAGTCTGTTGACACCTCTCACCCTTAAAATCATCTAATCACTTAGGCGCTTCGTCCATGCCCAGCCTTGTAGCCCACTGAGACTATTTCAACTGCCAGGAAATGTTGCTACAGGTTTATGACCAATTTAAGAAAATTGACATAGCAAAATTAACTCTAGTCATACAATTATTATAAAAGGCTTTTTATAGGGTTGCTTTGCTGTGACATTCTCCCAGTACATTTAAAATATGATATTCACACTTACCACACATACACAATTACACAACATTTTTCAGGTCTATAATTGCTGCATAAAATGGGGTATATCTAAGGCACAGGCTGTGGAAATGGCAGATGACAGGCATACTTCTCCATGACAAGCTGACTTTAAAGGAAGTCAAAATTTATACCAGGGGTCGAAGGTTGGGCAACTGCTTTAAAACACACACACACACACACACACACACACACACACACACTTTTAGGGGAAAAAAATTCCACAAAAGCATTTTCATGCACCATAGAGGGCTGGCAAGAAGCATCCCCACCTAGTCTGTGTGACTCTGCAGGGAGAGAACAAAACACCTGCTCCAACACCTGCCACTCCCCCTAGCCTCCCTAGGCAAAGCATCCTGACCTTCAGCTGGGTGAAAAGGGAAATGCTAAAAAGCCTAAACAGGATCAGTGGAGTCTGAAGTCATGCAAATAGCCTCTTCTCAAAAAAGTTTCTTTTTGTTCACCATGATATCAACGAAGCCAACTGGTTAAATTCATGTGATCTTTCATTCATCACGTACTGGTATTATGGTGATTTGTCCTCATTAACTACTCCTGTCCCTGAAATCCTGGAGGAAGCAGTTGAGTCACTGACTCACCCATTAAGTGTTGGGGAGAAACAAGAGACAACAGCTGGACAATGTCCCTGTTCTAAGGGTTACACGGCAACACATCAATATCAATGAGGTGTCTCAAAGTAAAGGGAGAGGATGGTGGCCAATCTGTCACAGAAGCCCTGGATGCCCAAGACACAGCAACAGAACAGTGCACCTCTAGAGATGTCTGGGCACTGGCATTAACCCTGGGCTTGGCCCTCTAACCCTGGCTGGGGGATCATGTCTCACTCCTTCCTTTCTGGCCTTCTTTCAAACTCACTCACTAAGGAGAGAACCGTGTGAAGCAGAGACTTCTTTCTGACCAGGCAGTCCTTTCTTAGGGAAGATGAGTAAAAGAACTATGCATAGAACCCAGAACAAAAGAAAACACCCAACTGTCAGGCATGGCATCACAAGCCTGTAATCCCAGCAACTGAGGCAGGAGGATCACAAATTCAAGGACAGCCTTGGGAATTTAACAAGATTGTCTCCAAAAAAAAAAAAAAAAAAAAAGAAGAAGAAGAAGAAGGGCTGGGGGTGTTGGACCATGGTAGAGCCACCCCTGGGTTCCAAACCCATGACCTTAAAAAAACCACTAACAATCTATCCATAAGCCATGTTTCCCCTCTTAAAACTTGTTTATATATTACCTTCTTTGGAAATGACTTGCCTGCTGAACTCCACAGCAGGTCATGGCAGTTGCTTAGTAACTACACTTCTTTAAAAATCCTTCAAAAAACAACCACCAAACCACCATTTCCTCAAAGTTCCTAATACAAGGTTGATAATTCTGGGCCAAAGGGCCCACTTAAAATAGACTACAAAAGGAGAACAAAGCTACTGCTTTAAGGAATTCACTCTGTTTTTACACATGCTACAAAGATCTGAAGTTTAATAAACTGTATTTTATTCATTATTTTTGCATTCCAATGAACCCCTTAGAAAGTTCCAACTTCTGATCAATCTCTGGCATCTATTTGTAGAGTTATCTAATGTCCAATAGGCACAGAGTAGCCTGTGACTAAGTGATAGTTGGGTAAATGAGGAGCAGTTCAGAAAACTGTCCAAATCCACTTTTCTATTCTGAACTAATAAACCTAATAGTTTATAAAAACTTAAGGCTGCCAGCTTTGAAAGGTAGTTAAGAAATACTCCCATTTACTTTTGTTCCTGAGGTTAACTGCTAGGAGCAACTGAGATTTACATTTGTTAAACACCCCTTTGAGATGTTAATAACCCACAATGGGCATCTGGTTAACAGAATGCCCATACAACAAAGGAAAAATTTGTTCTAACAACAACAACAACAAAAAAAAAAAAAAAACATGGAGGTGTCATAAGACAGTAACTCATATTTACAGTATACCAGTTTCCCAGGACAAAAGCTTCACCTAAAAAATCATTTGAAAACCAAGACTTCACAACTTGTGGAGGGAGGTTCTTCCTTCCCCTCCACTAGCATAGCTATCACTGAAGGGCATCTATTAGGTGGAAGTCACTGTGTAGGAAGCCCACCTGACCAGCCTCTAACCTAGAGAGAACCCTTTAAATAGGCTGCTTTAAAGAAGCAAGGATTATTCATTTTTTTTCCCATTCAGAGGAACCAAACCATTTGTGACCCACAAAGATATCCACAATGAGTCATCCTCTCCTGCCTAATTACTTTTTAACAGCTACTAATCACAGAAAGAGAAAGGAGGTGGAGGGAACACAACCAGAAGTCAGAATCAAAAGAGAGTTTTTAAAAGATCAAGATTTCTTCTGGGTGCAGCAGCACACACCTGTAACCCCAGCAACTTGGGAGCCTGAGGCAGAAGGACCACAAGTTTAAAGCCAGCCTCAGCAACTAAGCAAAACTCTGTCTCAAAATTTTTAAAAAAGGAGGCTGGGGATGTGGCTCAGTGATTAAGTGCCTCCTGTGTTCAATCCCAGGAACCAAATAAATAAAAACTTAAAAAGATCAAAATTCAGGCTGGGATTGTGGCTCAGTGGCAGAGCACTTGCCTAGCATGTGTGAGGCACTGGGTTCGATTCTCAGCACCACATATAAATAAATAAAATAAAGGCCTGTTGACAGCTAAAAAAAAAAAAAAAAAGATCAAAATTTTAGACCCCACTCCTGACACACTGAATCAGGATCTAATGAGCAGGGCCCAGGAATCTGCATTAAATGAGTATTGATGTGATTCTAATATGCAAGAAAGTTTGAAACTGCTGGTGTTAACTTACAATATTGAGTTTAATTGTGCTAGTTCAGAGAAACAAGGAAAGAATCCTGCAGACTGCCTCCAAAGGAAGGAAGGACAAGAGGGTTGGAAAGACCTCAAAAGCAGAATTTGGCAACAAAATTGCAAATCCCGTGGGAAAGCAAAGTGCTAAAGAGCCCACTGTCTAATGCGTCTGCAAAGAAAGGTGATGAGTTTACATTTCTTTTCAATTATAAAACTAACATACAATTTAAGTGTGTGTGTGTGTGTGTGTGTTGTTGAGGATGGAACCCAGAGCCTCCGGCATGCTAGGCAAGCATTCCACCACAGAGCTATATCCCCAATTCCTGACTTTAAAAAAAAAAAGAACTAACTTTTTTCCTAGACATTTCCGTATCATTTCCCCATCCTACTACTCAGAAGTATCTACTATTAGTATTTTTAGTATGTATCCTTCTAGGCTAATTTCCATGCATATATTGTTTATATACATACATTCACAACTCACATATAGATTCACACACATTTTTCTCATATGTCATGGAACCCAATCCATAGCAGTGCATAGAGACAGACAGACCTCAATCTTATTGGCTGCATTACATTCCATATAATGGGTAGATTAATTTATTCAATCATATCATGATTGATGTATATATAAATTGTTTACAATTTTTAGTACTACAATCAACGCTGCACTGGAGCATTGTTAGAGCATTGTGTGAGCATGTCTATAGCATAAATTTGTACAAGTAAAACTTCAAAGACAAACTACGTGCACACAAAAATTCTGGATGCCAGGCTTGGTGTCCACCTGTAATCTCAGCTACTAGGGAGGCTAAGGCAGGAGGATTGCAAATTTGAAGCTAGTCTTGCTAACTTAGCAAGACCCTACCTCAAAAAAAGTTTTTAAAATGGGCTGGGGATATAGCCCAGTGGCAGAGTACCTGCCTAGCATGTATGAGGCCCTGGGTTTAACCTCCAGCACTGCCAAAAAATGGGAGGCTAGAGTATGGTTCAGTGGTAGAGCATTATCCCAACACACACACACACACACACACACACACACAAGGCCCTGGATTCAATTCCCTGCCCTCACTCCATAAAAAAAAAAAAAAAGTTAAAATTTACTACCAAATGAACCCGCAACATTCTAAAGTCATTCTGAGACTTTTCGGGACTGCAAGTAAGGATAAACTGCTATTTTAACACTTCCAGGAGATTTTTGGTCTCTGAAGAAGTGGCAACAGAATTTACCTTTGAGGGTAGAATTTACCTTTGTTAGGGGAAACACTTTAATAAGCCTTTTTATTATGCAAATGTAAGGCCAAGATTTTATTCTAGAATGGACAAAGGGGAGCTAAAATGTTCTCTCTGCACAATAATGGAGAAGACTGTCCTTATGTTAAGTGGAGTTGCCAATGGTCCCAGGTTAAGCCTCAGCCCGCAGGTCTCCTTCCTCTCCATTTTCCAGGTACTTGATTCTTTTTTTTTTTTTTTTAATTGTTGATAGATCTTTTATTTATTTATTTATTTATTTATTTATATGTGGTGCTGAGAATCAAACCCAGTGCCTCACACGTGCCAGGCAAGTGTGCTACTGCTGAGCCCCAGCCCCAGCCCCCTTGATTCTTAACTCATAGTTTCAGCTACCCACTATGACTACCTACCTCTAAAAATAACAACTTTGCATCTCCTCTACATGAAAACCAAATTTTTCTTCCTTATGCCCACATTCCCCATTACTACAAGTGACACCCTCTCTTTCCCCTGTGCACAACCAGTATGTTTCCTTGAGTTTTGCTGTTTCTTCTTCCTAATTGCTTCTTCAACCCATCTTTGTCATTACTTACTGTTGATTTTTCCTATTTTGTTTATTTCTCTTAAGAGACAGCACCTCGTTATGTTACCCAGGCCAGTCTCCAACTCCTGGGGGCTCAAGCCATTCTCCCATGAATAGCTGGGACTACAGGTACACATCCCATCAAACATCCTGACAACTTTATCTCTGCCCCCACTATTCTTTGCCTTGATTTAGGTCACGTTATGGCATTTTCCCCCCTCTGGACCATTGCTATATTGCTTTAACTGTTCTAGTGCCCCTAGTTTCCAAACTTCAAAGCAGCTTAGCTTATTTGAACAAGCTTCCTAAAACTGCCAAGCCTCACACCACGTCCAGATATCTATATAAAAACTCAACAGCAATTAAAGAATTTCACTGTAATATTTCAACTAAACTTTCAAGGACTGCTATAACCATTCTCCAATATTTTTGTCTATCTATTTATCCCATCACACAGGTCCTCTTTTGCACTAGTCTGCATAGAACCCTTGAACACAATATGCTCCCATCTGTTATTCCCTGCTCCTGGAATTTTCTCCACTGACTAACACGAAACATTCTTCATGTCCTTCAACATCTTTCTTTCTTCATCCTAGAAATTTTATCCATTCACTTACTTAGTCAATTATTTACTGAGTGTCTACTGTTTGTCGGGCTCTGTGCTATCTTCTGGGAATACAATGGTAATAAAACCTTTCTCTACTAATTGCAATTACAAACTATTTAATCGCAATTGTGATAACTGCTATGAAGAAAACACTGAAAACCTAATAGGTTGACCTAACCTAATGTGTGAGGGAGCAGAGTTCACGAAGATTTCCCTGAGGAAGTGACCTTTAAGCTAAGTCCAGAGGAAAGGACTGTGTTGTTGAAGAAAGCATCCCAAACAGAAGAAACTTATGTGAGGGTACAAAATGTATGAAAAACAGTTAGGCAGGGGCAGATCATGCAAGGCCTTATGGAATATGGTAAGAATATTTGCCTTTATCCTAAGGGTACTGGGAAGAAGACATTAAAAATTTTTAAGGGACTGGGGTTGTAGCTTAGTGGTAGAGCATTTGTGTAGCACACATGAGGCACTGGGTTCAATCCCCAGCACCACATAAAAAATACTAAATAAAGGTATTGTGTCCATCTACAATTAAAAAATAAAATGTTTAAGGAAAGGAACAATGTGATCAAGGTGTGTGTGTGTGTGTGTGTGTGTGTGTGTGTGAGACATTGGCTCTTGTGGGGGGGGGGGAGTAAATACGTGGTATCACATGTAGAATTTAAGTTTCCTGACAAAAGAGGACACTTCAATTTTTGTATATTCCCCAAGGTATCTGATATATATAGCCCCTGCTTTTACAACAATCAAACTAGATAACTCTCCAGCCTCTGCTCAAACACATCCAATAATGGGAAGCTCTCTAATTCTTTAGTATTATAGAATACTATTCAAGATTGCTGGGTGCAGTGGCACACATCTCTAGTCCCAGCAATTTGGGAGGTTGGTGCAGGTAGATCCCAAGTTGGAAACAGGCCTCTGTAACTTAGTGTGATACTCAGCAACTTAGTGAGATCTTGTCTTAAAACAAAAAATAAAAAGGACTAGGGATGTAGTAGTTTAGTGGTAAAGTGCCATTGGGTTCAATCCCCAGTTAAAAAAAAGAAAAAATACTATTCAAGAAAAAATTCTTGGGTTGATGGCCATGTCTTCTGCCAGCTGATCCTAATTTGGGTGTTTAAAATAGCATAAAACATGATGGGCTCTCAACAGCATGAAGGAATAGTTTAAAGAAGGTTGAAGAAGTGGAAAAGCCTATAGTCAGCTCTCAGACAACTGGATGAAACTGAGTAGAAGGTGGAATGAGAAAAGGAGATAGGGAGCAAAGACAGGTTGGGAACTGGATTATATGAGCTTGAGATAGGGCTTTCATTACTAGGCTAAGGGAAAAAACTGTTAAGTGTTTAAATAGGAAAGTGATACAATTAAAAATAATTATTTTGGGAGTATAATATAGATGAGAGGACAGAAGAAGAGGTGACAGAGACCAGGAAGCAATTCTATTAGTTCAGACAACAATTTCAAAGTATGGGGCAAAGAGAATAGAAAGAAAGGATAACAATCAAGAAACATGTTGGAGCTAGAAGAGATAAAATTTGGCATCTGATTGGACATAGCATGAGATAGGATCAAAGGCAAATTCTGAGTGTTTTCCTGGTCTCCCAGGAAAGGTAGGATAACATCAGCCATAATGAAGAAGGGCCACTATGTCCTCAAAAATAGCCATCTCTTGTTCAGGTTAAATGTTGTTACTTTCTTAACAATTTTTCATTGAATATGGTTTCCAGACCTTTCACTCCCTTGTCCTTTTAAAATCTAATGCCCAGAATTTATGATGATGTCATTTCCTTTACTAAGCTACAAGCTCCTTGATGTGGTTTTTGTTTCCTTCTCAAAGTTTAGTGTGGTGAACTGCACCCTTGTTGAGTAGATCATCTTTTATTTAATGTGATAACTCTGTACAAAATCTGAGAGGGCAAATGTGGACTATGTAATTCTTAAATTCTGGCACCTCAGAAGCAAATATGAGAAAAAAAGACTACACACTTTCTCCTTCTACCCACCAAAACATTCTACAAAACCACATACCACTTCTGCAAAGCACAGATGAATTCAGAGGTTTCAAGATACAGTTAACAGCCAAATAATGCACCAAAGGGTACTGAAACTACAATGTCCAACAATACAAACTGAACATATAATCAAGCCTGCGAATCCATCTCCCAAGAATCTGCTTTTAAAAATAAGCCACACATGTTGGCACATGCCTATAATCCCAGTGACTCAAGGAGGCTGATGCAGGAGAATCACAAATTCAAGGCCAGACTGGGCAGTTTAATGGTTTCATTAAAGTAAAATAAAATGAAAGTCTGGGGACGAAGCTAGTGGTAGAGAGCACTTGCCTATTACGTGCAAGGCCCTAGGTTTCCATACCCAGCACTGCAAAAAGAGGGAAAAATAAGAATAAAAAATGACAATTGTCATTATTTTGGAAAAGCTGAAAGATGCTCAGTTTCTCAACCTATACTTCTATAGGCTTCTCAACCTATACTATAAGTTTATTTCATCCTATTAAAGACAGGAAAATATACAGACAAGAAACAAATGGCAGCAACAGAGGGCATTTATTCTGCATACAGTGTAGAATACTAATGATTTGAACGAAGATATAAAAAGGAAAAGCTACAAAATAGAAAAAAAGCCGTGCCTATCAAATTTGGAAATGACAAGATGCTGGGAAGACAACTGGATGACAGACTTCAGACACACAGACTATGACAGGAACAATCAGAAAATACAAACAAAAATAAAGTAAAATAGAAAACTATAACTCCCTGACCTTGAAGCCCCACACAAATACTGAGTAGGAAAGACATGGCTGAATAATAGCTTGTGTTTTGGTTGGCTATACACTCAAAATAAATCAACAGTTCCCCAAAAAGCTCATCCATTCTTATGGAAGTGCAGACGTTCAGATCTCAAACTCACACAGCCCTCATTTGCCACTGCTGAGCTGCCCTGAGGCCTAACGGAATCATCAGTTGTGAAAAATTACAGAACCCTGGTGGAAATAAAGTTACAACCTCAGAAGAGAGTCACAGATTTTCATGAGTATGGATTGTTTTAGATTGCTGTAGTTGCCTTTACAGTATAAACCCTCAGGATGTGTCTGAATTATAAGAGTCTGTCCCAACATTATGGCTCATGTCTTTCAACAAAATGGATGGAGGTGAAAGTAAAATAAGTCCATCAGGATACCTGTTAGTATGGAGTAGTAAGAATTGCCAAATAGCACATTTCTAGGAATGACAATCTTCTGTTTTTATAGAAGGCTATTACTTGAATTAGTTTCTAATTATGGATCCGCTATTTATAAATCTGATACTTCTAAAACTAGGAAAAATTTAAAGTCCCTTCTAATTATGACAACTATGATTTTATAACAAAGTCATTGAAATCCAAAAGGAATCAAACCTAGGACTCTTCAATTTAACTTGCTTATTATAATCTAGGAGAGGGAAATCTTCATATCTTCAAATAATCCTTAACTCTTTGGGCCAAAAAAAATACCAAATCAATAAGCATAAGATACAAAAAAATTCCCAAGGCTAGATGAGAGGGCAGAAAAGTGGTAAATGGCCTTAATATAGGCAAATATTGTGAGAGAATAATAATTTCAGCTCTACTTTTAGAACAATGGCTCAGAACTATAACTAACCATGAAAAGAAGCCTGGGGTGTCATTGTTCTGGTTCTGGTCCCTGCACTGTCACAATGTGCTTCCTCATTCGTATACACCCTTAGCCATGTTTCTGAAGTATATTAGGAATAAAACAGAAAACAAGACATGCTACATCAGCACACCATAAGAAATTCTTGTTTACTTCTACTGACTGGTTGTTTCTGTCTCCGAAGAGCTTAGTGAGGATGCAGGAAGAACTAGCTATTGGGCAAAAGTGCCATACTATATAAAGATTTCATTACATTAAGCGACCTGATCTGAAATGAGTGGAATGAAAAATGCCTTGATCTCACACAGAGCTAAGAAAAAGCATTCACAGGGCCTTCTAATCGGTCCTTCTCTCTTCATTTCACCCAGCAGATCAGGGTAAAAGCTTCAAATAGGGCCTTTTCTCTCCTTCAAAGGAATTTCATGTGGCATATTCAAATGAAAGATTGACAAAGCTTTTGTCTCCTTTAATGCATAAGCCAAAGTATACGTAAAGACCACCGCAAGGTAAAACACCTCATCCAGGCAACATGAGCACGAAGGCAAAATTACACCTTTTCCCTACTCCCAAAGTGGTAAATATGCTAGTTTAGAACAATCTTGTTCACTTAACAGCAATACTCCAACACAGTGACCAAAATATACACATCTTGTGATAAAGCTTACCAATTTGAGCTAATGTAACCATTTTCTGTTTTGACAGGTCACTAAAGAGTCTAGATTCAAATGTTCTTCACAGTAGTCACTCCCACAGGATCACAAACTCTGACAATCTTTATTAAAGTATCAATTGAATCTCCTTTAGGTCAAGTTTCTGTAGAAGGAACCCAGAAAAAGGAACCTAGAGAAAGACTCCTCTTGTTTATAGTTGTCAAAACATGTGGTCATTTTTTAGTAATGGACAATCTCCCAGAGTAAAATATTACAGAACAGAATAAGAAACTCCAAATCCAAATTGTGCATGTGTCTAAAAGGAAATGATGGATTATTTAATAAAATGTACTTAATAAATTCATTAACATTTGGAGCAGAAATTAAGTTAATTAAGTGAATACTCTACCTTACATTACAAATAAATCCCAGGCAGGTTAAGGTTTTAAATATAAAACAAAACATTAACTAGAATAAAACATAGGTGATTATTTATTTGCTTTCCAGCAGGGAAGGCTCTGCTAAACCTATGAACATGAGCAGAGGCAAAACACAAAAACACTGAGAGATCTGACTACATAAAAACAGAAGATATCTTTATATCAAGATAAAATAAAGCAAAAGAGAGTTCTTGCCTAGTATGCACAAGGCCCTGGGTTCAATGTCCAGCACTGAAAAAAAATAAATAAATAAAAGCCAAAAAAAGAAAAAAAGCAAACTTCAAAGTGGTAAGTCTTTATATCTGACAAAGAATTAGTATTCAAACTGTACTGAAGTTTCTATATATCAATAAGAATGAATGAACACAACCCAATAGGGAAATAGAAAAAGGATATGAACAGGAAATACACCAAAACAAACAAAAAAACAATAAACATACACACACATATACAAATGTTCGATTCTATTATTAACAAAAGAAATTAAAAATAAAAATTTAAATTAAATGACAACATTTACCTATCAAATTAGCAGAGGTTGTCTTTAAAAATATTCCAGGTTAGTGAGGATATTAAAAGAAACATCCTTACACTGCCAGTTGAGGTGGAGGTCAAATTGGCAAAAATACATCAAAAGCCTTAAACATGCTCTTTTTTTGGTCCTGGGGAGTGAAACATTTTACCACTGAGTGGACATCCCAAGCCCCGTTTTAAAAATACTTATTTTGAGACAGGTCTCCTTAAATTGCTAAGACTGGCCTGAAACTTGCCATCCTCTGGCCTCAGTCTCCCGTGTAACTGGGATTTAGGACACATGCCACCATATCTGACTATGTTCATACATTTTGACCCAATAATGCCATTTAAAGGAATTGATCCTGAAGAAATAATCATAGATTCATAATAACCTTGTACATGGATATACATCTAAATGTTTTGTACAGGCTCAAAACATTGGAAAAAAACTAAAAGTCCATATCGACCAATAAGGTACTGGTTACTCAAATTATGGCACATACATAATATTATTTTGCTGATAATCTTTTTTATATGATGGAATATTATTTAAGTACTAAAAACCATTTTTTCAAAGAATATATAATGGCCTAGGAAATATTCATGATATAAGTTAATGAAGAAATATAAAATTACTTCAATACAAAAATCACATTCTTAAAAAGAATTTGGGGGGAAATACGCAAATGTAACACCCACATGCAACTGGTTATCTCTGGAGGTACTTCTATAGATGCTGAAATGTGTTTACTTTATATTTTTCTGTATTTTCTAACTTTCTACATATCCAAATTTGAGACTTTTATATGCAGGAAAATAAATATAAGAGGGGTGAGGGAGGCAGATTAATGGGTCTAAGGACAAAGTGAGGACATACTTGCACTAGAAGCTTCCCTGCAAGTGTGGCTCATTAATTGGTTTCCATACTGCTCATTCAACCAATTACAGACAAATTCATAGAAATATATTTTCACTATGATCACCTGAATAGTTTAGACAAAAGTAGACCAAAGAATGCCTTGCTGAGTGTAGCTATATCACATCTACCATTATTTCCCTGATCAATAGGCCTATGACCTTGTCTATTGAGAAAATTTATTTTGGTCAGGCTGACTTGTTTGACCTTGGTGAACCAGTACTGGGGTTCCTAGAGTTCACCACTCCTTTTTCTGAGTATTTATAAAACATTCTTAATAATCTTCTCTGGAATTTAACCCCAGATTTGAAATTCCAAGTTCCTAAGTACGTATTTATATAAAATCTTAATTTTCTTCCTTCTTTTGGTCTAAAAAAATTTTTTTATCACTTAACTTCATATCAAATAGAAAAACTTAAAAGTCTCTAGGGTTATTCTTTTTAAAAATATATAAATTCAGTAAAAAGTAAACAAAAGTTCACTTCAAGAGGACAAAAGCCTTATCATAGGATACAAGGGAAGACGAACCCTTACTAAAGCAATATTATTAGTTCAAGACTGTAATTAAATAATAGGCAAAGTACAAACAGTAACTTGTAAACTGAATTCACAACTCACTTCCACTTATCTGACACAGAATTTGAGTTACAAAAACATTAGAAATCAAGATATGAATGGTGGGCTGGGGATGTGGCTCAAGCGGTAGTGCACTCGCCTGGCATGCGTGCAGCCCGGGTTCGATCCTCAGCACCACATACAAACAAAGATGTTGTGTCCGCCAAATACTAAAATAAATAAATAAATATTAAAATTCTCTCTCTCTCTCCCTCTCTCTTAAAAAAAGATATGAATGGTGTGAATATACTTTATATACAACCAGAGATATGAAAAATTATGCTCTATATGTGTAATATGAATTGTAATGCATTCTGCTGTCGTATATAACAAATTAGAATTTTAAAAAGAAGAAAAAAATTAGAGATCATTTTGCATAGTCCCCACAATTTATATATCAGAAAATTGGGTCCATAAAATCATTCAGGACCTTAAAGATAAATTCAGAACTAGAAGCCAGAGCTAGAAGCCATACACACAAAATGGGTATAAAAACAGTATTTTTTTTACTTTCAGTGACAACAGTAAGGTCGAATTATTCTACTTCTCTATTTAAAACAGTAAGGTCAAATTACTTCTACTTCTCTATTTAAAACAACAACACAATTACTCTGTTGTATAATATAAGACTACAGCTTTAAACAAAACAATGTCAATATCAGGGTAAAGATTTCAACAAGGAACACATTAAATTAAAGGGAAATTCTAAAAAGCTATAATTACATAAAAAATAATTAATTCTCATTACTATATATTATTCTGCTTCATCAGAAAGAAATGATGTTTTACAGACACTAAAGATCCTAGGATTTTGACTCAAATTATCTAGCAAGGACAAGAAAGCACCTGTCTAGGGAGGTTCATCTAACTACCATGTCCTTGGGCTATATGGAACACTGAAAAGCAAAATACAAACACACATATCCAGCTCCAGGGGACAAAACTTGTAAACTTAGAAGAAAAAAATGTTAAGCTTTTTTCAACACAGGAAGAGCCTAAAAGTTTATATACCCTTTGGAAAAAGTCTGGCAGTTTCTCAAAAATATTAAGTTACCTTGTGACCCAGCAATTTTATCCCTAGGTATAAATCCAAAAGAATTGAAGACACGTTCACATAAATATTCACATATGAACATTCATAGCAACAGTATTCACAGTAATTGAAAGGTAAAAATAGCCCAAATATCCATCAACAAAAAATGGATAAATTGTGGTATAACCACAGAATGGAATATTATTCATCCATTAAAAGGACTGAAGTACAGATACATGCTACAACATGGGTGAACCTTGAGAACACTGCACTAAGTAAAAGAAGCCAGACACAAAAGGTCACATATTGTATGATTTCATTTATATGAACTGGAAAACAGGGACAACTTTATGGAAACAGAAGTTTCCTAGGTCTGGGGGGAGGGGAGAAGTTGGTGTAAAATGGGGAGTGACTGGTAATGGGGAAAAGGCTTCCTTTTGGAATGATGAAAATTTCTAAAGTTGGTGGGGGGAGTATCTCATGAAAATCAAAGTGAGATCCACAGAATAGAGGAAAGGGACCAGAAGATAGGGGGAGGCTGAGAAAGGAAAAAGTATTGGGGAGGAATATTAGCCAAATTATATTGTTATATTGTGTGTATGCAATAATAATGCCACCATTATGTACAACTATAAAAATGTGGAGAGAAAAAAGTTTTGAAAATTGTAATCAACAAGTAATAAAGACTGATTAACATGAAGTTATTTAGAGTCTTTACTATCTGAATGATTTTTTTTTGTTTTGCTACAAAAAAAGAAAATGTTCTAAAGTCAATTGTGGTATAGTTGCACATCTCTGAAAATTCTAAAAACTGTTGAACTGTACACTTTAAATGGGTATTCACTGTATGGTATGTGAATTACATTTCAATAAGCTGGTTCCAAAAATCCTGGGCCTTATCATTTCCATCAGGTCAGCATTCCTAGCTAAAATTATCTATAGCCAAGCCTTAAACCCTTCCAGCCCACTAAGTGATATGAGTGAGAGATAGTCATCTTCCTGGTTCCTTCTAATCACTTCAGTAATAACATGGTTTGGATTACTCTGGTCTCAAGTCAGTTTGGAAATGAGATGAGAATCAAATCAGGGGACCCAGGAAAGCAAACCAATGTCAACAATAAGCATATGAAAGATGCTGGACATCAGGGAAATGCAATTCAAACCACAATGAGATACTACTTCACACGCACCAGATGGCTAGAATCAAAAAGACTGACAATAACAAGCTTTGGGGAAGATGTGAAAATTGGAACCCTAACTCACTGCTGGTGTGAATGTGAAATTGTGCCACCTTGGAAAGTAGCCAAGCCATTTTTCTAAAAGTTAAACATAGAATGACCATATGATCAGCAATTCTACCTTTAGGGATATATATCCAAGAGAAATGTAAACATATATCCATGCAAAAAATGGCACATCAATGTTCATAGAGCCATTATTTGAAATAGCCAAAAAGTGGAAACGACCCTACTGTCCATCTATTGATAAACAAAATGTGATAAATACATATAATAGAATATTATGCAGTCATAAAAAGGTACAAAGTATTCATAGTAGATGCTACAATACAGAAGAACTGGCAATATTATGCTAAGTGAAGGAAGTTAGTTCCCAAATATGATATACTATATGATTCTTTTATATGAAATATTCAGAATAAACAAATCCATAGAAACAGCAGATTAGTGGTTGCCTGGAACCAAGATTGGGAAGAGTGATGATAAAGGGGTGGTGAAGATTATAAAAATCAGTTGCAACAATGGTTGTACAACTTTGTGAACATTCTATGGATCACTAATATATACCTTTAAATAAGTGAATTGTAAGGAAACAAAAAATGATGAGGGGGTACTATAGCTCAGGTGGTACAGCACTTGCCTAGCATGACCAAGGCCCTGGGTGCCATCTCCAGTACTTAAAAATGACAAATATAATTCCATTTCACTTGAAGAAGAGAGAAATAGGGCTGGGGATGTGGCTCAAGCGGTAGTGCGCTCGCCTGGCATACGTGCGGCCCGGGTTCGATCCTCAGCACCACATACAAACAAAGATGTTGTGTCCGCCGAAAACTAAAAAATAAATATTAAAATTTCTCTCTTTCTCTCTCCTCTCTTTCTCTCAAAAAAAAAAAAAGAAGTGAGAAATGCCTATCTACCGCATTAATATTCTTAAGCCTGCACACATTTGTTAATAAGTCTAGCAAACCCAACTCCCACTTTGTTGCTCCTCCTGGGATTTTCCCAACAGTATCATTCCCTGGTAATCTTCCTAAATTCACTTTCCTTCTGCAGGAAAAAGGGTCTCCCTGGGGCCTCCAGAAGCCCCTTTACCCCAGGTTACTTCTTCCTTTGGGTCAGGAGTTTGTGGCCATCAAGATTGAATAGCTGAGATTTTGGAGTTGGTTTAACTCCATTTGTTAACAAAAGCTTCTGGCACCTGAAAAATCTCAGAGTGGTATCTTTTGCTGTGACCAGAAACATCTCGGTAGAGAGAGGGGCTCACAGTTACCCATTGCAGTAGGAGATATCTCTGGCCTAATGGCAAAAAATCCTGAATCCAAAGTTCTAAGGAAATCTGACTTCAAACTTTGATTCTGCCCCTTACTTACTATGTGACCCTCAGTAAGTTACTCAATCTCTCTCACCCTCACTTTCCTCATCTGCAAAATGGGAAAATACCACCTATCCTGCACATATTTAGGTTATCCTTTAGGGATAATGATGTTATCCTTTAGGGATAACCTAAAGATGAATGCTTACAAAAGTGTCTAGAACATAGATACTTAATTCAGTTCAACAAAAAATGTGCCAGGTTCCAGACAAGGTGCTGGGGACACAAAGATGAATACAATACTAACTTGTCTTCCAGTTGTTCACAGTGTAGAAATGCTGTTACCAGGAGTTTATTTTCTTTCTTCCTCATCTTAGCCTTCTTTTACAATGATGATATAAGTTTCAGAATATTTTCTGCCTTTTCACCTCTGGGCTCTCAAGAGAGATCATGCTGATAGGGTAGCAGTAATGTTTACGTGCTTCATTCTCAAACACAGGGAGTTGGGATAGTTACTTAAATGTTGTAGGGAAAATATTCCTTCTATGCTTTCAAGTTATTGTCAACAGTGATCACTAACTTTCCCATTTTTTTCTTTTTTTAACTTTTTTTAGTTGTTGATGGACACAATATCTTTATTTTTATTTGTTTTTATGTGGTGCTGAGGATCAAACCCAATGCCTCACATGTGCAAGGCAAGCATTCTACTGCTGAGCCACAACCCCAGCCCCTAACTTTCCCAGTTTTCATGGTATAAGTATGCTTATTCAGCACCTTAAAATAAGTTACCGAAAAACTCTTAATTCTCACTCAGTGTACCCCCACCCTATTTGGATTTATATTGCAATTGAAAAGACTGGTCACAAAGTTTAGCTACCTTAGTGACCAATTTCTGGCTCACCCTCCTGATTTGGAGATCAGGTTCTATTCTAAAAACCAAAAGACTCTCCAGAAAAATACCAGCACAGTATATATAAGCAGAGGCTGACATATAGTAACTACAGGGGAAATATAGGAGATCTCAAAATGTTATAATAACACCAAGCCCATCCTTCCCTTGATGGAGCAATTCCACAAAGTCACAGAAAAACATGGGTTTTTTTTTCATTTTAGAATAGATTGGAAGAAACCCTTTGCCAAGCAAGAGCCAGTTGTTTAAATTTTTGATTTGAATTTTAAGCAGGATTATACATGCCTAAGAACATCATGCTATTTTTAGCTAATAGGTAGGATTGCTGTGTCCACAACAGTTTGGAGCAATCAGGAGCGAAACTATCAAACGTCATCTCTCACTATGGTACCTTATCATTTTGTTCTTCTCTTTCTATTTTAACATTTTAAAAAGCTTCATCATGAAAACACTTGTAAAGCACACATACTAGACACAATACAAAGTTTAAATAAAAAGACATAGTTCCTATGTTTTATTACGGCTTTAATTCACATTAAACAAACCAGATATATGAGAGAAGCTCAAGTTCAGAGCATTCTCAAGTTGCCATCCAGCCCCTAAGTGTCCAAGGAGATACATTAGGAAGCAATTGTCCTAAACCTATCACCCTTCCAGTGCTTGCACTCTTTATGTATTAAAAGGAAAAGGGTAATGAAAGAGTTCTCAAACTGTCTGTGATGACAGAGGCACAACTGTGTATCACTGAATTGTATATTTAACTGGGGCAATTGTGCAGTATTTACCTAAAATCTTACTAAAGTCATTTAAAAAGGGAGGAAAAATGTTCTTACTCAGTTCTAATTAGTCAAACCTATTTTTTAAGCTCTCACACTAAAGCTTATCTTGCTAAAGGCTGTTCTGGTTTGGCAATATTGCCTCAGTGCACAGTACCTTTTTCCACATATCTTTCTTTCTGTTGTTGCTTCCCTACTCTCTCTTCTGTTATTTCCCCAATATTTTCCTATTACTCTTCTAGTGTAAACTAGGTCTTAGGGTCTCTCAGTTGTTATAACCATGTACCAACTGGTGGACCTCAGGATTAAATGAATTGCTGACCCTGGACAACTTCCCCTTCATGACCTTAGGCAAGTCACATCCCGGCTGTCCTGTGCTTATTCCAGTCTGCAGGATCAGGGGTTGGACCACATGATCCTTTCCAGCTCTCACATTCTATGTGGGAAAAAATCCAAACAATGAACACTTACTTGGCTGATAATATGCAAAGTTGCTGCCATTTTTTCCAATACACATATACTTGGATTATTCAATATTTAAATACCCACCATGATGCAATCCTCCAAAGAACCATATTTAATATATTTATGAAATGATCAACATGGGGTCCTTATTTTTAAAAACAAGCACTTTATCAAAGAAAATTCAGAGCAAATGCTTGATAGTCCCTCTAGACCTGTCTCTGAGGGTCCATTTTCAAATGAAAAAAAAGAAAAAAGAAAAAAAGCTTTTAAATGCCAGATCCCTGTTGAATTTGGCAAACCAAAGAAAGATATAAGATTGGGATAGCACTGCCTTAACAACAGTGATTCAACTAAAATCCTAAGAGGAAAAAAAGGCCCTATGTATCAAGTGGTAGAAAGACCTGACACAAGACAGCACCTCAACCTCAACTCTCAGAAATATGCTCAGAGAGCAAATGAACACCACAGGAATCCCTCTACCCTGGATAATTTACAGCTTTTTATACAAACCAGTTGCATTTCCCCAACAAGTCACAGAAACATGTAGTCACCAGTTTCCAACATACCACCACCAAACAAATTCACAGTATTGTTTCCATGTGCCCAACATCAGAGAGTAAAAGTGAAAGAAACATCAATTTCTCCTACACACACACACACACAGAGAGAGAACTATGCAAGAGAAACCATTTCCTTTGCAGAAACTAAGTTGTCTAAGTTGTGGGCACGTAATCGATAAATATTAGTTACTAATAAAAATCCAACGGTTAGGGTTAGCTCTCTACTGAGAAGCAAACAGCACACGCATAAATGATGAAAACAATAACCCTAAGGTGTGATCCTTGTCAGTAAGCTGAATGCCAAACATGGAGAGAAATGTATCCATTTGCATCCCTCTTTCCCACTACCTCAGACCAACAAGCTCTCCTGGTAGTTACCTCCCTACTCGTCTGTGTCCCTATCCAAGAAGTCACGCAAAAAGTAGCAGGCTCTCTCTTTTTTTCCCTTCAGGCCCTGGGGGCACTGAACCAGCGTGGGGGAGGGGGCGGAAAGGACAAAGGTGGACACTTTTGAGCCCTCTCAACTTTGTCCCCGGGCTCCCACTGTCTCTCCCCTTCTCCTCACAGAACTAAAGCACCTGCCAGAGACAGGTCCCCTCCTTCAGGTTACTAACCAGATCACAGGGCCTAGGTGTCCAGGGAGCCCAGGCACTGTACCTCTAAGGGACAAAGGCCAGGCTTACAAAGGGAAGGGGAGGCGAAAGAGTCGGAACGGAATGAAACCTTTACTAACAAAAGGAAGGGGGCACTAGAATACCAACCCATCGCTGGTGTTCCCCGAGGTTAGGTGAAATGTGTGTGGGGGAAGGGGAAGGTTTAGAAAATTCCTCAGGGAAAGAGGGCGCAGCAGCCAGCCAGCAGGAAGGAGGATGCAGACAGGACTGAGGCTCTGGGGTGCGAGAGGTGCACAGTTCATGGGTGAAGAGAGGTGATGGCAAAGAGGTGAAGGCTAGACAGGACACAGTGGACAGAGCAACACCGCGCAGTGCTGCCTGGGGCCAGAGAGGGACCCTCAGGAGGTGCTCAGAAGGGGGCTGGGGGCCCGCGGTGAAAGTATTCGGGGAAGAAGGCAGAGTTGGGGACGAAGTGTTGGAAAAAGAGACTGAGAACAGAACCGTAGAGAGGCTGGGGGGGGGGGACTGTGAGAGGGCCTGACCCCTGTCCGCCCCACCTCACCTGGCGCCGGGTCGGAGTCCAGGTCTAGTGCTGAGAAAGAAGCAGCTCCGGCCAGTCCCTCCGTCCCGCGCCGGAGACCACGGACACAAAGCGGGGCGCGCGGGAGGAGGGGAGAGAGAAAGAGGGAGAAGAAGGGGGAGGGGAAGAAGGAGGAGGAGACGCCTGAGGCGCGCGAGGGGGAGAAGGAGGGGCGCCCGCCGCCCTCCGCCTGGGTCAAGGGGCGGGGCGTGCGCCTGGAGGCCGAGCACGGCTGGCCAATGGTCATCCCGCCGGCCTGAAGGATAGGGCGCGCCTTCTCGCAGCTCACCTCGGCACCGGCACCTGGGCCTCTTCTGGCCTCAGCCAATCAAACGCTTTCATTTGTATAACTGGCCCCGCCCATTCACCCCAGCCAGGGCACTACTTGCTGAGAATACAAAGAAGGCACGCATCCCCAAAGCGAGAGGTGGTCGACTCCCGACGCCCTACCCCAAGGGCGCAGTATCCCCTTTCAGCATGTTTACCAGCCTTCTAGGTGAGGGGAGGGGGTGGAGTCAGAGAAGTTTGGCTCAAGACCTTAAGAGATGGGAATTCTTTTTCCCTGTGGGCCTTCTAATCCAGAGCTGCTCTTCTGTTACAGGGCACACAGTTCCCTGTCTTCACCTCTAGTTCTCCCCCTCCCCTCCCATTTTTTCCAGTTGCCCTAATCTCTGTGCTTCAACCCGTAGGCTGCTGCCCACTACTGGCCTTCTGCTGCACTGCATCCCTCATCAGTACGCTCTGAGCACAGCCTTCAAGCCGCCCCAACCAACCCCTGTCCAGAAGGAAAAGGAGAGACAAAGAGATTACTGCACTAGGATAGCAGGGACCTGGTCAAGTGGCTCTGTACCATCAATAATTAGCATAAGTGCAAACTCCCCAGCCAAAGCATCTCTTCCCACCTTCCCTTCTCCTACCTTCAGGTCTGTACTGGGCCACAATGGTGACTGACTGGCCAGCCCGTTTCAGAGCAGCTGCAGCTTGCTCATGAGTTGCATTCCTCAGGTTCACTCCATTTACCTGATCAAAGAGAGGAGTCATGAGCCACTCCAAAAGCAAGAAAGGAAGTCCTCTGTCCTACCAGTTAGAAGGAAATGTCTTTCTCAAAATTCCATCCTTGCCCCCTAAATGAAACCTAAAAGACACAACATCTGTAGTGCAATCTTTGTAGGAGTCTAATGCCAATCAGGGTTAAGATCCAAGATATATTCATTTTCTCCTTAAGGATAAGTCTGGTCTTGGTCCCCTGTCCCTCACTAAGGATATCTATAAAGACAATGTATGTTTTCTCTAGTCCTTAGCTCTTGCCTCATCTCAAGAAGCATTCTTTAAGGAAGCCAGGTCTCCCCTCCTCCCTTTCAGACTGGCACAGCTCCCATCCTCCCACCTCGCCTTTGTCTCACCGATAAGATCCGGTCTCCCCTGCGCAGCTCCCCACTCAGGTCGGCTGGGCCTCCTGCCAGGATGAAGGAGACAAAAATGCCTTCTCCATCCTCTCCTCCTACGATGTTGAAACCTAGGCCTGTAGAGCCTTTGTGTAGGATGATCTTGCGGGGCTCTCTGGTGGGAAAGGAATGGAGACACAATGGAGGTCAGGACAAAAGGAGATAAGAACTGTTGTCCCTGTCAGGGCCAGCCTGGAAAAGGACCCGTACATGCTGTAGGGAGTAAGGACTTAGGTCTATATGTATGATGTCCTGTTCCTCCCTTCATCTCCTGAAACCTGCTTGACTGCTCTTTGTTGTCAGATGCCCAGTTTCAGTTCCTCTTCTCTCCTTGTTCTTGAGGCCTTGGCATCAACTTCCCAATGGACAGCTCTCTCTATCAGGTCAACAAACCCGTACCCTGAACTCTAGAACCCAAATCCCAGAGCCCACTCACCAGTCCTCTTCCTCCCCAGAGCCTCCTATCCTATGGACCCTGTCACAGACCCTGGGCCACAAGAAGAGGAACATGTCAGGGACAGTGGACTCACCCTGAGTTGACTGCACCTACCATCCACAAAATGTGCATACTTACTTCACATCTGCCTCTCTGCCATCTCAAATTTCCACCCACCAACCATGACCCTTCCTACCTTCCCCAAGAACATATTTAATAAACCACTAGGTACCCCTAATAGGTGATGTGGGAGACAGAGATGAAGAAATCCCAGGTCCTTAAATGATGCTTACGGGCTAAACTGAAGAAAGGGGATATGAAAAATGCGACTAAAACTAATCATATCCGTGGAACCCCTTTCTAAATGGTCACAGTGTGATCAGGTGAGAGCAAACTTCCACACATATACTCACATACAACCCGACTCCCAGCACATTTCCAGGCCCACTTGTTACAAGCATCTTTCCTCAGAGAAGCCCTGAGTCCCAAGTGAGGGTCCCCCTTTCTCGGTCCCAGTCTCAGATGTGAGGCTCCCTCCCTGAGTCCCCGATGCTCTGGTTCCCAACCTTCCACTCCTACCTGGCATCCCCTCCAGGCCGCAGGGAGCGGAGCGGCCAGGCCCACCTCTGCGAAGCCCTCCTCCAGGCCGAAGCCGAGGCCGAGCCCAAGCCCAGGGCCAAGCCGGAGCCTGAGAATTTGCGGGCCCTCTCCATGGCTCCTCTGGCTCTCCCCCTGTCTGCCTACCCTTCCGGCTCCACCGCAGTCTGCCCAGCAGCCTACCAGGCCCCACCCCGCAAACCTGTCCCCCGGAATCCCGGCTGGCCGGACCAGTTCCACGGCGGGGTTCAGCCGCCGCCGCCACGGTGGGGCGGGGCCGTTCCCCGTGAGGCCACCGGGCCTGCTGGCCTCTCAGAATCCCGCCAACCCCACTGGCTGAACTGCTTTCTTCAATAATTTGGAGTGAGTGGCTGGAGCACAGGGGGGCGGGGGTGCAAACTATCTCAAGGCAGGAAAACCCACAGCCCCCACCTCCTCAGCCCCTAAACGCTCCACCCTATCCTTTATCTGCACTTTCGGATCGGGGCCACTAGGTCGGCGCTCCCCCTGATGGTAGAACTTGTCTTTGCAGCCACCTCTGTTCCTCTCTAGGTCAGAGAGAGGCCCCCTGCCAAGACGTCACAGCTAGGGGCAATGAGGGCCGGATACTCTTCTTTGCAAGAGGCCTGTCGCAGGCCAGAAATGATTCCTCTCCTCCCCCCTCCATGGGCCAGATGAATGGGGCGAGGGTCTTACCTGGTGAAGTCCTCCTCGGCCAGCATGTGCCTGGGGATAGGAGAGTAGCGAGTGGGGGGGACCTGAGGAGGAGCCGGGTAGCTGACCTTGCTCTCCACAGCCCCGAGATAACCCAGGCTGGAATTATGGCTTATGTGGTTGTCAGCCAAGGCGGTAAAAGCTGGGGTCAAGAAAGGGAGAGAAAAGTTCAGGGTTGTTCCAGGCAGGTACCTACCCCAACCCCCTTCCAAGGAATTTCCCTCACACCCCTTCTCAGGTCTCTAGGAAGAGATGCTGATTCCTCAGGCACCCCCGTCCCTTGGCCATCCACCCCCTAGGGTTCCTCCTCCGCAGTCCCTTTCTAAATCCTGGGCTCACTCCTGTGACTCTTAGAAAAAGCTGAAGTCAAGGCAGTCTACAAAGAAAGACCTGACTAGAGGTGTAACTAATAATAATCCCTCACATCTCTGAAGCCTAATACAGTTTTCCAAGGGTTTTCTCCTCCATGATCTCATTTGATCCTTGCACCAGTCCTATGAGGAAGGCAGCACATATATCATTAGCTTTTTGCCAAAGAGGAAAGTAAAGACAGGTGAAAAGGACTTGTCCAAGGGCACTCAGCTCCAAGGGATAGAGCTGGGATCTGGACTCAGTTCTGAGCACTATCTCCTGCACTGCCTCTTTTTTTAAAAAAATATTTTTTTAGTTGTCATTGGACACAATATCTTTATTTTATTTGTTTACTTTTAATGTGGTGCTGAGGACCAAACCCAGGGCCTCACACATGCTAGGAGAGCATTCTACCACTGAGCCACAATCCCAGCCCCCCCACTTCTTCTCTTCACAAGGGACACAAACAACTTCCCCTCCCCAAACCCAGGAGCACAGCCTGAGGCCAGGGACAGGAGCCAGAGAGTACGTACTGCTGGCGTAGTCAGGGGGAGCGTACATGTCGTTGAGGTGGAGACTGCCTGGCTTGGCCACTTTCAGATAGACCATATCAGATGTATTCTTCAGTGAGGCCACAGCTTCCTCGTGCCTCACATCCTGTAGATTGGTGTTGTTCACCTAGAAAGGGAGAAGCCTCAGCCTGGGAATTGGGAGAAAGGAAGGCCTCTCTCTGGGCTCCAGAGGGGTGCCCTTGCAATGAAATTCAATGGTGTGCTAACAGAGGTCCAAGTATAGTGCTGTGAGGACACAAGACAAGCAGGAGGAAGGGAAAGAGCAGGTGAGGGAGCCCCTGCCACAGAGAGAACTAGGGACTTGGTATGAGAAGATATTCTTGAAATACCCCAAGATGCCTCATCCCCAGTGAGGTTTAGGTGGAATGACAGGGTGCTAGAGCTCCTCCTCCCCACCCTACCATTTGGGCATCCCCATGAAGCCTGTCTCACCGCCAGCAGCCGGTCCCCAATCTGTAGGCGTCCATCCTTCTGAGCAGCTCCCCCCTCAATGATCTTGGTGATGTAGATGCTGTTGTCTCCCGGGATGTGCTGGTTGCCAATGCCCCCAGCAATGCTGAAACCCAGGCCTGGGAGAGGGTCACAGAGCAGGTTAGAGTGTTTGGTCAATCCTAAAGCCAATTCCCTTCCTCCAGCCAACCCACTGGCCCCTCAGGAGCACCCCCCAGGAATCCCAAACACTAGGCTGCCATCCCAAGGTCAGTAAGGGTGAGACCTGAGGTCAAGAAAGAAAGCTATGAGCTGGAACTGGAGGAGTCACACAAGGAGTAAAGCCATTCCCTTCCATTCCCCATGGGGACAGTCAAGACCTGGGGCCAGGGGCTCTGGCTAGAGCACAGGAACCCAGAGGGCCGCACCTTTGGGCCCTTTGAGCAAGTTGACCTCCATGATGGTCTCGGGTGGGGGCTGTCGCCTCCGCACCACCAACCGCACCACAGGACCTGCCTCCTTCAACGCCTCCACGGCCCGGCTGTGCACCACCTCCGACACGTCCACCTCATTCACCCGCAGAACACAGTCATTCACCCTGCGGGGGAAGCCCGAGAGGCATGACACTGTGCCACAGGCCCTCCACCCCCTCTCCCACATCCTTCCCCTCCTGCCCCCTCCTCTTCCTCCTCCTCCATCCTCTCCCTCTCCCCGTATCAGATCTAATGGAAGGGTCATCCTGCCAGACTGGCCCTCCTCCCTTCCTCTCCATCCCACCCCTGACACCCACAATTCTGCTTCCAGTATCTCTCACCCTAGTCTTCCATCCATGGCAGCTGCTCCACCAGGGATGATCTTGGTAATAAAGATTCCAGGGTCATCAGGGACATGGGGGTTGTCGATGCCACCTGCAATACTGAAGCCCAGGCCAGAGTTGCCCTGCAGAAGGGGGTGGAAGGGCACATTCTATTCACTGTGAGGGCACAAAGGAAGGTTCTAGGCAGCACCCCCCCCCCTCTAGACCCAGAGAAAAATTTCCAGGCCCCCTGGTAGGCTGGTGGACATTTGTCAGAAACTCAGCAGGCTCCCAGCCTGTGCTGACCATCCTGGCAGGGAGGCCTCAGCAAACCCATCCCCTCCCCAATTCCCCAGGCCTCAGCGAGCAAGGTCAATTAATATTTGTTAGGGAGTTGATTGATTGATGCAGTGAAGTGGCTCTGAAGGCTGCTGTTTCCCTGTCCTCTCAGTGCAGGTTCCTCATGAGTGTTGAAACTGGTGTTCAAGGCCCTCCCCTCTTTTGACTTCAGCCCTCTCCTCCCCTTCCATCCTCTCCCCACAGGCAGACTCACCCGTTCGAGTACTATCTCCTCATATTTGAACATGCCATCACTGCCATTCACCTAGGGGAAGACACAGGCAGCTGGCTCAGTGCCTCTTGCCCTCCCAGTCATCTGCCCTTTGGTCAACCTGCCTCCTCCCCTCCCCCACTCCCACAGAGTAGAGGGCCCACATATATCCCAGGTCACCTCTAGGCCACAGATGGGGACAGGCTGACCCCAAGGGGGCCACTCCCCTCCCCTTACATCCAACCATATCAGGCCAAACCCAGCTGCTTACTTAGCTCAGATCAATTGTCTGGGACTGAGCCAGTCAGTGGTGCACTCACCAAGAGGCTGGGCTCCAGGGCCTCAGGGTTCACTAGGAGGGGTGCAGGACTGGCCTAAGGGGGGTGGCAGAAATGGAGCATGGGGGGCAAACTGCACCACACCCTGCTCCATAGGGGGTACCCAGAGGTCTGGCCAGAGAATCCCTCCCCTTCTGAACATAGCTCCCCCTGACTTGTGGACCATAGAGTCCTACCATGTCAGAAAGCAGACACCATCTTATCTAACCCCCTCATGTGACAGATGGTGACATCCAAGAGAGGATGTGGAATGTGCCTAAGGGCACAATGGGAGTTAGTGGCAGAGCAGGTCCTAGAACCTGGATATCCAGGTGCTCTTTGGATTAAAGCAAGCTGTCAAGGCCATCATCCCCTTTCTCCAGGAGAACTCAGGGGAAAAAAGGAAAGTTGTCCCCTTCAGAGTACCTTACGAACCCTTACTCTACAACATCTTCAGGGGCTCCAACAACACAATTCCCCAGGACTGGACAAAAGTCAAAGTCCTAATCCATTTTCTACCAAGGGACTGTTGATTCTTTGTATGTTCCAGCAGAAATGGCCAGGGTGGGATCTAGTCAGGATTCAGAGGCAAAGCCAGGGCAGGACAGGAACAGAGTAGACACTGTTCTTCATGAGGTGAGGGATAGCATGGTGACCCACAGACTGATTACCAGCAGAATTCTGTGGTCTTCAAAACACAATAGCCATGGAGAGGCAATGGAAGGGGTCAGAAATGCAGGGTTGATTTGACCAACCCACAGAGATGGCCTCCCACACAGGACATATATGTGGCCACTTTTCAAGTGGAAATCTGATTCTGGACAAACAAGTAGCACCTGCTCCCTGGTTCCCAATCTCATCTGCAAGAATGGAGAAGTTCTCTTGCCTCTCTCCCCAGGCAATCTGGCACCTCCCCCATCTTTTGTTGGCTCTGTTGTCCCTTTCCTAATCCCTAGCCTCCACTCCAGAAGAGAGCTAGAAACCCAGAGTGGGGGCTCCTTTGAGCACCCTGCTGTGCTTCCCCTTCCTACCTCCACCCCCTGCAGCTTTAGTTTCAAGCAGACAGGGGGGAGAGAGAGAGAGGCTAGTCATGCCTCCCCCGATTGGGGATGTGGCTCCCAAGACTTCATGCCCTGCAGCCCTGGAAGGAGATTAGAGGTCTCCAGCTACAGCTTCACCCTGGTTCCTGATCCCAGGAGGAAGAATGGATGGTATCTTCAGAGACCCAGAACCAACACAGCTGCCTGAAGTACCATGCAACAGAAACACAAGCAAAAGGACACCCATTTGTTTCTTGTATGCATCTGGTGTACCATGTGTGCCCACATGTGACAAGCCATGCCTCAAACCCAGTTCAAGTGGTACCCAGAGACTTCCACTTCCCATTGGTCTACCCTCTAGTCCCCACTCCACCCTCACTCAGGGACCTTGCTTCCAGGGCCTAGGAGTCATGCAGGGATCAGCTCCAGGAAAGACATCTTAGCCAACTGGTATAGCCCTGGGATTGGTACCTGTCTTCAGCTGGGCAGGACAAGTATAAGAAAGTGTTTGCAATGGAAGGGCCAAAGGACAGAGGGGCAAAGGAAAGAAGGGTACTTGCTGGAGAGGGCAAGGAGCCAAGTCAAGGGACTGAGGCAAGGGATGCAGGAAACAGTAAGTATGGACAGACAGAAGGCCAGAACTGAGGATTCCTCTCTCCAGGAAGTCCCCACCTTTGCTTCTGAGCGAGAGCACATCCTATCCCCAGAGGAAGACAGAGGCAGCCATAACGGGTCACCAGCTTGGGGCAGTCAGCTCCTGCCCTCAACAGCAAAGCCTCCTCCTCCTCTCTCCCCACCCTAGGGGCTGCAGAGCCGAATAGCCAGACAGGCCTTCCGCCATGCATGCCAGGGACCTGGCTCTGCCGGCCCAGCCTCCATTTTGCTGCTTCTCCCACAGATGCTCCTTCCATTTTCTAAGCTGGCAGTTTAGTCTGGGAGTGGAAGCCGGAGTTGTGCCCAGCACCCAGAGGCTCCCAAGCTGTGCCAAGTCAGGACTGGGGGGCTAAGTTCTCCCACATCTGGAGCTGCCCAAGGGGAACATGCCCTACTGGGGCCAGACCCTGCACCAGGGCAGCTGCCCCTTGCTTGGCTCCAGGCACCATGCCTGCTCTGGAGCGAGAAAGCTTGCTTCACCCCCCCCCAACCCCCAGCACACACACTTCAGAGCTGCTTGGACAAAAGAGTCTGTCCTTCTCAGCAGCCTCTCAGCCTTGCTTGGGACGTGTCTCTCGCCTCCTCCCCCTCCCCTCCCTTGCCTGTCAAGCGCTGCTCACCAGGGACAACACACACACACACACACACACACACACACACGGGTACACACTCTGGCAGCCACATGCTCACACACATATACATGTAACCACACACACATGGGCAAACCCAGTTATCCCTGCAGCCTCATCTATAGAGACACCTCCACATTCAGAGAGACATCCCCACACGTCCATGTGCACATTCACACACAAAGGGACTGGGACTGAGAGGACTCATGGCATCGAGGGATGAAGCTCAGCAAGCCGGGCACATGGGCTTCTCTACATAAGACTCACAGGCGCTCCATTGCCTTCCTCCACATACCCCAACATACATACACACACACATATGTCCCCCCTACGCAGAGTACCGTGCCCCCTCCTCCCCTCCTGTGGAGACACACACAACCCCCGCAGAACCTCCCGCCCCCTGCCAGACACAGAGACACTGCCAAACCCCCGCACTGAGACAAACCCAATTCCCCCACACAGGAAAATGTGCCCCTCCGCCATACCTTCACCCCTTGACACACACAGCTCCTCCCAATCCCCTCCAAATGGAGACCCCCTGAACACACACACACACACAGGGAACCGCACGTTCCCAACCACCTCTCTTTGCCCAGCTGCAATGCTAAGGCTCAGGGATCCACAGGCTTGGAGCCCCAGCAATCCCTGCTGCACCCCAGGCCTCTAAGGCACCCACTTTCCAGCCCTCCTGGATTGCCCCACCAGCGCCCCCCACCTCCGCTGGTCCATACCTGCTCATACCAGTCCCGGTTGGTACAGGTGCACTCAGGCCACCAGCTGGGGCCACTGCCGTTGAGTTTGGGGGTGCTCTTGCCTGGGACTGGCTTAGGGGGCACTGGCCCCACATCCCGGCCGGTGGGGATGAGCTTGGCCTTGGTGCGAGGAGTGGGGGTGGCCCCTGCCTGTGAGGGCAGGGTCTGCGAGCTGTAGCCCCCATAACCGGAGCTGGCCCCATTACCCCCACCTGGCCCATAGGGGTCGGGCACCTGCCAATCCCCGTAGCCAGGAGGTTCGAGGCGCCGCAGGGCGGCCAGGCGGGTCACTTCATAGCACTCGGGGCACTTACAGCAGTGCTGGTGCTTGTGCATGGCACTGCCCCCCGCAGCTCGGACCCCCCAGCCCACGCCAGTTTCCACTCCGCCGCCGCCGCCGGGCTCCCGGGCACACTCACACTGCTCGGACCAGGAAGGGGGGGGCACCCGCGGGGGCGCCCGGGCAGAGCGGGGCCTGGGGCCGGGAGGGCGTCCGGGGGCCTCTGCCCCCACGCTGCCCCGCACCCATGGCTCCCCCTCCAGCACTGGCGGCTCCGTGTCGCCCGTCTTGGCTTCTGGGCCAAGGCCCAGCGGCAAAGAAGAAGCGGGAGCCCAAGCAGAGACTGGGTGCAATGAGGACCGCTTCTGCTCTGGTCCCCAGGATGGATCTGAGTGGAGTCAAGAGCATCTCTCCCTGGCTCCCTTCTCAGTTGATTCCAGCCAATCAGGGCGCAGAGTCAGGCAGCGGCAGCGGCAGGAATGCTAAACAGCAGCTCCTTAAAGGAACAGAGGCAGCAGCGTCCCCAGGCTCAGCCCCAGCTCCTCGGATCTCTAGGGTACTGTCCCCCTAGTGTAGGAGCAGAGGACTTGGACCAAAGGAAAGCTCGAGCGCGCGATCTCATCCCCCTATGTCCCCAATTTTAGCCCGTTCCCCTTCCACTCCGCCCCACCCCACCTCCAAGAGGGAGTTGCACAAAGATGCTCAATGGGTCCCCAGGCTTGCTCTGATCTGGGGCCACCAGAAGTAAAGACTTGAGGGAGCAGAACTGACCGAAAGGACGTTGGAACAGAGTGAGAAAAGTGCTCTTTCCTACAGGGGACAAGCATATAAGGTAGCATATGAGGCCTGCTCTCCTGTCAATACCTCTTCCTCAGGACTATTGTTCTCTCATCCTCTAGGCCCCGAAATGACTGTGTACCTCACACTTGACCTTCTTACATCACCACTGAGGGACTCAATCCTAGAACAGGCAGTAGTAGAAAACTCCAAGCACTTGTCCTTGGTCCACATACTCCTGTCCCTCCATTCCATTCTCCCATGGTTATGATGGGGGAAGGAGCTTCTGGATTCTAAGAGGAAAGAGTCCAGGATAGGAGAAAAGGTAAGAGACCTGAAGTGAGAGAAGTCATTCTCCGGGTCCAGAGAAGAACTTGAGAATACCCATCCAAAGGCATCTCCTTTGCCTCTCATGGCTCATGCAGCCTGTTGGGGGATGGGAGGAGGGTAAGAAAGCAGGAAGACTGTCTCTTGTTGTTCTGCTTTTGTCTTTAGCTTACAATGATTGAGACTTTACGAAATATTAAGTGTTTTATGTGCAAACCAAAATCCTACCAAGGTAGTAACATTATTACCTTGATTTTCCCGACAAGAAACTGAGGACCAGAGATGTTAATAAAGCTAGATAACAGAGCTGAAAGTAACAGAATCAGGATGTAAATCCTTGCCATCTGACTCCAGGGGCCATGCTCTGAACCATTCTAGTATAATGGATCTATTCTAAGTTCTGCTGCAAAGCCTAGGTCTCAGTTCAATTCAACAAACATTCATAGAGTCACCTACTTTGGACAACACCTTGATGTACATGCTAGGGTTACAGAGATTCCTCCTTAATTCAACAAATATCCATGCCACTATTCTAGGATTTGAAGATATACTTGCAAACAGAACAGAACAAAACAAACAAAACAAATCCCTGCCCTTGGGGAGTTTACATTCTCATGAGGAGACACAGACAAAAGTAAACACAATAAAAAAGTGAATGGTATAATGCATGTGGTGATAAGTGCCATAGACAAAAGAAAAAGTAGAGCTGGGCACAGTGTAACACACCTGTAATCCCAGCAGCTCCAGGAGCCTGAGACAGGAGGATCTCAAGTTCAAAGCAAGCCTCAGCAATGGCCAGACACTAAGCAACTCAGTGGGACCCTGTCTCTAAATAAAATACAAATTAGTGCTGGGGATGTGGGTAAAATGGATCCATGGATTGGGAATGCTAGGGGAAGACTCCAAATTGGGACTTTTTTTTCTTTGAGCTATTCATCCCCACATTTTAATATGAAAATTTACAAATAAACATAAAAATTAAAAGAATTTTACCAACCACCTGGATTTCCAGAAAGATTTTACTATGTATGCTCTATCATATGTGTATCCTCCATATATCCCCTACAACGTTTTTTTTTTACATTACTGGCTATTGAACCCAGGGTTGCTTTACCACTGAACCACATCCCCAGACCTTTTTAATTTTTATTTTGAGACAAGTTCTCACTAAGTTGCTCAGAGCCTTGCTAAATTGCTGAGGCTGGCCTTGAATTTCTGCATGAACCTCATGAGTTTCAGGAGTTTCAGGCATGTGCCACCAAGCCTGCCCCCTTCAACTTTTTGAAAAGGAAAATTTAACAACATACAAAAAAGGTGAAAGAATAGGGCTGGGGTTGTGGCTCAGTGGTAGAGTGTTTGCCTAGCATGTGTGAGGCACTGGGTTCCAATCAGCACCACATAAAAATAAATAAAATAAAGATATTGTGTCCATCTATGACTAAAAATATATTTTAAAAAATGTTGAAAAAGTAGCACAGTGAATATCACTGTATGTCTTCCTCATCAAGTCAACAAATAGTAATATATTGTTTCGTTTGTTCTATCTAGGGATCCTTTGCTTTTTTCCTGATCCATTCGAATATAAGTTTCACTACACTTCATCTCCTAAGTACTCCAGCATGTATCTCTTGGTAATAAAGACATTCTCCCACATAGGCACAATATTTATGATACCTAAGAAAATTAAGCATAATCTCACATCATCTAATATCTAATATGCAGTTTGTACTCCAAGTTTGCCAAATTTGCCTTTTATATTTATTTTAAAAAATCAGAATTAACCAGTGTTTTGAAAACTTCCATTAGCTATTATTTTATAGCGGGTCTGCTAAAACAAATTCCCTTAGCTTTCCTTTGTCTGAAAATATCTTGATTTCTGCCTCATTTCTCACATTATGTTTATGTCTTTAGTCATTTTTAACCTAGAACAGACCCAAAATTTTAAAACAACTTTTATGCTGGTCATGGTGACACACATCTGTAATCCCAGTTACTGGGGAGGCTGAGGCAAGAGGATCAATAAAATAAATTGATCACATAAAAATAAATAAAACAAAGGTATTGTGTCCATCTACAGCCTCACCACCTCAGTGAGACCCTGCCTCAAAATAAAAAATAAAAAGGGTTGTGAATGTGGCTGAGTCATAGAGTGCTCTAGGTTCAATCCCCAGTACCACAAAAGCAAAACAAATAAACAAAAATAAATAAAAACAACTTTTATTTTGAAATAATTATAGATTTATAGGAAGATGCAGAGATAATACAAAAAGGGCCTGTGTACCCTTCACCCAGTTTCCCCCAATTATTTATTTATTTAATTTTTAGTTGTAGTTGGACACAATATTTTATTTTTATGCGGTGCTGAGGATCGAACCCAGGGCCTCGCACTTGCTAGGTAAGCGCTCTACTGCTGGGCCACAACCTCAGCCCTCCCCCAATTATTACATCTTCCATAATTACAGTACAAAATCCAAATCAGGAAGCTGACATTGATACAGTGTGTATATAATTCTATGCCACTTTGTCACAGATGGAGAGTCTTGTAACAACAACTGCAATGGAAATACAGAACTATTTTGTCACCACAGAGACCTAGTGGTGTCATCATTTAATTGAGGTAAGGAAAGAATAGAAACCTTACCTCCTTTCAAGTCCCTTTATTCCCTCTCTTTACTTTTCTTTTTTCTTTTGCGGGGGGGGGGGGGGTACTGGGGATTGAACTCAGGGGCATTCAACCACTGAGCCACATCCCCAGCCCTATTTTGTATTTTATTTCTCCTATTTCCTTAACAAAACTGGCTGAGCTGCTTAGAGTGCGCCACTGTGCCCGGCTCTTTCCCATTTCTAATAAGATTATGTTAAATATTTCCTCCATTGAGATCCACAATCTTATACTCATTGCTTCAGTTATCAAACATAGATGACTGAAGAGAAGGAAAGTCTATTGTAATTGCCCATATTTGTGCTCATTCTATTCTTTCTTCCTTCCTGAGATTCCAAGATTTCTTCTTTTATCATTATGTTTTGAAAACTTCCATTAGCCATTATTTTAGAGTGAGTCTGCTGGCACAAATTCTCTTGGCTTTTCTTTGTCTGAGAATGTCTTGATTTCTGCCTCATTTTGCCACCTCCTCCTCCTGCAGTACTAAGGATCAAACCCAGGGCCTCAAGCATGCTAGCCCTTTTTCATTGTTTATTTTGAGACAAGTCTGGTTAAGTTGCCCAGCCTGACCTTGAACATGTTATAAGTTTTTTAGTTTGTTGTTATAGTTTTCTTGTTATAAAATTTCTAATTGATTCTTCATTATATCTCCTATTTCCTTGCCAAAACTTTCTATTTTTTGTTCATTTCAACTTTCTTTGTAATTGCTCATTGAAGCAGTTATTTTGAAATGTTGGTTACTTTTGATCTTGTCAAATAATTAAAACCTCTCTGTCATCTCAGTGCTGGTGTTTATTCATCATTTCTCCTTGAAGTTGAGGGTCTCAGGATTCTTGGTATGATGAATGATTTTTTTTTTTATTGCATCTTGGGGATTTTTGTTGTGAGACTCTGGATTTTATTTAAACCTTGGTTTTGGTAGGCTTTTTTAGATACCAATGCCATCAGAGGAAGAGGCTACTGCCTACTTGCTGCCAGGTAAGGGTTCAAGTTCAAGTCTCCACCCCTTGGCCTCAGTTGGGGTTCCTTCTTACTGATGCACAGAGAGGGATATTCCAGCTCCCTACTAGGCCTCCGCTGATGTCTCCCTGGCTGAGAGAGGTTGAAATGCCGCTTTAGTTTTCCAGGCAGTATCCACTGACACTGTGGGTAGGAAGTGGAAGAAAGATTGACAGGGGAAGAATCAGGGCAGAGACCTCATTAATGCTTCATTGTTGTGAAAGTTCTGACTCTTCACTAGGCTTCCGCAGATACTCTGACACCACCCAACAGGGAGAGAGGTCTTATTACCCTGTGGGGATGGAAGTCTGGGCTCTCTACACAGCCCTCTCTGACTCCACTGTAGAGAGAGAGGGAAAGTCTGGACAGGGACAAAGTCTGGATTCTCTACTTGACTTTTCCTCGCTTGGGTGGAGCTGCAGGTTCTGTGGTGTTTGATTTTAGTGGTTATTGTCTAAGAATTTTCTATCTGGCTAAGCTGGTCTTCTGGACAGAGAAAGCAAGCTTTTATTAGGGAGCATCTCCCTACTCATCTATTCACAGTGGCTTTTCCAAGCTGCTAGATTCTTCAGCACTCAGTCTGGGATATTCAAGGCAACAGGAAAACCCAGGGAATGTACCACCATGGTTTCTGGTCACTGAGTTTCCTAGTCAGTCTGCCCTTTTCTCCTTACAGTCTTATGTTTGTTTTATATATAATGTCTAAAGTTTTAACTATAATTGGTGTGAGGAATAGGGAGAAATATGTTTAGTTCAGTCAGGTCCAAAACTGGAAGTCCTCCATCTTTTTTCTTTTTTTCCTTTTTTTTTTTTTTTTTTTTTTTTTAGTGCTAGGGATTGAACCCAGTACTCATGCATGCCAGGGAAGTGTTCTGAACCACATCCACACACCCAGTCCCTGATCTTTTTTTTTTTTTTAATTAAGCATGTTTATTTTTTGAAGAGTACAAGTCAGTTGTTTTATAGAATATCCTACAGTCTGGATTTGTCTGTTTTTCCCCCTTCATGTTGTCATTTATCTTGTTCCTTTATACCCTGTATTTACTGTAACCTAGAAATTAGAATAGAGGGAATATTAAATAGGTTAGTGAGGATAAACCTCACCAAGAAGTTGGCATTTGAGCAGAGACTTGTGGCCAGTCAGGAAGTGTACTATGCAGAAGAGTAAACCTAGCAAGGGAACAGCCAGTGCAAAAGTCCTATGTAAGAGTGTACCTGGCCTATTCAAGGAACAGAAGTGAGGACCCAGTGGATGTAAGTGTGAGAGAGTGTGAGAATAGCCGGAGACAAGATCAGAAATTCAATAAGGTACATAGGGCCTTGAAGATCATTGTAAGAGTATTGGCTTTACATTTTAAAATATCTTTATTTTATTTTTTTATGTGGTGTTGGGGAACAAACCCAGTGCCTCACGCATGGTAGGCGAGCACTCTACCTCTGATCCACAGCCCCAACCCTCGGCTTTACTCTTCAAGACAGGGAGTCATATGAGGGTTTTGTGCAGAGAACTGACATGCTCTGATCTGGTTTTATCTGGATTGGTCCAGTTTCTTTGCGGACAAGAGGCTGCAAGGTGTAAGGGTAGAGGCAGTGAGACTAGTCAGGACGCTACTGAAGTGATCTTACTGAAAGGTAATAGTGGCTTGGAACAGGTGGCAACACTGGAGGTGATGAGAAGTGGTTGGTTTCTGGGTATATTTTGAAGGGACAGATGCAGGATTTGCTGAAACCACAAGATGTGGTTGCTTTCAAGGATTTTTTTTTTTTTTGCAGAGCAACTGGGAAGGTGAAATGGCTATTGATTGTAATGAGGACTTTAGGAGTGGTCATTTTGGGGGGAAAGATCAGATTTGGACATGTTGAATTTGAGATGTCTACTAGACATCCAAGTGGAGATGAACACAACCCTGCTGCCAACATGCTAAAAGTTAGAGAAATAGAAATACAGAATTAGATCATTGTAATATCAATGAAAAGTGCTATTTCAGAGGGGTGCACAGAAAAGCAAGTTATCAACTTTACTTGGGTGGGGAAGGACTTAAGAAGAGTTTCAAAAAGGGGTTGACATCTTTAGTTTGGGACTAGGTGTTCATTAAGTAGACAAAAGAGAGAAGTGTCGTGTTTTCTGTCTTCTTAGATTTTGACTCACAGTGGTTGTTCAGTCAGACCCAACCCAGTCACCAGTTGTGTGACCTTGGGCATTACTTCTCTGAGACTCAGTTCTTTAAATCTGTGAAATGGAAATAATCATAGCATTTTTGTGAAGATTAAATGTAGAACGCTTAACATACCTCATAGTAGGTTAGTGTTAATTATTATTGTTGAATATACGAATGAATGAATGAACGACTATCTTTCTTAATGGCCAAGTCTAGATTAGTCTGGTAACTAGGGAGCTTGAAGTGTCGTATAAGCTCAGCAGTTTGCTAATAAAGAGTGCTAAACTCCTTTCTACATCCTAAAAGTGGTTCAGGAAAAAAAAAAAGTCCCAGAGAGCCTGGACCTTCTGAACTTCTCTGATAGAGGAATTAAGTATTGGGAAGCCTGAAGTGAATAGAGAGGGTCAATTTTTTCTCCCAATTTTGTCTTGCCTCATTCCCTTTGACTCCTCCCTCCCCTCCTTCTATTCTTCTTCCTTTCCTCTTTTCATTTTTTAATGAATCCAAGTAAACTCCCTTCAGATTCATAGTAAGCTTCTCTCCACTCCACAGGCTCTTGAACACTTAGAATGAACCCCACAGATAAGCCAAGGAGATCAACAACACTGGGACTCTGACGCTTAACCAGAGACCAGCCCCCCCACTCCCAACTGCTAGGGCTCCAGCCAGAGGCCCCAGGGAGGTCGGCGCCCCCTATGGGTGGAAAGCGTTCTCTACGCCCCTGCAGGCGGCTGTGGTTGCTAGGTGACCGCGCGGCCTGCGCTGAGACAGGCAATGGAGTTCAGGAAAGGGATTTGTCGGGAGAGAGACCATTTCTCTCCTTCCACCGCCTCTTCCGCGCCTTCAGCAAATAGACGGGGTTGGGGCGGCGCTGCTTGCTGTTGTCATATAATCTGAGCTCATTCTTGAAAACAGAGCTTCATCAGGTGACCTCAGTCTGTGTGTGGAGAAACGGATCTCACTTGCCCCAAATGTGGTTTCTTCTGGAATCTGAAAACCCAGGTCGCTGAAGGCAGAAGTTTCTGGTTCACAAGAAGTGGAGGATGGGCATTATTGTGGGTTCAATGAGAATTCTGACAAATTGAGAGTGGGTGGGAATAATTTTGGTGATCAGTCCTGTATCAATATTTCCCAAACACTCCCAATTAGGAAAGTCCAACTTTAACCCATTAAAATAAGAAGGCCCCATGGGAATGACAATATAAAGGATCATTCATACCTCTGTGGGGACAAAATTCTCAGTGACTTTCCTGAATTAGATTTCTCCACTAAGACGGGAGAGATCATGAGGTTGGCAGACCCCTGTGAGTAGGGACACAGCCCAACAAGAGGGAAAGAAATAACAAGAGAGAGTGGTAAACATGGTATTCAGTAGCTTCCTAGTTCTGTCTGGTTTGGGGATACCTGGCTCTGTGCTGAAGTACCTTGTCTTTATGAGAGTCTTTGGCAACCAGAAATCCACAGCTTTATCCTCCCAGCAACTGAGCATTCTGGCCCAGGAGTAGGTCCAGGCAGGCCAAGGCCATGGCTGTTTAATAACCTCTCCATTAGAACTTGCCCTCTCAGCTAGTACAACAGAAGCTTCCTGTGGCACAGCCCCAAGCCATGGCAAGCTCAGGGGAGAGCTGTGCCCAGGAGTTTCCTTGTGGGCTTTCCCCCAAGAGTTCCAAGGTAGTGATACTAGCCAGAGGTAACTGGCAGCTAGAGAGCATCTGGCCCAGCCACTGCCCTCAGTCCCCAACATTCCACAAGACAGGATGGCAGAGAAGAGGATCCTGGCTCCCTGTGTTTCCAAATTGAACTGGGTCGGGGCTGTGCCTCTGCTCTATTAATAGCCCCCTAGCCCAGCCTGCTAGCCCCAAACCCGGATGCCAGGAGCAGTGAGTCAGCAGCTAAAAATAACAAGCAACTGCACCCGAACCCCAATGAGCACCTCCCCCAGGCCCTCCACCCTTAAGTTTTTGTCAGTTTCAGTCTCTAGTCCAGAGCGTCATAGGGTTTAGGCATGCTATAGCTGTCCAGTCCTCCTGGGAAAAGAGTAAGGATTTACAATGGCAGACTCAGGGCTGAGTACCCAAGGCTGGAGGCCAGGGGCTAAGGGCAAGGGCTGGAGCTGGGCACTGGCCTTCCAGCTGGGTATCAGGACCCTGAGGTTAGAGGACAACAGCTGAGAGTGTGGGAGCTAGGAGGTTGGGGCTGTAGGGGTGGAGACACTGGAGTACGATAGGGTGAAGTCGGTAGGTGAGGAGAAGAAGAGGCTGCAAGGCTTGAGTCTGGGCGACTGACAGGGAACAGAAAAGAAGGGATAAGGGGAGGGAGGTACATGCTGAGAGGTTACATCCCTGCTGTACCTGACAGACTGGGAGTTCCAGAGCTGAAGTCGGTAATCCGCCTGACTGAGGGGTGGTATCGGGAATGGGGGAAAGTAAGGAAATGCAGCTTGAAAGGCAGTGTGTGAAGGAGACCTGCTCAGTGCAAGGCGGCGTGGATTCCCAAGACCAGGTCTTAGGCAGCAGCCGCCAGGTTTGCTCCCAGTGCGCTCCAGCCTCCCTACAAGTCGCACGCCGGTGCCCCCATCCCCCGTGCCAGCTGCAGGCAAGGTATGTTGGTGTGGACGGTTGACTGAATATGCATGTGCATGTGTGTGCATGGAAGGGGCGGGGCGGCGAGAGAGGGGGAAGAGGCGGGGTCCGCGAGCAGGAGGGGGCGGGAACACAAATTCAAACTCGCCTCCGTAAGTCCATAGACCGGAAATACCCTGAGGCATACTGGGAATTGTAGTTCCCTTGGCAGCCTTGCAACCGAGGGGTCTAGGGTCTGATCCCGAGGTTCTTGTGCTGCCTGCCCAGGTCCCAGTCTGGCGAAAGAGGATAAATTGAAAACAGAGTCTCCTGACCAGGCCAGAGCCTTAATTCGACTGACCTTTGTGTGGAGGCACGAACCAGGGCAAATATCAGTATAATGGAGGACTGTAGGGTCAGCACAGTGCATCCTCTTGTCCTAGTTTTTGACCTAGCCCTCTCCCGCCCCCCCCCCCCTTTTTTTTTTAACCAGACTTCACATCCTAGGCCAGCTCCACACTGGCCATCTCCACTGCTTAGCCCAGGGAGTTACAAGCAGCAATCACACTGGGGAACTTGCTCCTCGAGAGGAAGGCTGGGCCGGAAACAAAACCCTGAGCACAGCCTAGAGGAGCGAAAACTTATGGAAATCAGACAGTGCCTAGAGAGTCCGCAGTCAAGGACATGAGTCCCCATCGGCATGGAAAACAGGTAGCATTCAACAAACACGTCAAGGTGACGACGGACGCGGCCCTCCTTTGGGCGGGTGACCACAAGGTGGAGCCAAAACGCAATCCTACACAGCTCACTTGGGCCACCAGGAATGTTTCCCATGATGGCTACTTTCCAGCTTGCTTCTGACAGTCCTTAATTGCCACAGGTGGTTGTCCTCCCACCTCCAACCGAATCTCCCCATGATGAACCCTCAATATCATGTCACATCCAACCTGAGATAGAAGATGCACCCTCCTAGTCCTAGTGCTGAAAAGATTAGACTGTGACCAAATGGGAAATAAATTCATTGAGTAACAGACTGACAAGCAAGATACAGGAACCATCTAGTCTTGAAGAAAAAATAAAAGGTTGTTTACAGCAAAAAGCTACCTGTAGGCACAAAATTACATATCTAAATGGGCTTTAAGCAGAAAAGCAGCTAAATCACAAGGGTCAGGTGAGACACTCCATGGAGTGGGGACTGTGTCTCCATCATCTTAGAGTTCTCCAGGAAAGGTCACTTTATCATCTCTTTCCACCACTGTTCTAAGCTGTGCCACCCTGATACACCCTATGCCTTCTAAGTAAAAACACACACACACACACACACATGTCTGAAACCTTATCTTGTCAACCTTCCTTTTACTTCCTCAAATTAGTTTCAATTTGGGAGAAACTTCTCATGACTCACTGTTTCCCAAACTATATCTCAGGTCAAAACCCTGAGGGCAGCAGATTCCATGGCAGCTTGAGGCATGCCCACCATCTGGGCAGAGGTCTATCCTGGTTCAAAACCTCCTCTTGGGAAAATTCCACCGCACCACAACACACTACCCCAGAGTATTCCTCTTCAGCCCCTCTTCTTCCCTTGCAATTGACCAATGAAGATAGGCCTTGGACTCCAGCTGATGGAAGGCCAGCACACGACATTCAATCCATTATGACATTGTTGATCCTTGTCAGCAGCACTGCTGTTTCTAAGCCTGGGGAGGTGGGAAGAGGTTGGGTCATATAGGGATGAGCCAGGAGAAGACTAAAGTAGAAAATGAGGTGGTGGTGTTCTTACCAGTTCTCTCTCTTTCATTAGCACATCTCCTATAGGGAGGAAAGCTTTCCATTGTAAGTTCAGCCAGCTTCAAGCAGGACCTTCTGACCCTGGGATCCCCAAACTTGCTTTTCCCAGGTTCAAGCCAATTTGGTGGTATAAGAAAGGACCTAAGAATCTCAAAGGAACTGAACAGACCAAACCCCAAGGCCCAGGTAGCACATATGGGTCAGAATCAGAACTATCACCAGGGGCCTGGGGAAAGTAAGGACCCACAAAGCACTTACCCTTGGAGGAGGAAGGTCCACACAAGCAGTAAGGTAGAAACACAGTTGGTAATGATCCACATCATTAAGTAGGTTTTGGGGGACTATGGAAATAGGAAAAAGCTCCTGTCAGTGGCCAGATCCCCAAGGGTAGTATATGGGGGAAACTAAGTAAGGAAGTGAGGGACAGGGTTAAGGAGAACAGAGATGAGAGAAGAAGAGGAGCAATGACAGTCCCAGAGCCTTACAATAAGCCAGATGGGGTAACGCATCTGCTGAAGCAGCTGGCAGTCATTGGTGGTGACTGAATCCACTCCTGCACACCAGAGCAGGGAGAAGAGCCAGGGTTTGTTCACTACAAATAGATTCACGGAGACATTATCCTGGTGCAGTGCCCTGTGGAAGTGGAAAAGAGACAGGGAACATCCAGAACAGTGGTGCAGGAGGCATGGAAGGTAGCCTCCTGTGTTAGTATCTATAGTGATGCTGTGGGTATCAGTTCAGTTCTAACTTTGCATAGCAGCCCCTGATCAAAGGTGGCTTTCTTTGCATAGATGAACTCTATCTCTTGGTGGATTCCATCCACAAGTCCTGGCTTTGCTGTCTGGGGCCACACAGATGTATCTCTCCTATTTGTCCCATGACAGCCTATTGGAGGTCTGAGGAACACAGGTGATGTCTCTCTGATCCTTCTCTTCTCCAGGGCCAAGAACCCCAATTCCTTCAACCATTACTCTTGGCACCTGGATTATTATTTCCTTCCCTTTACATGCCTTTCTAAATTTGATCTCACTTCAATTTATCAATGTTCCTTTGAAAATATAGAGCCAACTTCTGAACATTAACTCTCAGACACACTTGAGCCAAGTAAACAAATATTTATTTATTTGGTACTTGGGATTGAACCCAGATGTGCTTTACCACTGAGCTCCATCTCCAGTCCTTTTTATCTATTTTTATTTTTTGATACTGGAGATTGAACTCAGGGGCGCTTAGCTACTGAGCCACATCCCCAGCCCCTTTTCAATATTTTATTTAGAGACAGGGTCTCGCTGAATTGCTTAGGGCCTCACTAAGTTGCTGATGCTGACTTTGGATTCTGGATCCTCCTGCCTCAGACTCCTGAGCCACTGGGATTAGAGGCGTGCACCACTGGTAGCACCCCAAAAGTCCTTTTCATTTTGAGACAAGGTCTGATTAAGGTGCTGAGGTTGGTCTCAAACTTGCAATCCTCCTGCCTCAGCCTCCCAAGTAGCTTGGATTAGCTTGGGCCAGCTTTGAGCAAAGAAATTTATCTCCTCCTGCCTCTGGATACTGATACTATGCCTGCATGAGGGCAGCCTAGACTCAGAATAGCCTTTGGCAATGTCATCTCCCACTGATGACTCACTATGCCCATTGTTCAGGCAAATCCCTGGTCTTTTTCACACACTCCTGCTGATGTCAGTGTTTGTGTAATTGAAATTATTATTATTGTTATTATTTTTATAGTACTGGAAATTGAGCTCAGGGGTACTGTACCATTGAGTTATATCCCCAACATTTTAATCATTTTTTAAAACATTTTGAGACAGATTGTCACTAAATTGTCCAGGTTGGACTCAAACTTGTGATCTTCCTGCCTCAACCTGCCCAGTCACTGGGATTACAGGCATGTGCCACCATGTCTGGCTTCCCTTTTATATTTTATCTTGATAGGTTTGGCCTATCATTTTAAAGAACTTAGCCTTCCAGGGCTTTGATTCCATCATCAGCGTAATAATTAACAATATACATCTTTTGGAAACATGAGAGCAGTCGACATTGATCAGGACAAAACTAAGGTGCAGGTTTCTATGTCCTATCTCCCTCCAAGGTGACAACTTAAGGAAAGGCCCTTGAAACACTTATGATAACTAAACCATTATATAGTTCACATTTTTTTAAAAAAAAATTGAGCACAAGGACATTATGAGCCCTTAGCAACCTCATGCTTTGAAGTCCTTCATGTTTACTGGGTTGGTCAGCTTCTGAGGCCTAGTTCACATCTGGAACACTGCCATCTCTTTCTCTCTTTTAGATTAATCTTTTTTTTTTAGGGGGATACTGGGGATTGAACTCAGGGGCACTCGGCCACTGAGCCATATCCCCAGCCCTATTTTTGTATTTTATTTAGAGACAGGGTCTCACTGAGTTGCTTAGTGCCTTACTTTTACTAAGGCTGGCTTTGAACTCTCTATCCTCCTGCCTCATTGTCTGGAGCCGCTGGGATTATAGGTGTGTGCCACTGCACCCAGCAGATTCATCCTCTCTTAAAATGATCCATTCACCATAGAATAAAAGCTAAAGTATTTCTCATGGTCTACAAGGCCCTGCCCAATTTTCCCCCTGCCTCTCTCTCTAGTTTCACCTTCACCTTGCTCATTAGTCTGCTCATTAGTCTGGTTCCTTGTGACCACTCAGATTTTGGCCCAGACATCACTTCTTTAGTCACTCTTCCTAATGTAGCAACCTTGCCTTATGTACCATCTCCTTATTCTGAGCCGTAATGACTACTGCATCTCTGTATTTTCTCTTCATGACACTTATCACTACCCAATATGCATGTATTTCAAGTGGCTTATTTGTCTCTTTCACTAGTATGCAAACTCCACCAAAGAATGGACCTTCTCTATCTTATTCATGTTTATGTCCCCAAAGTCTGCAATATATACTACCTGATACACAGCAAGTGTTTGACAAATGCAAGGAGGGCCAAGGTTATTCATTCATTCACTTATACAACATCTTGTATAAGTGAATGTTGTATAAGTGAATGAATGAATAACCTTGGCCCTCCCTGCATTGGTTCTTCCCTGATAGTAAACTTTTGGGTCCTCTGGGTTCCTTTCTCTGGCACTCACTTGATATCTAACAGTGGCAGGTCTTGATATGGGAGGTTGAGAAACTGGGGCCTCTCAGTTATGTTGACTCTTTGCTGTCCATATATCTGGCGCATTCTTGGTGCACGTTGTTGGACATTAGCCCGATCTTCATCTGGTAGCCAAAGGACCTGTGGTTCAGGGAAGATGGGCATGAAGGTGAGGAAGACATAAGGATTGGGATAGGGGCAGGGGCAGAGAGGTTTGGCCATTGAATAGGGTATATAGTTGGGTGGGGGCAACCTTAAAATCATTATCATGGCCTAGGGTAGGCAGGGTGGGAAGAGGGGCAAATGGGGTCCCTTGGGAACCCTGATAATATCACCATGGCTTGGGGCACCCCTGCACTCAGCACAGTCTCCAATGTTTGGTTGACAAAGGTGTAATAGTATGTGTGGTTTTGTGGAGGACGACGCAAGTCAAACATGATGGAAAGGTTGAGGACTGCCGCTTCCTTCAGTAGCTCTTCTAATGCTGGTACTGTCTGACTCTCAGCTTCTTTCCGATCAGGGCCTGATAGCTGCTTGGCCCCCCAGAAGGGTTGCCTCTATAAAAAAGGAAAATTCTTTCAACACCAGAATATGTCTCCAGGTTCCCCCCATTCTCACCATCTTCACTCATCTCCTACTTGGTGTCCAGCTTCTGCCCACCTCTGAGCCAGGGTCTTTCTTTCCCTGAACTGTGACTTTCTTCCAGAATATCTTATACCTTACTCTTTGATTTTAATTACCCACTCTTCTAGTATTCCAACTTCCTTTTTTTCCCCTTACACCTTTTCTTTAGCCTCATGAAGATCTCTGGGATCCTGACCCTTTGGTTTCCTTCCAGTCTTTCAGCCCCTTTCTGCTTGCACCTACATCCCCCACCCATTGTCTATCCATAGCTTGAAATTATTTTTCCACAGTGCTGTCTGAATTCTCTGAATTCAGTGCTGCTATTATTCCCATTGTTCATAAGTGCTGTCAACTGCCATCCTGATCCACTTGCCCTACAATTCCTAAAGCCTGATCCAATTCCTCAACTGTCTCCTCCATCCCTAGAATGGGGGGCTGAGTGCTGCCACAGGAGAGCATAGCATGTGGCACTGCTGGCACTGTTGTCCTGATTTTTGCTCAGTGGTGCTTAGAAAGCCTTTCACTTGCTCTTGATTTGTTCCCTTTCCCATTCCCCCAGTAGCTATCCCAAGACCCTACCCTTCTGCTTGCCTTCCCTTATGGTCAATGAATAACCTCACTTCCTGTTTCATGACAAGGATAAAGTTAGCTATCTAACACTTGTATTGAGTACTTACTATATGCAAAACAGTGTTCCAAGTACTTCATGTGCATGAACTGACTTAATCCTCCCAATAACCCTATAAGGTGGGTGCTGCTATTATTCTCATTGTTCATAAGAAGAAACCAATGCACAAATTGACTAAGGAATGTTGCCCAGAGTCACATAGCTAGTAAGTGGTGGAGCCAGGTTTCAAACTCAGACATCACTTGTTCCTAATCAGTCTGATATGTCATCATATATAAATTTTTAAAAAATTGCAAAAATAAAAACCTGATTGCAAGTCTGTGTCATGAGCCTATTTATGTAACATTTATATATATATATATATATGTATGTGTATGTGAATATATCTCTATGTATCTATATATCTCTATATATCTATATCTATGTATCTCCAACTGTGAATAGTGAATATTTCAGATGGGTTGGATTATGAGAAACTTCGATTTCTGGATTCTCTGAATTTTTACTTTTTTTAAAACAACAAACAAGTATTAATTTTATAATCAGGAGAAAAGGAACTGAAAAAACAAAGTATTCTTTTAAATATTTTTCACCAACTACAGGATTGAAGTCCATACTTCTGGGTCTGGCATTCAAAGCCCATAAGAATTAAGCCTCTGCTTCCCACCACTCCTATGAATTGTATCTCCCAATTATATTGAGCCACCGTTTTTCCTCTGGGAACACACTTTTTCATAGTTCTGGCCTTTATTACATGCTCTTCCCTCTGACTAGAATTCCCTGTTGCCAGGGCTAGAGTTTACCTTAGTGTTTGCCTAGTATGTACAAAGCCCTGGGTTTCATCCCCAATACTGCAAAAAGAATTCTCTGTCCTTGTTTTACCCATCTTATGAGCAAACTTTCATGTCACTTGAGATATATATATATATATATATATATATATATATATATATATATATATATATATATATATATATATATATATATTTTTTTTTTCAGTGCTGGGAATTGAACCCAGGGTCTCATGTTTGCTAGGCAAGTGATCTATCATCACTGGGCTACATCCATATCCCTTTTAAAATTTTCATTTTGAGACAGGGCTAAGTTATCCAGGCTAGCCTTGAATTTACAATTCTCTTGCTTTGGCCTCCTGAGTAACTAGGATTACATTCTTCCCTCACTTTTTTTTAAACCCAGTGGACATTTTATCACTTAGCTACATCCCTGGTCTCTGGCCTTTCTCTCTCTCTCTCTCTCTCTCTCTCTCTCTCTCTCTCTCTCTTTCTGTGTGTGTGTGTGTGTATGTGTGTGTGTGTGTGTTTCTGGGGATCAAATCTAGGGCCTTGGGCCTTGTACATTCTAGGCAAGCACTCTACCATTGAAATATGTCCTCAATCCCCTCCCCAAACCTATTTTTCCAGAAAGGGTCTTGCTAAATTATCTAGGCTGACCTCTAACTTGCATACCTCAGGTTCCCTAGTTGCTGGGACTGCAGGCATGTGCCACTGTGCCTGGCTTATAGCTGGGATTATAGGTATGTGCCACTGCATAGCTAAGACAAATATTTTTATTGTTCTAGATTTCCTATTCTACCTGTCTGCTGCCTGGGTTCTCTTCCTTACTAGATGGGAGTGACTTGAGGGCAGACACTGTGTTTCTAAGGGCCAGCGTATGGCTCAGCAGATGTTTATTAGTGGGTTGAACCCTGCCCTCTCCAAGTGTCCCTGCAGATGGCAGCCTCTTCTCGTATGCTCTCCTCACCTCTAAGAACCAGGCCCCAGCATTGAGTCTCTTTAGTTCAGCCCAGGAGAATTCGCTGCTGTGGGCTGTGGTTCGGGCTGGGAACACAGAGGCTACATCCGTGGTTCTGCTCAGCTTCTCATCATGCATGAGAAATGGGACCCCGTCGGAGCTAAGAGCATAAAGGGGCATCAGAGGGTCAAGCTCTGGAGCTGTTCATATTTTCCCGAGCTCCTGCCCTGTGTCCCTCAGCCCCCAAATCCCCTGAGCCCCACCCTCCATCACCTGACCATCACATCAGTCTCAAACACAGCGGCTCCACATTCCGCGGTCTTCCGCAGGGACATCAGGGTGTTCTCGGGGGCCAGCTGGGAAAGAGAGGTGGTAATAGGGAAGGGCGGGAGTTTGGGGACCTACAGGCCTGGCCCCTGCAACGGACAGGAGCTGATTCTCCTTGCTCTTCCAGAATCTTGCCCGTTACTCACCATGGGGGCCCCTCGGTGTCCCACCAGCCCAGGCTTAGTGGGTAAGTCTGTGGGTTCCATGATGCAGGGTGAGGAGATGAATAGGGGGGCCAGGTAGATGACCAGGGCAACTCCAGAAAATAGGAACAGTAGCAGAATCTTGGGACCTGTGGGGATTAGGACAGACTTTGGGGAAAGGCATTGTTGGAGCTCTAGAGAGAAGGCAGAGTGCAGGTACAGCACACTGGGTGAGCAGCAGGAGGCAGAAGCACTAACAGCCAAAGAGGATGAGTAGGGGGGGTGTAATTGGCACCTCTTGGGCGGATACGGTAGAAGGTATCAGCCACAGGCCAGGCCAGGAGGGTGATTCCAGCGACTGCTCCAATATGAAGGAATGGGGCTGTGGCCTGTGGACAAGAGCTGGTGAGCAGGGCTCTTCTTCCTAGTGCCCTTCTCCCTCCTCTCTTAGGGCCTGACTGTTGGAGTTCAGAGCCACCTGCAGTTTGGGGGGACCAGGAAGCAGTATATTCTGGGATTGGCCACAGGCCACGCCATCCACTGGAGATCTGCCACTCACCTGCAGTGACAGATGTAAGCTATGCCACTCCTGTCGCCATTTGATGTCCAGTCCCACAAGGCCAGTGGCCACAAGAAGCATAATGAGGAGCAGCAGCACCTGAAGGGTCAGGGATGAATGGGTCTCTCTTTGTCAACCTGGACTTTTGATTACCTGGGCTGCCCCTCCCTCTGTTGAGGCAGGATCTCTCCCTTCCTCTGACACATCAGCTTTCCTTCTTTGACTCAATAAATATACTGGGTTTCAGGATCTGAACTTGACCCCATGGATCTACAAATGAAGTCTTCAATATGAATACATGACCAGTGAAACTCCACATCATGTACAACCACAAGAATGGGATCCTAAGTTATACTCTATGTATGTATGATATTTCAAAATATACTCTATTGTCATATATATCTAAACAGAACAAATAAAAAAGAAAACAAAAATGAAGTCTTCAGCAAACAGCCTGCCAAGCCCTGGGCCTAGTGGCTCCCTCTCCCACTCACTATCACCCTCACTGTACCTTGTGGAGACTGTGCAGATGCAGAGGTTGTCCACAGAGCTGCAGGAGCAGGGCCAGGAGCTAGGGGTAGAGGGTAGTAGGACTTAGGAGGTGCCAAAAGCAGGGCAAGGTCACTATAAAGGGTTTTGCATTCTAGAACCTCCCTCCCACCCAAGAATTATCCTCCTCCCCTCAGTGGCCAGGATGAGAACAAGAGGGCAGAGGTGAGCAGGAAAGAAGGGCTGAGGTCAGGGTTAGGTTGGCTGTCCCTTTACCCACCAATAGCAAGGATGCATATGTGACCAGTAGAGAGATGACCAGCAGGAATGCCAGGGACCAGTCCATCCAGTGTCCCCAGTGGCGGAATAAGAATCTGTGGGAGGGGAGAAGGAGGTATCTAAGTGGGGGAAGGGCTCTCATTAGTGACCTGAGGGGATTTGGGGTGGGTGGATCCAGGAGGACCAGAAGGAGTGAGGGAAAGTCCATGGGGCCAGGGCTCCAAGGACTGGGGAGATTTCATGGAAGGATTTTCTAAGAAGGTTGGAGAGTAGGAGAGCTAGGGCTGGTCAATGATCAATGGTTAAGGCTGAGCACCCAAGGGTCCCTAGGGAGGGGAGTAGGTTGACATATATGCTGAGGACAGGGTGGGGCCCATGACACACTCATTGAAGTTGTGCAGGTCATTGAGAAGGATGAGCCCGATGTACAGCCAGCCCAGGGAGAGGAGGAAGGTGAGGAAGAGCAGGCCAAACCAGATACAGTCGCACTGTAAAGGGGCAGGAGAGAAGCTCACAGATGATGGATCCCCATCTCGCGCTCAGAGTCCCCAATGGGTGGCAGCTCAAGAGAGCTTCCTGCCATGCATTGGGCTGCTCTGCTCTGGGCTGCTCCTTCCATATTTGAGGGAGATTTTCTTTCTGGGGAGAGAAAAACCCCTTCCTCCCAGCTGCCTAGGAGCACAATTGGCCTCCTTATCCCCTCGATCAGCGTCTGCCTTCTGCCTTCCAGCCTCCCCCCCAACCCTACTCCACCTTGCTTGTTTTCATCCTCTCTTTGGGGCATTTCCTCCAGTGGCAGCTATACAGGCAGTGGAGGCAGCGGGCCCAGACGGAACAGCAGCCAGGGGCCATGGTGAAGGCCTGGGGGAAGGGACACTCGGCCATCAGGGACCCTGGAAGAGGACATATCCCAGCCTCCCTCCCAGACATCTGAGGAGCCCGTGGGAGGGGCAGTCCTGGGCCGCTGCTCAGCAACGGAGGGAGGTCATGGCCCAAAGTGCTGGATTGTATGAGGTGAATAACCGTGGCTCCATGCCTGGCAAAGAGTCTCTGGGGTCATTCTGTCCCCTTGATTCTCCATACCTGGAAGGTCAGTGGGACACCCAGGAGGTCCAACCTTTTTGCAGGCAGAATGCATACCCACTCTCTCCAGCTCCTCCCTATTTAACTGCATCCAGCTCTGGGGTTGGAGTGCTTACCCAGGGTGGAAACTCAGGAAAACTGCCCCAGGGTGGGGCAAACTCAGTTCAGCAAGTTGAGGCAGATCTGGCCAAGCTTGAGGCAGCCCCATGTTAAGTTACCTTCCACCCCAGGAAGCAGGAGTAACCTGAAGCAGAGGTTCCAGCTCTGACCTGGGGCTAAAGGAGGCCTAGCTAGTTGGCTAGTTGCTATGGATACAGAGATTGTACAAACCACAAAGCCCTGACTGAAAGATTCTCTGTGTCCACTTCCCAGGGGGTAGGGGGCACTGCCAATAAGAGAAAGCTTTGAGGGGGAACAGGTTGCCTGGGTCACTTCCAGACTTCTAAAGGAACCATTTTTGTATCTGCACACTTCTAGAAAATCCAAGCCCTCCCACCCTAGTCTTGTCCTTTCCTGCCCAGTCATCCAGCCCAGTCACACCCCCCACCATCAGAAACCCAGTCCCGCCTTCCCCGCCCCACCCTCTAAGTTAGCTTCGGTGAAAGTACAACACACACAGGGCAAAGGTGTGTATGTGGGGGTGTGGTTGTCTTGGGGCAGGGGCTCCTTTTGCCTTGGGCTTCTGGGTCTGGCTGATCCTCTAATGGGTTGGATATGTGATTATGGTTCTACATGAGAGTGTGTGCAATTTTTTAGGGTACGTATGCATGTGTGCACCAGTGGCTGTCAGGATGAATGGGTTTCTAGATGACTTGGAGTATGTGAAGGAGCTCTTGAATACATCTAAAGTATATGTGTGTGTGTGTGTGTGTGTGTATGTTTGTGTGGTCTAAGAAACAGGACCCTTTGCCATCTAGGCTCCCTTGAGGCTGTGGAATCTTAGGGGAAAATACAGTGGCTGGGCCTCTTCAAGGAGGATGGGTGTGGCTGCTCCTCAACTGACCCCCTTACTCTATGCTCACCTTAGGAAAGGAGGGATGGGGCAGGGGGAGTGGGGGGTTAGACTGGGGGGAAGGAAATCTCTCCCCCCTCCCTGAACCCATTCCCAGGAGTCAGCCAACCCAGAGGAAGGCCCCTGGGCTGTTGTAGCCTGCTCTGGGCTCTGATCCACACATCTTGCCTCCCCTAGGGTCCTATCCTTGCACCCCAGATTGCCTTCTAGACTCCCACCTCCCTCCAGGAGCTACCTGTAGGATCTGAGCAGCCCGAGAACCCCAAGCAGGGGATCTGACAAGGGCTCTTCTCAATCCCTGGGCCGGTAATTATCCGGTGGAACCAGTCTTCACCTCCCAGCTCCCGCCTGTAGCCCCCAGCCTTCCCAAGCCCTCACACCTTATCTCAGCGGCAGCTCTGCTCTGGTCTCTGCTCTGCACTGCTTCTCAGCTCCACTCCGAGTTGTCTGCCTCCTCCCTCTTCCAGTCCTTGGCTCAGCCCCACCGGTCAAACAGGTGGCACTGTTGCCACCTACAGGAGGATGTGTGGGTCCTCTCTGAAGGCCTGCTGCTGCTCTATGGCCTGGCTTGGCCAGGGTGGGAAGACAGGAGGAAGCAAGTGGGAGGGAGAGCAGCTCTGCTTCTTTACTCGCTGGCGGTCAGGGGGCTTGGGGCGAGGAATTCCTTTGTGCAGCCTTCCCCATCCCTCTGTCCCTCCTCCTATTCCCCTCCCAGTCACTGCCGGGGCTTTGTCCTGGCTCAGGGAGGCGAGGGCTGAGGGCACTAGCGGCAGCTGGAGGCTGGGAGGGGGGAGGTGACCACGCAACTTTGCAACTTGGCAGTGAGAAGGGGCCCTGCTAGCCCCCTGGAAACGCGCTTGTGTGAGGAAGTCTAGCTAGCATCCAGTCTCAAGCTCCCTGGGCATACAGCTTTGATTCGTTAGCCTGCCTGTCTTCCCTCTTGGGCTCCTACTTTTAATTTTGCAAGGTACATCACTAAGACTTGTAGTTGAAAGCTACTTCCTGAATTCGGGGTAACAGGTTGCTTTGTTTCTGGACCAGGGGTCCCTAGGGTCCTTGTGGATCTGGGGTGACAGTAGCCTGTTCCTTGGCTCGCTACTCCACGCAAGATGTTCATTCAGGTCATGCTGAGACTTGTATCATTCCTGCTGCCATGTCCCCAGAGCATCAAGTCTCTATGAATCACTGTGAGGAGTGTATAGTATGTTGAGGTTTCAGGCTTTTTGGAAGATGAACACACACAGAAGATGCTGTTACCTAGCATCAGCAGGAGAGGGTGGCCTAGCAAGTTAATTTAGTGTAAAGCGCAGAGGCTGGCATGGGCTAGGGGCTGGGGACTGGCTTGATGGGCTGATCCTCTCTGCATTCTGGCTGATGCAGTGACTTGAGGTCCAGGGGCTAGCACAGTGTTGGTGGGAAAGAATATTGTCTCTAGGGATAAGCCAGCTCCCCCTCCCCCTACAGGCACTGGATTTCAAACAGTGAGAAGGAAGACTGGCTCTCCTCTGCCAAGAGCTGGTCCCCTCCCTCTCTGCCTTTTCATTGTATCCAGAGGCTCTAGTTGGCAATGGCAGAGGCTCCCTTGCTCTCTCAGAATTAAAATGCAAAGAGAAGCAGGGCTGCTTGCTGGCAGGAGGCCAGGGAGGGCCAGTGGGTCACCCAGTCCTCGGCAGGCTTCATTCTAGGCAGGTTGTTGTTCAATTTCCTTTGCTTAGACTGTGGTGGATTCTAGAGTCTCAGCTTTTAAGTTCTTGGGGATGGTGTGGGAGCTTTGTAACTGGGATTCAATATGCACAAATATGAATCCCTGGGCTTGTGAACTCCCAAAAGGCTACATGTCCAATCAGGAACCTGTGTATGATGTTCCAGGGCTGGCCCCCTTTTAGCTTTAAGCAGAGATGGAGAACACTCTGAAAGGAGAAAGCAAGTAGCCAGCACTGTTCTGTCCTAGAACTGAACAGCAGTGTGGTCCCACACCAAGAAATTGGGCTGCAGGGCATTAGAAAGTGATACATTAGCTAGGTATGATGGTGCATATCTATAATCTCAGTGACTCAGAAGGCTCAGATAGGAAGATCACAAATGTGAGGCCAGTGATAGCAACTTAGCAAGGCCCAAAGCAACTTAGTGAGACCCTGTCTCAAAATAAAAATTAAAAAGGGCTGGGGATGTGGCTCAGTGGTAAAGCATGTCTGGGTTCAATCCCCAGCACACACACACACACACACACACACAAAAGTCACACATCAGATAGGTAAAGGTCTTAGCTTTATTATTCCAAACTTTATGATTCTAGATAAGTTACCTAACTTCTTTGTACATCAGTGCTATACTTTGGACCTGGAATGTTTCTCAAAGGCTCATGTGTTAAAAACTTGGTTCTCAACCTATGGCACTCTTTGGGAAGGTGTGGAACCTTTAAGAGGTGGGGCCTAGTGGAAGGTGCTAAGTTCATTGGGAATGTGCCCTTGAAGGGGACAGTGGGACCCCAGCTTCTTCCACTTGTTTGCATTCTGGCCACGAGGTGAGCAGTTTTGCTTCACCATATGCTTCTACCATGATATGCTGCCTCATTACAGGCCCCAAAGTAAATAGAACCAACAAACTATGTAGTAGAACCTCTGAAACTATGAGCTAAAATAAAACTATTCTCTTCAGAAACTGATTATCGCTGCAGTGAAGCTGACTAACACACTGTTTCCTCATCAGCAAAATAAGCATTTTTTTGTGAGGAGCAAGTAAAATTATGGCAGGAACATGGAGATGCTTAATAAATGTAGTTCCTTCCTCCCAGATCTGGAGGCAGGCAGTTTTTAGAGTGGAGGTCTGGCCACTGGCCTTGCTACTGTTATTCGAGTTTCTTAGGGTAGCAAAGCAACATAAGATAAAATATGGTAATCTATACTCTCCTCTGAGAAAGAGAGTAGCTATACAAAAAGACAGGATGGGCTGGTGGTGTAACACAGTGGTAGAGTTCATGCTTAGCACATGTGAGGCCCTAGGTTCCATTCCCTAGCACTGCAAAAAAAAAAAAAAATGGTAAGCAATTTCCCCCAAAAGGTAGGTTCAAGAACTTTTTTAAAAAATATATTTTTAGTTGTAGATGGACAAAATATCTTTATCTATTTATTTATTTATTTTTATGTGTTGCCAAGGATTGAACCCAGTGTCTCACACATGTGAGGCAGGTGCTCTACCACTGAGCTATAGCCTTAGTCCCATCAGGAACTTTTAATCAATATCCTTACAGCTTTCCTAGGGGCTAGGGAACACAGGTTGAATTTTGTTTCTCTATCTAGCACCAAAGGATCTTCCCAAACAGTAGATGGGCTAAATTTTATTTATTTATTTAACATTTAAAAATATTTTATTTACTTAAGTAACATGGAAGACAATTGAGGGTCCTGTTAAAATACTTAAAATCCATACTCAGGGCAATAAAGATCCCTGCCCATTCTTGATGTGGGGTAAAGAGTTTGAGCCAAGCCTCCATCCTGGGCCAGGCTCCTCCATTAAGCTGAGACAATTTATAGGGAAAAGCCTTGGCCTCATCTCCATCAGGAGACAGACATAACTGCTCACAAATGAAAAAAAAAAAAAAGCTAGATTGTGCTGAGGACTGGTTCCTGATGAGTCATTGGAAGGTCAGTTGGTTTTCTCTTCAGTAGGTGGCTCAGCACCTTCTGGAGAAGAAAGAGTAGTAGTCTGGGAAGGGGCTGGAGACTAAGGGTCAACATTCAACAAACTTCCCCTTCCCTTTAGTATCACTCTGTCTCTTTTCTTAACAGCAAGAAATCTGAAATCCAGAGAAGTCATTAGAAAACCCCTGTTGGCTGCAACCTGAAAATGTCTTTTAAGGCAGACGGGGTAGAAATGGTGACTTCAGCTTCAGTGGGCATCTTCTTCAATAGGGGAGCAACCAGAGAAGAAGCTGGTATTGCTGGCCAGAGCTCGCTTCTTTTTCTTCCCTGGAGCCTTATTTTCTCGGGCTTCTGTTGCTGTATGTTTCAGTTCTGGGAAGTTCAAGGAGGGCACAGCTAGAGTAACCTTCTTTAATAGCACCTGCTCCACATCATACATCTCTTTCAAAATCTAGGAAGGACAGACACAAGTTTGAATAGACTTTGGAAAAAAGGCAGTACAAATGCTTAACAAAATCCCAGTAATACTTGGTATCCCCTAAGATTGCTCTATTAAATAAACAAACAAACCACTCCAGTCAATGCCCAATTTCCAGTTCCCAGAAAGTGGATAATAATTTTTTTCAAATCAGACTCTGTCATAGCTAGTGCAGTGATGGATGCTAATATAGTTTTCCAGTGCCTGCCTTATAGCCAACCTACCTTGCTGTTGGGAGTGGCACAGACGGGGTTGAAGAAGCTCAATCCTGGGGTCACCTCTGTGGGATCCTCCAGTTTGAAGGAGCCTTCGGAATCCTGGGTCCGTTCAACAGTGCCCAAGCTATCCTGAGAATCAGCCAGACGGGCATATTCTAAATTTGGCTACCAGGGTTACAAAATCAGTATGCTCCTCTCTAGCCAGGGAGGTCCCAGTTCTAATCAGTCAATCTAAGCTTGACTGGTCAATCTAAGCAAGTCTTAGGGAGACCACGCCTGGGCGGTCATAGAGCTTGACATGCTCTGTCCCTGAAGGAATGAAGCAATGCTTGGGGGTAGCCTCTGAGGCAGAGGTCTCAATAGGATAGCAGCACAGGACACAAGGCTAGATTTCAAACAAGGCCAACCAAGTCTTGGTCTTTCTTTCTTTTTGGTTGTTGCTGGGGATTGAACCCAGGGTCTTGTGCATGTAAGGCAAGCTCTCTACCAACTGAGCTATATCCTCAGCCCTTGGGTCATTTCTTTGATTAAACTTCTCCTCTCTATAATCTATGATAGCACCACTATAGGGTGTTGCCTGTATTAGTATTTCTTTTTTTTTTTTAATATATATTTTTTAGTTCTCGGCGGACACAACATCTTTGTATGTGGTGCTGAGGATCGAACCCGGGCCGCACGCACGCCAGGCGAGCGCGCTACCGCTTGAGCCACATCCCCAGCCCCAAGTATTTCTTTTAGGTAAGGAAACTATGTCCAAGACAGAAGTCGCTTAGGTAACAAGGTGACTCTGTGTAGAACTTGGATTAGAATTATATAGCCTGTTGTTATGGAAACAGGCCTGGATTAAGAGTCAGAAAGCCTGGCATCTAATCAAGTGAGTCACTTAAACTTATCTCTGGGCTTTAGTTTTCTTTTCTGTAACATGGAAGCAATGGACTAGACCAGTAGTTTTTATAACTGAAATCCTAAGAGGAAGTCCAATATATGAATAAATAAATTTGGCTGAAATGTGTTTGAGCCCCTTCAGGCCACACCTGTTAGCCCAGAAGCCCTTCCATGTAATAATCAACTACAGGACTCTAGAAACCAAAAAACCATGGAAATAAGGTCCTTACTACTTCTATGATTCTTATCTTGATCTCTAGCTTGCTGTTTTAGTTCTCTGATGCTTACCTATCTTCTAAGTATTTTAATAGAAGACCCATGGCAAAACTGTTTATGTGTAGTTGGTCAAGAAATGCATGATGAACGATCATTAGACTACACTTGGTAGACTTATTTTATGTCCTATGGAAAGTTGTAGCAATAAGTTTTGCCATGGACATAGGTAGGTGTAAGGCAAGTATAGGGATCTGATCTGCTTGATACTATTCTTTTCAGGGCACATTTTGTTGCCCTGATTCTGCTATCCTGGGAGGAAAAAAAAGGAAGACAGCTACATTTACATAATACAGTAAGAGTCACAATGACTATTAGAGAGACCTGGTTCCTGTGGGTCTTCTCCTAGAGCCATGGAATAGCTGGTTCCCATGGAGAGGGTCTAATAACTAATGACTCAAGATGTCAGAAGGATTAACTTCTTTCCTGGAAGTTGCCAGCTCAGCATGTGGCTCTTACAGTTCCAGCTAAGCCTTTGGACTAGTTTGATCCTGCATGTCTATATGCCTGTAAATGCCTGCTTTTCTGTTCCGTGTTCCTGCCTCTGAAAGTGTACAGAAACTTTACAATTGCACACTTAGGAATCTCATGGGAAGAGCTGAGGTTTCTGAAGGGGGTGTGTAGACAGGTGAGCAGGGAGAAAGGACTGAAGACTATGCCTTTTTTCTGGGTGCAGAGAGTAGGAGAAGGGTAGGAAGAGCTACATAGGAGACTCCAGGTTGCAGGGTAGAAGGCAGAAAGAAGTTGGAAACTAATGGGAATCATGAGGGAATGGTGAGGGGTAATGGTTGAGGGGAAATGGTATTGGTCCTACCTGGCCTTGCTGGCGGTTCCGACACTTTGTGGGGTCACAGCTACAGGCTACGCCACAGTCTGACTTTTGCTTCCTGCACCCACATTGCTTGTTTCCACACCAGCCCTTGCAGGAACACTACAAAACAAGTTTGTGGAAAGATACATTACTGAAAGGATTAGAAGCCTAGTTTAAAGTGCCTTCCCTTCATTTGCAAGCCTGTATAGAAAAGAAATGGAAAGTACCATCATCTGTATCAAACTTCAATCTTTTCAGTCATCTCTTTTTGTGAAATAATGATCACCAATAACTATCACAGGTTTAACTGAGAACATGTCATGCTTGGCAAATCCATTTTCTGTTTTGAATAGTATACTTGAAAGAGAAACGAGGGATAGCAATAATAATGCAAGGTGATTGATGGACTCCTTTTTTGTTTTGTTTGGTATTGGGGATTGAACTCAGGGGCACTCAACCACTGAGCCACATTCCCAGCCCTATTTTGTTATTTTATTTAGAGACAGGGTCTCACTGAGTTGCTTAGGGCCTTGCATTTGCTGAAGCTGGCTTTGAACTCACTATCCTCCTGCCTCAGCCTCCCAAGGTGCTGGGATTACAGGCATGTACCACCATGCCTGGCTTAGATTCCTTTTTTAAAAAATATTTTTTCTAGTTGTTGATGGATATTTATTTTATTTATTTACATGTGGTGCTGAGAATCAAACTTAGTGCCTCACACATGCTAGGCAAGCGCTCTACCACTGAGCCACAACCCTAGCCCTAATGTTTTGACAATTTTATGGGCAAAGTGAAGAATTGCGAGCTGGATGGTAGTATACTTAGGTATATTTAAGGCCTGAGCATAGTTGCTTGATAATTGTATTTTCATCCAATTCACGTTTCTACATTTTGTCCAGTGTCAGCCTGGGCTTTTTTTTTTTTTTTTTTTTTTTTTTTTTTGCTAGTGGGGATTTATCCTAGGGGTACTTAACCACTGAGCCGCATCCCCAGACCTTTTTATATTTTATTAGAGACAGGGTCTTACTGAGTTGCTAAGTGCCTCATTAAGTTGCTGCAGCTGGCTTTGCACTTGTGATCCTCCTGCCTCAGCCTCCTAAGCTACTGGGATTACAGGTGTGCACCACCATGCCCAGCTCTTTGTCAGCACTTTAATCATTCAACATTTTAACAAAGAATTGATGGAATGAAATAAAATCATTTACATTTCTTAATATTTTTTTAGTTGTAGATGGACATAATACTGTCATTTATTTATTTTTATTTGGTGCTGAGGATCGAACCCAGTGCCTCACATGTGCCAGACAAGTGTTCTACCACTGAGCTACAACCCCAGCCCAAATCATTTACATTTGATAGCACTTTATAGTTTTCAGAGTATTTTCATATACGTAAATATGAACTCTCACAACCAGTTTACAAGGTAGGCTTATTTATCAGCTCTAACAATAGCAAAAATGATTATTATTATTTTTTATACCTTTGTTTTATTTATTTATTTTTATGTGGTACTGAGGATCGATCCTAGCACCTCGCACGTGCTAGATGAGTGCTCTACCGCTGAGCCACAACCCCAATGCTGGAAGGATTATTAATAGGTAAGAGAAAAAAGTTGCAATCCAAAAATATTTTGACAGGCTGGAATTATAAGTTGAAAGTAGAAAGAAAAGATCCAAATAGGAGTAAATTAAATTTGCTATTTGGGTCCCCCCCCCTTCAAATCATCCATATAAATATAATATGGAGAGAAATCTAACTTAAAAGTAGTTTGTGCAGAAAGGGCCTAGGGATTTGAGATGTGAGCAAACTCTCTGTGTCAACAGTGTGAAATAGCTGTCAAAAGGCAAATGTAGTCAGGCAGAAATTTGGAGTTCAGATCATATGGGGAGCAATTATATCATGATACCCTGGGTCAGTTGAAGCCTATTTGAAATAATGAATCCCATTTTAGGGCACCATAATTTTTCACATATACAAAAGCATAGACAACAATAATAAGAAAAACCTCACTCATGTCCCTACTACCCCCTTAATAAGGTTTCCTACCCTGACCCTTTCTTAACCTCATTTGCCTCTCTCTCTCAGGAGTGAACAGTGTCCTGAATTACTGTAGGTGTTTATCATCCCGATGCATGTCTTTTACTGCATATGAATTTTTAAAAAAGTATTGTCTCAAATTTTAAACTTAATATAAATGGTAACTTATTTTATGTTGATACATTTAGCTTTAGTTGCATTCTAAAAACAGTTTATCTATTCTTCTGATAGTGACATTCTTCACTATTACAAACAAGGCTGTCATAGTAATAGCCAACATTAATATGTGCCTGACATTCTTATAAAGGTTTTCCCTATATTAAACCCATTTAATCAATATGCACATTTTCTTTTACACACATTGAGTTTTTTGTGCAAATATGTTTACTAAAGAGGAAATTAAACAAAAAAAAAGTGGGTGACCAGATTATAGGAAGCAACGCTATAAGAAAAATAGTGGAACGGGTGGAACAGGCAGACATTATGTTAAGGAAAATAAGTCAGACACAGAAAGACAAGTACCAAATGGTCTCTCTTATATGTTCAAGGTAAAAAGCAAGTTGACCTGAATGTAGAATAGTGATTAATATCAGTTGGGAAGGGTAAATACGTGGGGGAAGAGGATGGAGGGTGGATTTGATTAGTGCACAATATATGCATGTGTGAAAATTTCAAACTAAACCCCATGGATATGTATAATTAACATATATAAATAAAAATAAGATAATTGCCTGAGCTTGATGGAGCATGCCTGTAATCCCAGAGACTTGTGAGGCTGAGACAGAAGGATTGAAAGTTTAAGGCCAGCCTCAGCAACTTAGTGAGATCCTGTCTCAAAATTAAAAATAAAAAGGGCTGGGAATGTGGCTCAGTGGTTTAGCACTCCTGGTTTCAATCCCAGTACCAGAAATAACAATAATAAAATAAAATAATTATATAAAGAAAGAAAATGGTAGAAGAAACTGGGATAGTTTGGCCTGGAAGAGACATGTAGGAGTCAGAAGGGACATCAATGAACTTCTAAAACCTGGTTTGATGCACAAAGCCCTTTTCTAACATCCCTGGTCTAGGTATCTGAAGCTCTATTTATCCAAAGATGATGACAGTTTCTATAACTTTTAACCCCAGGACCCAATTTTGCCATCTGGAATGACATGGAGTCAGTTTAATCTCATTTTAATGGCATAGTCATTCAAATATAATTTTTTTACTCCCCAGATTTCCCTAATTCTGTCCAAAGCTAAAGACACTTAGTTTCCTCAATGATTTACCAAATGATATGATTTCCAAGTATCCTCATCACCCTGAGTACACACCAATTTTTCAAAGTTCATTTTTAATTGTGAGATCCAAAAATGAACACAACTTTCTTCACAGTGTGGAGTATCCACTGTGAAATATACTATGACAAACACTTTCCTTGCTATGGATCTGATAGTCTAGTTAATGAAGCCTAGGGTCACAGTTGCTTGTTTTTTTCTTCTTATCACATCTTTGGAGCTGACAATGATGGTTCATGCCTGTTATTCCAGCTACCTGGGGGGCTTAGGCAGGAGGATCCCAAGTTCAAGGGCAGTCTCAGCAACTAAGCAAGACCCTGTCTCAAAATAAAATTTAAAAGGGGCTGGCACTGGGGCTGGGGCTCAGTGGTAGAGCACTTGCCTGGCATGTGTGTGAGTACTGGGTTTGATCCTCAGCACCACATAAAGATAAATAAATAAAAATAAAATTATTGTGTTCATTTACAACTAAAAAAAATTTAAAAAGCCTGGGAGGGGCTGGGGTTGTGGCTCAGTGGTAGAATGCTTGCCTAGCACGTGCAAGGCCCTGGGTTCGATCCTCAGCACCACATAAAGATAAATAATGTTCATTTATGACTAAAAAAAATAAAATAAATAAAGTTATTGTGTTCAACTACTTCTAAAAAATAAATTAAAAAAAAACTAACTAAAAAGGCTGGGGATATAGTTCAGTGGTAGGAAGTGTGAGCCTCTGGATTCAATCCCTAGGACTGCAAAACCAAACCAGACAAGACAAAATAAAATATCTTTGTGGACTCATACTGAATTTGTAATCAAATTCAAGTCATTAAGTCTTTATCATATGAGAATCATCACTTTTGCTCTGTAGTTGTAAAGATAAAGAAAACCATGAGAACATCTTATTTTTTACTGATTATGAGGATATTATAAATGATTTAATAAAATTTGAAAATCAAAATCATGATTTTTAATAGTTGTATTTAATTTTCATTTTCATCATGTGGACAAGCCAGTTTATTTAACTAATCTCCTAATGTTATATACTGTTTTTTCCCCGTACTAGGGATTGAACCCAAGAGTGCTTTACCACTGCAGTTCCTTTTTTTTTTTTTTTGAGATAATGTCTTGCTAAATTGCTGAGGCTGGCCTCCAACTTTGATTCTCCTGCCTCAACCTCTTGAGTAATAGGCATGTGCTACTGTGCCAGCTTAAGACTGTTTTCAAATAAATTGTTCACTAACATAAATCATGTTGCAGTGGATATCCCTGAATGACAAGGCCCTCCAATCTGCCCCTCTGACTTTACCTGTGCTGTTTGCTCTCTTCTACTTCTCAACACACTCTAGCCACTCATGCCTTTTCTACTGTTCCTTGAGATGCCAAGTTCATTCCTGTCATGAGCTCATTGCATTTGCTATTCTTCCTCTGATTTTTTCCTGACTTTCTCTTTTGTTCAGATCTCAGACATCTATCCACTCTTTTCCTAACCTATCATTCTCAATGGTTTCTCTATATTTTCTTTACTTTTTCTACATCACCATCTAAAATTATTTTGTTTTTCTGTCTCTTTCCACAAGAATGTGTTTCATGAAGGCAAAGTTCTTAAACTCTATTGTTGTATTCTCAGTACCTAAAAACAGTACATGGCATATAGATACTCACAAAAGTTTCGTTGAATGAATACATCTATTTACATACCAATGTCTAGTTCCTTAGTATAAATTCCTACATGTATAGGAAGAAATAGGATAGGGTCAAAGGACAGGAAATCTTTTAAAGTATATGTGCTGTCAAAACAAGAACAACAGGAACATTTTTAAGGCTGTTAATATTTTCAGGCGGGTGTATTGGTGCACACCTGTAATCCCAGCTACTACAGAGGCTGAGGAAGAAGGATTGCAAGTTTGAGGATGGCCTTGACAATTTAGAGAGACCCTGTCTCAAAATAAAATTTAAAAAGGTCTGCTCAGACATAGAGCACCTGTGGGTTCCACCTCCAGCATGAAAAATCATCATCATCACCATAATCTTAGCCATACTTGCCAACTCTAGTCATTATGATAATAAAAAAAAATTTAAGGGAGGATGGGAGGGAAAGGGAGATTACTAAGAAGTAAGATTCATCAAATTATGTATGGGCATGGGCATGTATAAATATGACATAATGAATCCTACTATTATATATAATTATAACCACCAATAAAAAATGATATTGGGAATGGTGGTTCACACCTGTAATCCCATTGACTCGGGAGGCTGAGGCAGGAGGACTGCCAAGTTCAAAGCCAGTCTCAGCAACGTAGTGAGGTTCTAAGCAACTTAGCAAGACCCTGCCTCAAAGTAAAAAAAATAAAAAGTGCTGGGAATATAATTCAGTGGTAAAGTGCCTCTGGGTTCAATCCCTCGTATCAAAATTTGTTTTTAAAAAGTGAAAAATTATTTTTTATTGTTTTCAATAAGACAGAACAAAAGATAAAATTCTATGACATGTCCTAAAGATACCTTACCAGGATGACATTGGTCTATTGATGGTTGTAGCCTGGGTACATTCCTTCAGCCATTTACAAATTCATCTAAATGCTTAAAAAATGTTCTGTTACCTTGTCCTTGTTTCTATATTTTTATCCAAAGAGATAATATAAACGATGCATCTGAAGAACTGTCATAAAGAACAATAATTAGACTTTTACATTGCTGAGACCCATTGGGAAGCCAGGCACAGTGGCGCATACTTATAATCTCAGCTACTGGAGCAGTCAAATCAAGAGGATCACAAGTTTGAGGCCAGCCTCAGCAACTTAGGGAGACACTGTCACAAAAACAAAAACACTAGGACAGCTCATTTCAGCTAAACAAGGAACATCTTTCTAACAAGTGGAATACAATGAGCTGCCTGTGAGTTTCCCCTTATGCTAGTTTTTTTTTTTTTTTTAATATTGATGGACCTTTATTTTATTCATTTATTTACATGTGGTACTGAGAATTGAACCCAGTGCCTCACACATGCTAGGAAAGCACTCTACCATTGAGCCTCAACCCCAGCACTCCCCATGCTAGTTTTTAAGCAAGCAGATGCTAAACACTCTGTAATGATAGTACAGAACAGCCATGACACACAAGACATATATAGTCACATGAGTGTCACCTACATGAGGTGTAGCTTCATCCTTATTGTCTCTCATCCCAGGAATCAGGTCAGAATGTCAGAGAGGTAGTAAGACTTTGACACAGACATAACCGTATATGTATAATATATATGTGGTGTGTGTGTATGTGTGTGTACACCAACTACTGGCAATTTTGCAAGTTTGCAAACTCCTTTCCTCAGAGGCTTTAGACTGATAGACCCAGCCTGATTTTCTCTCAAAATTGGGAGCCATCTCGCCACAAAGCCATGAAAAGCTGATTTTGGCTTTACTATAAATTACTGCAAATTCTGAACCTGCTTGGAATGCCTGCCCATGCCTTGAACTCACCCATGCCAGGCTCTCTGACCAGATAGCAGCCCTCTCTGAAACTTTAGTGACGCCTCACAAATCTTGGCCTTCCCTGGCCAGATAATGACCCTCTCTGAGGCTCTAATGGTCCTCATAAATTCTGATGTTGGGGCCAGCAAAAAATGTAAGCTACCATTAGTGTGATGCTTGTCAGAGTTCTGTTATCTGTAACCCCACTTTGTGTAACTTTCTGGGCTCTAAAGCTGGGCTGCAGGAAAGCTGCTGCTGCTGTCTTGTTTCCCGTGGTTTTGGGAGGGAGAGGCAGCCCAGCCAGTCGAAATAATAAGCTTGCTTTAATTTGATTTTGATTGGAGTCAGTGGTCTTTTCTTGTGTCCTGGTCTAACATTTTGGAGTTCCCCAGCGAGATGACCCTGCCAGACCAGATCACAAGACTAGACTGCTGGAAATTCTGAAGCCGGCCTTCGCTCCAGGGCTCCGGGCTGGAGAGCCACTCTAGGGGGTGCGCACCTTGAGACGTTCCAAGGCCTCGGAGTGAGCCTTCGGTCCCCGGAGCACTGCAGTGAACTGCCGCACTAAAACTATCAGCAAGCACCTGGTGGAGGCCTCCATAGGTAAGTGGCGCCTTTATAACATCTGGTATCCGGTTAAGGGAGATCTCTTCTGAAGACAGAGAGGTGACCTGGCGAGGCTCACATATACTCCTGTTCCGGACAGTAACGAGAAATCGTTCTGTCCTCTGTTCTGTTCTGTAGGGAATTCCTCTGGAAGGGTAGAGAGGTGCAGACAGGCAAGCACGCGCTCCTACCCCGGGAGCTTTGGCAAGCCGTTGCATTGCTCCTCTGTTTTTCTGTTTCAGCGCCGGGTTTCTGTTTTCTTCTGTGTTCTATATGTTTTTTGTTTGTTTGTTTTTGTGCCTTTTGTTGTGTGACTTCTGTGGTAAAAACTTAAGGATATTGGACGTGAAAATGGGTAATAAAGCAAGTAAGCCTGACACCCCATTGGACTGTGTTTTAAGGAACTGCGATGATGAACTTTAGCCCCCTTTAATCTTGCAGTTAAAAGTTGGGTTTAGGTAATTGTTTAGTTTATGATTTCAGATAATTCATGCCAGAGAACTTAAATACTTAGGATGGAAAAGTAAAGAACTCTACTTCCAAGTTGGCAAGTAACTTCCCAATCATTCAGTTTTTTTCACCAATTTTGAATTGGGTAGCCTGGGAAAATTCACTGTGTGTACCAGTTCATTAATTTGGACAAGGATAGTAAATCATAGTATGGTATCTGTTGACAAAACAAGATGTAAAGATATAAAATTTTGTGAATTGTATCTTAAACTTGTATCATAATTTTCAACATCTGAACCTGAAAATTATGACTTATGGTTAAAATGCCTTAGACCTGAGGTGTCTGCTCAGAATATCAGTTTTTCCCTGCTCCTTCCAGACCTCAGCCAGGACTTATGTTGAAATGCAAATGAAAGAAGCCTGCAAGCTCAGTAGGAGACTGATCTGAGGCCTAAAAAAAAAGTAAATTGTATGGTATTTACTAATAACTGGCTAGTCATTTTTTCTAGGACTCTTGTTTTTTTTTTCTTAGATTCTGTATTTTTTTTTTTTTTTTTGAGCTCATGATTTTGATCCTACAGACCTAGGTTAATGTTTTTCTGATCAGTTCTATCTTTCACCAACTGTGGAGTTTTTGAAACATTGCAATGGAGATTTCACCTGCGAAAAGCTACAAGGCCTTTGCTATTGTTATGTGTGCACACTTGTTTTATGTGTTGTATGTCTATATATACATATGTCCGTATATCATATATATGATATACAAATTAACATATATAAGGAGCGCTCATAAAAACAAATTTTAAAAAGTGGATCCAAAGATCTTTAATTCATGTGATTTAAATGGTTCAATTTAAATTGGATAAACAGATAAAAATAAATGTCTTTAAATTTAAGCTGACAAGTTTTTCTAGGTGTTCAAAAAAACTAATAAAATATTAATGTCTATAAAATATATAATATGTCTTGGTTCTAGGACTTTTCTTTCAACAAGAAAAAATGGTTAACACTGTTCAATACATTTGTCTAATATTTTGATAAATAAGTAAAGTAAATTTGATATGGGATTACTCATTCATGAGTACTTTTATTAGATATCTGATTGATTTACTATATAAGTTTGTTTTTATAATCAGTCATGTGTTTATTAAGTTTTATTTTTTTCTAGAGCAAGCAACCATAAAAATTAAACAACTAGTTAAATAAGAACTGTTATTTTAGAGCATTGAACTGCCATTTCTTTAAAAGCTAAACTTGGTTAATATAGAAACATCAATGTAATTGTGATGCTATTAATGTGCTCATATCTTCCAGGTATACAAGTCTATAAGGTAGAAGCTTTAAAGAGCATTATATCAAGCTGGTGTTCTAAAGTTGTTTGGTAAAAAAAAATATATTGGGGATTTATTTACCTGTTATCAATAAGATATGTAAAGTTTTATGTTACTTTTTACATTGGGGAACAATTTAAATTTATTTTTAAGTGAATGAGAGTCTAATCTATGTAAAGGTTAAAAACTTTCAGCCTTTCTTTAATTCATGTTTTAAATGCGATATCATATGGTGTTAGCTAATGTTCATGTGACCTCAAACAATTTATGTAAACTTTGTAAAATGATATTTAAAAAGCAAAGATCAGCTTTAGATCTAGAACACTTAAGATTTATAAAGAGCCCTGCCTTACCTGAGATAAGGCTCTGTGTCCCATCTTACTGCATGTGAGAATGACTACAAAAGCAGTAGGCCAGATTTTAGTTCATTTAAAGTTATGTTCAAAAGTTGTTTTTTTTCTGTCAAGATTACTAGGATCTCAAACAGGGGATATAATGTATAACTCAGCCAAAATTCAGGGTAGCTATTACACAAACTAAATGTTTTTACTCTTGTTAATTTTATTTTGTAATTTCCTTATAAGTGATCTAAAGATTCCCTGTTAGTGTTTTACAGAAGTGTTGCTTTAAGAACACAACATGGGTTAATTTAAGATAATAAGCCATCACCTACAAGACAGGTAGGATAATACAGATCCCAATTAATAAAAAAAGATAAATAATTGTAAAGTTATAGTCATTAAAGCCCAGTACTCTTAATATAAGGCTGTTAAAATTTATTTGCTGGATGTTTAAGATTAAGTTTTAAAATTAAAGTTAAATGAAAAGGGCCAAGAAAACCAATATTTGGCTCTTGCCCTCTGAGTCAGTCTGAATCCAGGGAACAGGGGACCTCTCTAAAGAGCTTTGCAACTCTGGGCCACATAACCTCCCGATCAGGGAGATTAATGAGACCACTGGAGAACAGAAAGTCAATCAGTGCATTTGCTATGAAGAGGAGGGTCATCAGAGAAGGGAGACATCCCTGATGCTTCTGAGGGAAGCCACATGGTCAAGCAAGACCTGGACCTATCCTAGCGCAAATGGCACTAGCAGAACTGAGAAGCTGCTCTCAAGTTTCCCCAGGAATGACTCCCATAAAAACTCAGCTGACTTTTAACAATAGATAGAAATAAAAGTCAGTTTGACTGCTTCATCTTAAACACTTAGCAAAGACAGTTAAACCAAAACACAGCCATTCCTGGACATTTAAAATAATAATAATGATGATAATGATAATAATAATAATAATAATATTTTAAGGTATACACTTTATGTTAGCCTCTCAAAATAAGTAAGATTGGAGGCTACAAAGAAGGATTCTCAGACAGAAATGCCTGATAACTATAAAAAGAGACTATCAAGAGGAGCTGCCAGAGACAGTTTTTAGTTTAAGGCCTACAGATATTCCTAACCTGCACAGGTAGGCTTGGTGTTTGCTAGTATGATTATCTAGCCCTGAGTAACAGAATTAAAGGTTTCTCTATTAGACACAGAGGTCATACTAGTAAAAGGATTTTACATGATCAGATGATATTATTAAACTGTATCTTATGGAAAAGGACATCTGTAACACTAAAAGTTTAATGTTGTGTTTACATTCCTGATAACTTTAAAAATGTTAAAGATTTACATTTCTATATAAAGGCCTTGTCCACTCTGGCCTTATTATGGAGACAGCTTCTCCTGGTAAATATATATTATATATATATACACTAACTTCTCAGCCCTCACACCTCCTGATGAGGGAACTTCTATACAGCGACATGTTCCAGCTGCTGCAACATTTATTCAGTACTCATGGTTTTTGTTTCTCTCATAGAAGCACCCATCCCCAGATGACTTTACAACCTGTTCTTCCCCAACCAGACTTCAAATCGAACTGACTTCTAAAAGGAAACTCATGTCCCTCACGCCGTGCCCCCTCACGTCACCCCCTCTCAGCTCAGAAGAAGCCAAAACGAGTGATGCCCCTCTTCTTACAACAATGGAGCCAAAAATAAATAGACTGTCAATATAAATAATTAATTAAGTCAGGTCAAATCAGTTTTTGGTGAGTTCAAGAAAAGTTGGAGACTGTTACCTGAGGGATTAAAATTCCCTCAGTGCTCTTCCCCTACCCTATCAAAGATTTGAAAGGGACACATAAGAAAAGGGGGGAATGATAGACCCAACCTGATTTTCTCTCAAAATTGGGAGCCATCTCGCCACAAAGCCATGAAAAGCTGATTTCGGCTTTACTATAAATTACTGCAAATTCTGAACCTGCTTGGAATGCCTGCCCATGCCTTGAACTCACCCATGCCTGGCTCTCTGACCAGATAGCAGCCCTCTCTGAAATTTTAGTGACACCTCATAAATATTGGCCTTCCCTGGCCAGATAATGACCCTCTCTGAGGCTCTAATGGTCCTCTGATGTTGGGGCCAGCAAAAAATGTAAACCACCATTAGTGTGATGCTTGTCAGAGTTCTGTTATCTGTAACCCCACTTTGTGTAACTTTCTGGGCTCTAAAGCTGGGCTGCAGGAAAGCTGCTGCTGCTGTCTTGTTTCCCGTGGTTTTGGGTGGGAGAGGCAGCCCGGCCGGTCGAAATAATAAGCTTGCTTTAATTTGATTTTGATTGGAGTCAGTGGTCTTTTCTTGCGTCCTGGTCTAACAAGACCCTCTAACATTTTTTTTTCTGTGTGTACATCTCAACTCAGCCTTCAAATCTACATTCAGCTCATGCTTTCCATTTCAACCATAGTAAAGTATCCATAAATGATTGTTGAGGAAATGAAAGAAAGACATGCTCTGCCCCATTTTCTCTAATGTCCCAACACCCATTCTTCTAGCATCTTTAAATTTTTGCAATTTGCTATGCAATGTACCAAAAATGTTCTCCCTGTTTGCTCCCAAGATGATACTTACCTTTCTATCTTATAATGCAGCAACAGTCACCTTTCAATGGCATATTCCTAAATTAGGCCTTGTTAATATGACTTTAAAAACCCAAAAACCCCTTAGTCTAGCTTCCAGAGATAAATATGCTGAGGTTCTAGTTATGCTTCTACTTCTTTGCCTTGTTTTCCCATTAAATTATATGTTCTCTGGGGCCAAAGATGGACTCTTAGTCCCATTTTGAGCATGTGGTATGTTGCACTTCTGATGACTCCGGCTGAACAAATACCTTAATACCACACAACTGTCTATTCCTTCCAACTTGCTTCAGCTCTGGTATTGTGGCTTTACAAGGCTCAGTTCCCCATGTGGTGAGCTATCAGCTAATCAGATCAAATAAGCTTCTAGGAAGCCAGCTAAGGTAATGTGTGAATTGTTCTTTGTAAGTGGAATGTGGCTGTAGGGCACAGCTGGGGTAGTGGTGGTGAATTGTAGTGCCTAGGAAGTTAATGTTTCAACATAAAACATCTATGTTTGATAATTGTGTAGGACTATCATTGTGTAAGTAAATAAAGCATGCCTCAATGTCAGATTGTTCCTAACTAGCCTTAACTTGGTGTGTTTGATCTTAATTATTAGCTTTTTCTGTAATTCCCTTAGCCCCTTAGCCTAGTGAGCAAAAATCACTCTAATAGGCCAGAAAGATAAATTACCCACTGAGCTTCTGATCTGCAGTTTTTACTGACATGACATCATTGGTAGAAACAAACTGTACTCAGAGAATATTCAGTTTTAAATCCCGTTATTTGGTTTTATGACCTTGGGAAAGGTCATTACCCTTCTGTGGGTCTGAGGTCTAGCAATAAAATGCAAATAATAAATATCTCAGTGGATATTTTGTGATGATTAAAAGATTACATAAATGAGAATGATTTGTAAACTATAAAGTGCTCTAAAAATATGAAGGACTGGTATGATCGATTTTTAATCAGCTTCAATGAAATGGTATAGAACACTACCTACTCAGGCTAGGAAGTTCCTGAGAAAACAAAGAGAGCCAACTTGTACACTCAGGCTGCCCTCCCTCTCTGTTGGCCCTAGGTTTTACACAGAGCTGGCCCAACAAATCCCCCTTAGGGGAGTCAATGACTCTGAATGGGATCCAAGGGGCTTGGATGCAGGATAGGGGCCAGAACATTCCTAGATTAAGAAAACTATCTAACTGACAGTGAATATAAATGAGTAGAATCCTTAACTGACTTAAAGAGCTGGCTCCTACCCCTTGGGTGTTCTTCTTGGACACCTTAACTAATTTTGCTGGCTTCCATTCTTCATCGTTTTCATCTTCACCATCACCATCACCATCACCATCACCATCACCATCCTCATGTTCATGGATAATATTTAGATCCTTGATGTCCATGCTTTGCTCTACGAACTTTTCTTTAACACGGGAAGGTTTTGGCTAAGAAAAAAGGTTTGAAGTGATTATTTAATAAAAATTAAATAATACATATGGTATCATATCTTCCCAGTAGCTGCTTCCAGCTATATTCTCACAGCAGAGATTTCAGACTCCTCAAATATATCCCACTTGTCTTTACCAATCAGAAAAAAAAATTTATTTAGCCTTTGGCCTCACAGAGTCTTTGAAGGGATAGAAACTGGATGCTGATCAATCTGAAGGAGGAAGGGAGGACTCATGATGTGATGAGATAAGGATTTTTGGATGGACAGCTGAACATTGCTCTTTTTTCCTTCTCCTCCTCCTCAGTTGTATTACATAAAGCCAATTCATGGACAAAAGTCAGAATTCTTTTTTTTAAAAATATTTTTCTTTAGTTGTAGATGGACACAATGACTTTATTTTATTTATTTATTTTTATGTGGTATTGAGGATTGAACCCATTGACTCATGCATGTTAGGCGAGCACTCTACCACTGAGCCACAACACCAACCAAAAGTCAGACTTCTGAGGAAAAAACACACCTATTTTTCATAGGACTCTATAATTCTACTTAGGACTCTAAGAAAAACTGAGATTTAGAATTTGGGTATTTTAACTCTTAACCTTTTAAAAAAGGTAATTTTGCATACTCACCCTGAACTTGGGCTATGCAAAGTTATCGTAGGTATTAAGCATTTTACCTTGGGTGGGATATATTCAAAGGAAGAGTCTGGAGATAGAAGGTTATCCTTAGGAAGATGAGGTTTTGTTCTGCTGGCTACTTGGAGGAGGGTCAGTTTCTATTTGAAAAAGAGAGACAGAGAGTAAAATGTAGGCAGCTTCTAGGATTGCTCATGGCTAAAACACCAAAATTCCAAACATTTTTTTAAATGGTGCTGGGGATAGAACCCAAGACCAAGTGCATGCTACACAGTGCTCTACCACTGAGCTACATTCCCAGTTCAGCCAGCTCAATCTTAAACCACGGTAAAGTGAGGCAGGCTTAGAGTAGGTTCAAGGACTCCTACTTTCTAAGATTGTTATCTGATCAAAAAGGGGCATATTTTAAAACTTGTATTTTTACCACTTTGAAATGCACATGATTGGGTCACATGGAAACACAATGTAGACCTCAAAGAGTACAGCTAAATCACCAAATTAAGGGTTGTTCCTGAGTGGTGGCCTCAGTGGCAACCGGCTGTACCAGGGCCTTATCAAGTCGATGGGGAACTCTAATACCTGCTTCATGAGTTCATTCTCTTGGAGAAGCTGCTGATTTTGCTCACATACTTCTTGCATCTTCTTGAGTTCTTCATCCTATTTCCAGATAGTGTAGTGATAGGTGGGGTTATTTTAGGCACTACGTGTAGGTTACTAAACAACTCACTTAGATTAAAAAAAAAAATACTGCTGCCAAGTTCCTGGAAACAGATGGTTTTTGCATAGCAGGCACTGGCACCCAGAAAATTACCTTACTCCCAACTTCTAGGTGTCCTAAATACCTCTTTTTTAAGGGATTGGGGTGAACTCAGTGGCAGTCTAATACTGAGCTGCATCCCCAGCCCTTCATTTTTTATTTTGAGACAGGGTCTTGCTAAGATATCTAGGCTGGCCTTGATCTTGTGATCCTCCCACATAGGCTTCCCAAATCGCTGGAATTACAACTGAATACCACTTCTATTCCAATGTTCCTCATCAGCACTAACCACACTTGTAGGAACCGTGGACTCAGTCTGAGAAGTCTTCCTTATTCTTTTCCATTCTTTAGCCTCATATTCTGTATTCACATCAGGATGCAGATTCAGAAATCCACAGAACTCGTTAGCTCTGTTTCCTGAAGCTACAAATGCTTCTATTCATCCTATTTAACATAGACTAGACAGTTTATTTCCAAGTCTCATAAGCCTTATTAAGCTTCCTGGTGCTTAATACAACTGGATCCATTACATATAACCTTAACAAGTTCGGTTACACCTTATGTGGGAGGTGCCAAGGAAACTCTAGGGATGGTATTGCAGGAGAAAGATTCTAAATTGGACAAAAACAGTGCTCCAACTTGCTACTAAAGGGTGTGGTGTTCTTAGTCTCTGCAAGAAAATCCAGACCCCAGGCATTTTACAAACATGTCAGGTCTCAGCTCAGAAGAACAAGCTCAGGAAGATACAGTTGTCCCTAGGATTCTAAGTAACTATTAGATAATTTCACTGTCTCAGCTTTTTATAGTTCAGTGTTGACACAATAGAACCAGGAGGCCTCAAAGTCTGGTGTGGAGTATATATTGGTGTTATGGTACCAAAAACAAGGTGATCCTGTATATGGCTACATTCTGATTATCTCTCATCTAATCAAGTAGGGACAAAAAGCAGTAGAGGCTACCATTTTAAGCCTTTCTTCAGTAGTTCTTACTCTTTGCTGCAAGTACAATGGTCTAAATGAGACACGATTCTTGATGAGGCAATGTGAAACCCTCCTCTGGAGACCTTTCCTGTCTTCTCATACCTGACACTTCAGTGTGCTCAGCAGCTGCTGCTCCTTTTCACTGATTGACTCCTCCAGCTGCTTCTCTGCCACTTGGCTTTGCTGCAGCTGGCTAAGAAGGTACAGCACCTAGAGAAAGACACAATCCATAGTAGTATCAGAGGAACCAGGGGAAAGAAGGATTTTCACCTAGTTCAAGCAGTGATCCAGGTGACTCCTTCATGATTTAGAGGCAAACTGTTCTTTTTGCTCTATGGCTTGAATAGCAACAATGTTTCTCAGCACATTAATCTTGGGATTCAAGCCAGAAGCTAAGAGCCATTACCATGGGTAGGTATGAACTTAGGTATATCACTTTTCTCTGTTTCATGTTTCTCATTTGCAAAATTTAGAAAACAGCACATGCACTTTTAAAGGAAACTCATTACCCCCCACTACTTTTTTAAGCTAACTAAGGGCAATGACAGCTTTGTGTCTTAACTAGCTTCTTGGCTTGTCAGTGTACCTTCTCTTGGTGCTGTTGCTCCATTCTGACCAGCTCAGCTTGTAACTCTGTCTCTATCTCGGCAAAACGATTTCGTTCCTCATACAGCATCTTCTGCATGTCCACACAGCTGGCCTTGCTCTGTTTCAGGCTGCTTTCAAGCTTGCTGACCTGTATTTTGGAGGAGACCAGCTAGAAGAGATAAAAGAGATCAATTTATTTGGAGAATAACCCACCTTTCCCCATTCATTAGGCAGGAACATATTAGCTTTCTTTAAATGGTCTGAGGAAAGTGTCTTCATGTGCAATTCCATTCTTATTTTTTCATGTCATATGGATTCTAACAGTGAATATTAATAGGACTACTGTTCTGCTCCTAGGCCAAGAGTCCATATTTCTGCTGTGACATGTATTTGAGTTCTGGAAGCAATAGCTAAATTCATTTTATATCTTGCTCTGCTTTAAGGTCCAAATAAACCTAACCTGAACAGTATATGATGATTCCAAAATTCTGATATTTAAGTCTGAAAAGAAATTAACATGACACACCCTTATGTCCAATTCTGTCCTGTCTCAGAATGTCTGTGTTCACACGTCAGAACTTGTAGACACTTTAGCTGAAACTGCAGATCTGGCTCTTCAGGCTGGATTCATATCCTGTGCTGGCCTAGTTTTGCATTTACTACTAGCCCAGATGGTGAACATCATAAATACCAGCGTTCACAAACCTAATCAAGATTTCTTAGTAGAACAAATCTGCTAACCTAACACGAAAATGTGAAAGGGTAGCATTACTCTAACTTGTGGATTCAGATGGATTTTATGCTTGTCTTGAGTGAAAAATGCCTCAATCACTAGAGGTTATTAGTTTTCACTCCTCTTGTGACAATGGAAGATGATATATTATTTTAAGGTCACTGAAGATAGCTTTTCCTTAAAATGAATCTTTATATGTCAAAAGATGTTTAGGTTTTCTCTTTTCAAGACTGTATTTTAAAGTTTTTGAATGTACATCTCATAGGTCTTTTAACAAATAGTACAATATAATAATAGTTTATGTTTAGCCAGTAGCCAACTGTGGCATTCTGGCCTTTTTCTAAGAGCAACAATTAACATTTATTGAGCACTTGATTTATGCCAAGCATGATAAGTATCAATTTGAGTCATATTATATTTTTTGTAAATGACTGGCCTCTACTTGTTTATATCAACTTTTTTTTCAATTTCATTTATTTAGATGTTGGGTGGGCCTTTATTTTGTTCACTTATTTATATGTGGTGCTGAGAATCAAACCCAGTGCCTCGCACATGCCAGGCAAGTGCTCTACCACTGAGCCACAACCCCAGCTCCTGCTTATATCAACTTAAAAATTTTTTTAAGTTGTAGATGGACACAATACTTTCATTTTATTTATTTTTGTGTGGTGTTGAGGATCGAATACAGGGCATCACACATGCTAGGCAAGCACTCTGCCACTGAGCTACAGCCCCAGCCCGCTTATATCAACTTTTATGCAATAAACTCTCTAATGTTAGTATCACTGGGTTTTTCCATGAAAAGTGGTAAGAAGCTGGGCACAGTGGTGCATGCCTGTAATCCCAGTGGCTTGGGAGGCTGAGCAGGAGAATCATAAGTTCAAAGCCAGCCTCATCAACTTAGGGAAGCCCTGTCTCAAAAATAAAAAGGGCTAGGGAATGTGGCTCAGTGGTTAAGCACCCTTGGGTTCAATCCCTTGTACTGAGAGAGAGAGAAAGAGAGAAAGAGAGAGAGAGAGAGAGAGAGAGAGAGAGAGAGAGAGAGAGAGAGAGAGAGAGAGAGAGAACTTTAATATTTATTTTTTAGTTTTCGGCGGACACAACATCTTTGTTTGTATGTGGTGCTGAGGATCGAACCCGGGCTGCACGCATGCCAGGCGAGCACGCTACCACTTGAGACACATCCCCAGCCCCTTTCATTAGTTTTGAGACAGAGTCTTTTGCTAAGTTGCTGAAGCTGGCCTCCAACTTGTGACCCTCATGCCTCAGCCTCATGAGTCACTGGGATTACAGGCATGGGCCACCACACCTGGCTCCAAGGTATTTTATTTGAACCTACCTAACTAGATCCCTAATTGTTGGTAGTAAGAGTGATAGTTACCTCTCCAGTTAAATATTTCAGGGCACACTTGGCTTCCAGAATTGTAGCAATATTCTCCCAACGTTGTTTTGGCCTGTCTTCACTTTCTGCATCCAGTAGCTTCTGCTGTAGGTCAGCAATCTGAGCACTCCTTCACAAACAGAAACAGTCAGTTTTGTTGTGAATAGCTTCAATACCAGGAAGAAGGAGAACTCCGAGCAGAAACTTTAAAGTGGTTTATGAATGGAGATATCAGTTAAATAATGACTGAGTCATCTGGTTAGAATTTTACATAGTACCTAAAAATTGGTTACAAATGGACTCCAGGAGATTATCCAAATGGTTTTTATTTTATTAAATACTGGTTGAAATAAATAGGTCATATATACTGAGACTTGGAAAGATTATGGTAAGGCCTGTATTGTAATAGACTGACTGACTATACTATGACTTTGTCATGAAGCCCTATAAATTTGGACTGTGTAACAATAGCCCACCCATGGAAGGAAGAGATTCAGGTTGGAGACCTGAAGGAAAATCTCACAAGAATAGGTAGGTGTTCTTTGCTGGAATCAAATACCAAATTGATACCCATGGCTGGTGTTATAGGAAATTATTGTTTATTTTGGTACTGGGAGCACCAGGGGGCACTTTACCACTGAGCCACATCCTTAGTACTTTTTATTTTTTATTTTGATACAGCATCTCACTAAGTTGCTGAGGCTGGCCCTGAACTTGCAATTTTCCTGCCTCAGCCTCCAAAGTTGCTAGGATTATAGGCATGCACCATCATTTCCTATAATGAGAGATTATTTTAAAATGCCTTCCACAGGACTGAGAAGTTTCTATGACTAGATACCCTGACCCTGGTTAGAAATTCCAGATACTTTCCAATCAAGTATGGCCTAGAACAAATTCTATATAATATTTCAGTTTTATTAATAACTTCATTTTCAAATATGCTGTTTCCAGTGAGAGGGAGAATACCAGCATGTGCTTAACTTGTGATACTATGTTAGATTCCTATAAGGAAGATGGGACAAAAGTAATCTAAGATGTTTTTCTCATATTTGGTGGTCTCAGGACCCCATTCATTAAAAAAAACACATTGAGAACTTCTAGAAATTCTGTTCATATAGGAACACCTATAGTTATTTATAGTATAAATTCAAACTGAGATGAATTTAAATATTAAATTCACTTAAAATTAAAAAATTCATTACATATAAACACTTTAGGAGAAATAGCTGTATTTTTCAAGACAGAAAAAGATTTAATGAGAAGAGTAAGATTATTTTCCATTTTCACAGATCTCTGTATAATTTAGTAGAAGACAATTGGATTTTCACATCTCCCTCTACTCAATCTTTTGTGACATGTTGTTCCAGTTGATGTAAATAGAGACACTCTAACCTTACATGGATATGTAGTTTGAAAAGGGAGATGTATTTTGGTAGCCTTTTCAGATAATTGTGGATACAAGTAGTAGTTTCATAAAAGTTAGTCACAATGGGGAATCTAAAACTATTATTATTTTACTTTTATTTTTAAAAATTAAATTCATTTTCAGCTGCTACATAAAACATGAAATCTATACATATTAATGGGGTACCATGTGATGATATGATAATGCATATATTATATAATAATTAATTCAGGTTACACATAACTATTACTTCAAACACCTGTAATTTTTTATAGTGAAATCTTTCAAAATCCTGTCTTCCAGCTTTTTGAAATGTATAGTACATTATTGTTACATGAAACCATCCTACTGTGCAATTGTACACCAGAGCTTCTTGCTCCTATCTAACTATAATTTAGTATCCATTGATCAAGTGAAACTATTATTAACTAATTTTTTATATTCTTATATATTAAAATCCATATGGAAGCTGGGGATGGTGGCACACACCTGTAATCCCAATGACTTAGGAGGCTGAGGCAGGAGGATCTTAAATTTGAGGCCAGCCTCTGCAATTTAGTGAGACCCCATGTCAAAGTAAAATATAAAAAGGATGGGATGTAGCTCAGTAATAAATCATCCCTGAGTTCAATGTCCACTATCAAAAGAAATCCATATGATGAGTTATTTTTTTTTCTTGTGAATCCCCAGGACATAAAATATTTCCATACATATATAGGAATGTGTGTTTAAACATATATAAATTTAGATATAGTCAGTCTCAAAAGTCAGGGCAGATATCCTTGGACAAAATTTGCACTTGAAAACAATATATATATTGTTAAAAAAATTGAAGATTGGGTTGTCCTTGAACAGTTTTGATTGTCTTCAGGGAAAGTCTGAGGCAGATGCTTTATAGCAAGTAATGGTGTGGGAGAGAAGAAAGTGGAGATGGGTTTAAGTTGGCCTGGCCAGAGCACAATCAAGTTGCCAATGCCTATGTTCTGTTTCCATGTGGTGAGAGCCAAATTAAAGATTCCTACTTGAGACAGTGTGGGACAAAAGTCTAGTCAGAGTCTTTGGAGAAGACTCCAGCATTTAAGAGGAAATTTGATTTCATGGCTCAGTGCTGCTGCTGAGGACAAAAATCAGGAACAAATGAGCAGATTATGAGCAATCAATGCAAAAAATATGTATTCATTTTAGGCCAGTATTTACATAGATGTTAATTGGTTTGGAATGGCTTGAAATGTAAATGGATATAGCTGAATTATAATAAAGTATCATATTTTGGTAGGCCAAACAAACAAATCCCATTAATCTATCTCTCAGTAGGAATGGATATTTTACCCATTTACTTTAACATGTTATTTTGACAATATTAATCCACTGAGTCATGCAGATCCTCTGAATGTTAATACGTTTCATTATATAATATATTTAAACCATCACATTTGTTAGTATCACCACTGGTCTTACCAGAAAAGGTTTGCTTAAAAGCTCAAATTTTATCTTCAGTAACACCTACTGTCAGTTGTTTTCCTTAAAGTGATAGGCTCCCTCCATTCATTATTGAGAGCATCTCTGCCAAGTAACCAAGTCTGAATAACCATGGTTTGTCTGTCAGTTGTTCTTTCAAGTACACATGATGTGCCATGAAAAATAGGCCTATTGATCTCAAACCTCAAATAGCTCAGTGCTTTTCTTGAGATGACCATCACAATCAGCATGCAGCAGAGGTGCTTCCTGTTTTGTTATATAGATTATAAAAAAGATGCAAACTCAAGGGTCAAGATTTGATAAAATTAACAATTTTCCCTGATTTTATCAAAAGTCATGCTTAAAGTAAGAATGACTTTTTAAACAAATTTAAACTGGTAGTGTGTAGAGGTGCTGTGTAGAACAACTAATTGTTCAGGTTGGTGCCAATGCTTTCATTAAGTCTAAGGTATCAGTAATTTTTTGCAGTATTGCTTTTCTACCATTAGTGCAAAAATCAACATGGTAAAAATAGCAAATAATGCTTCACTATTATTATGAAAATAGTTTTGCCAACTTAGATTCCCTAAAAGGGTATGAGAGATCTTCAGACCACACTTTGAAAACCCTGATTCTCGAAGTCCTTTCCTTCAACAAATTTACAAACTCTCTTTAGATTGAAAACAAAACTAATAAACATAAGACAAATATTAAACACAAAGATATATCATTTTCATTGCATAATTGAGTATTGTAAGTTCTGAAAGGGTTTAGAGAAAAAGACTAGTGAAGGATGAAGAGTCAGGCTAGGCTTCTAGAATTGGTAGGGGAGAACATTTCAGTCATCATCTACATACACCCTCCTTTCCTTGTCTTCTTTGTTAATTCATGTCCCTTATCTCTTTCAAAATTTAGTTTAAGTCTCAACAACTTTAGGAAAATATCCTTGATTAAACTCACCTCTGTCTAATTCCTTTTATGTTGTACCTACTACCCTACATTTATATAATCATTTACTTATGCATATGGAGGAAAATGTTTTATAACCAGCATTTAAAAAGAAACAGTCCTGATTTGTAGCTTCTGCCTCTTTCTGTTGTGTAAATAGACTCAACATAGAAATTATAACCTATCAAGAATTTTCCACATTCCAGAAATCATTTTTAAATATTTTTTAGTTGTTGTTGATGTACCTTTATTTTTTATTTATTGATATGTGGAGCTGAGGATCAAATCCAGTGCCTCACACATTCCAGGCAAGTGCTCTGCCACTGAGCCACAATCCCAGCTCCTCCAGAAATCTTAACAAATGATTCAAGCACATGGCTGGGAGTAATTACATGATTTCTACTTTACAGCAAAGATAATGTCATCTATTCTTTTGGTATCTCTCAACTGCATCCAGTGTAGCCCAAAGCAGAAACTCAAATTGTTGAGTGACTTATAGATGTTTCCAAAGATAAACAACTAGTATATCTAGCTAAAATCAAATAAATGATCTCCAAGGTCTTTTGGACAAGAAAATTTCCTGTTTTTTGTACCAGGGATTGAACCTAGGGCACTTAACCCCTGAGCGACATCCCCAGCTATTTTTTTATATTTTGTTTTGAGTTGCTTAGAGCTTCGCTAAGTTGCTTAACTTCGCTAAGTTGCTTTGAACTTGTGATTCTCTTACCTCAGCCTCCTGAGCTGCTGGAATTATAGACATGTGCAACCACACCCAGCTATATTTTCTTTACTTTGTTTATTTATTTATAATGTGGTACTAGGGATTGAACCCAGTAACTCACACATGCTGAGTAAACACTCTACTACTGAGCTACAACCCAACCCATAAAATTCTACTATTTTAAGACACTATAAAATCTGTATTCCTTCCAGATTTCATAAACTGCTTAAAAGACAATAAGATTGATTATAAAGGCTATGTAGCATAATTTCTGGTCTTAGACTCAAGAGGGAATAAAGAGAATATTCATTGAGTACTTTTAAGATGCCACATTCTGTATCATACACTTTATTTACTAATCTCACTTAATGCTCATGATAACCTTACTTATGCATTATATACATATAGCTATTTTGCTGTTTTCCTCCTATGCTATTTCTCTTTTATGATAATTTCTGGGGTTTCTCTAAAATTCTGTTCTTAGTTCTACATTTCAGATACTACTACATCAAAAATTGTGGTGTACTGCAAACAGCACGGGCTTTGGAATTAGATAAGAGGGGGTTTTGAATCCTAGCTCTGTTGTATGCTAGTATTAATATCTTTAGCAAATTTCTTAAGATCTTTGAACTTCATTTTAGATTTCTAGAGTGATAAGAATGATACTTACCTCATAGGGTATCCAAGGGACTGAATGAGAAAATTTATCTATCATGTCTAGTACAGCATCTGGTTCAACGTATTGTTACTGTCTCTTGTTTTTCTACCATCACAAAGCTTTTGAAAAACAAGCTTTTGAATCACTGGGTTGATAGGTTCTTATTTTTGATTCTAGGGATAAATTTTTATGCCTTGGAGATAGTCTTGTTACCTGAGTTCCATTTCAGTCTCCAGACTTTCAATCTGCTTTGTAATAGAATCCTCTGACTCTGAAACTTGACCACGTGTTTCAGCAAGTGAAAATGTGCGCCTCTGTAAAGAAGAATAGTAGGTATGAGGGAGAAGTTCTAAAAGGAAAAATAATCCTCCAAAGCCATGAGGATTTCTTGGGAACATATAATCTGATTATTGAGAACATTTTTTTCTTAAGGGCACTTACCCGGAGTTTAAGAGGAGGATTCTCCCCAGATTCCTTTTTTTCTTTGAGTTGAGCCACATCCTGAGCTAGGATCTTTCTATCTTCAAGGAGGTCACTTAGATGGCGTTTGGCTTCCTCAGTACTGACCATAACCTCAATTTCATTTCCAAGCCAATTCTAGAAGAAAAATCAGTGATGTCTTGGTTAGGGATGAGGAATCACTGATTCATGGGCAAGATTCAGTTCCAGATTTAATTTCATTTGGACAGAGCTCAAGTGACAGAGCTCAAGTAACTAGAAGTGAGATTTCTATTTCTATTACCTACATTTCACCAACAACACTTGTATGTCTCAAAGGGCATTAACAGCAATACCCCAAAAGATCACAAGAAAGAGGCTTTCTACAGAAAGCATTTTCCCAGATATCCTAGTATTTCTATTGTCCTGTCTTTACTTTCTACATTTTCTCCTAAACATTTATTCTTTGCCTTTAACTACTCATGATATAGAACTGAAGACAATTTATCTGTCTAATCTATCTATCTTTACTCTTACAGTACTGGGGATTAAACCCAGGGATGCTTTACCACTGAGCACCCCACTTTTTTTGGTACCAGGAATTGAACCCAGGGGTGTTTAACCACTGAGTCACATCCCCAGACATTTTTATTTTATTTTATTTATTTATTTTACTTTGTGACAGGGTCTTGCTAAGTTCCTTAGGGCCTTGCTAAGTTGCTGAGGCTGTTCTCAAACTTGTGATCCTCCTGCCTCAGTCTCCCAAGTCATTGGCATTATAGTATGCACCACCATGCAAGGCCCTTATAATTTTTTTTTTTTATTTTTAAGACAGGATCTCACTAAGTTAATAAGGTTTGCCATGAACTTACAATCCTCCTGCCTCAGTCTTTCACATTGTTGGGATTTCAGGAGTCTGCCACCACACCTGACTCTAGTATCTATTCCATTTAATAATAGATATACAGTCTTACTTTTAAAGTACATGAAGGGGAATTTATAGAAAGAAAACATAACTTGCTAAAATCACTTTTTTATTACTTATATTTTGAGACAGGGTCTTGCTCTATTGTCCACTCTTAAGTGATAATCTCAGCCAGCTTCCGAAGTAGCTGGGACTACAGGCACATACCACCACACCTGGCTCCTTAGTCACTTTGTAAAACAGTAACCTTGGGGGTAGGGGTTGTGGTTCCGTGGTAGAGTGCTTGCCTAGCATGTGTGAGGCACTGGGTTTGATTCTCAGCACCACATATAAATAAGTAAATAAAATAAAGGTCCATCTACAACTAAAAAATATTTTAAAAAATAAGTAACCTTAGGGGCTGAAGTGTATATCAGTGAAACAGCATCCTTAGTATGCACAAAGCTATGCATTTAATCTCCAGCATCAAAAAAACCCAAAACAAAACAAACAGTACATATTCCTGAGAACATTTCCATCTTTGATGAAGATATACCATGCTAATCATAATCAAAATAAAGCTGGAGTGGCCACATTAATATCAAATAAAGTAGGATTCTTATGAAATAATACTATCAGGGATTAAAATGATGATTTCATCATGACAAAGGAATCAATTTCTCAAAAGAGAACTTAATCCTTAATGTTTATGTATCTAATAACTAAGCACCAAAATCTGTGAAATAAAACCACATATAAATCAACAAAGAAGATAACAGAAGCAACTATATGCTGCCTATAAAAAACATATTTTTAAAGTGAAGATACAAATAAGTTAAAATTAAAGGGGTAAAAAATACCAACCTTAACACTAGTCAAAAGTAAGCTGAAAGGGTTTATTAATATCAGAAAAAAATAGATTTAGAATAAAGAATATTATCAGAGATAACAAAGTTCATTTTATAATAGTGAGGGGGTCAAGTAATCCTAAATGTCTATGCCCCTAATAACAGATCTCCAGTTTTGAGTATCTCATATAATTTATTGAATCCTGTATTGGAAACGAAAAACAAAATGACTGAAAAGATACAGGAGCTAAACATGGGTGTTCTGTAGGCATGATGGAATATGAAAATATAAAACAACATCCAAAAATGTTGGCAAGAGAGTACATATAGAGTATGGGTCATTTACATTTGTGATCACACGGCTATCTGAAAGCTGAAGCTTGCTGCTGCTGCCTAGCATCATAAAAAATATCCCACCGGAGCACTTGCCTAGCATGCATGAGGCCCTTAGTTCAATCCCCAGTACTACAAAACAGAAAAGTATCCTACTGTGTATCTCTAGCACCCTGAAAGTTAAAATCCAAAATTCAAAGTAGTTTCTACTGAATATATATCATTTTCATACAACTGAAAAATAAAGACTCCTAAGCTGAGTCAGGAACTGGTTATATTGCTGAATTCAACAAGACATAAAAAGAACAATATATCATGATCAAATGGGGTTTATCCAAGAAACTCAAGGCTGATACACATTTGAACATCATTCAAAATAATTCACCAAATCAAAGAATTAGAGACAAAATGTATTTGGCAAAATTTAGTATTGATTCATGGGGGCTGGTGGTATAGTGGTATAGTTTGCTTAGCATGTGTGAGACCCAGCACAATGAAAAAAAAATCCATTCATGATAAAACTTACAGCAGACCAATAATAGATAAGAATTTCCTTAAAGGGCATCTGTGAAAAACCTATAGCTAACATCGTACATTATGGTAAGAGACTGAGTGCTTTCACCCTAAGATTAGGAAGAAGAGAAGCATGTCTACTCTCACTACACCTATTCAACATTATCCTGAAGGTCCTAGCAGGTGCAACCAGGCAAGTAAAATAATTAAAAGGCATATAGATTAGAAAGGAAGAAATAAAACTGCATTTACAAATGATATGATTGTCTACATGGAAAATCTCAAATAACCTATGAAAAAGATAACAGAGTAATAAGTCATAGATAAAAGTTAAAATATAAAAATGAATTGTATTTATATATACCAGCATTGAGCAGCTTGATAAATAATTGGGCAGTTTCTTATGAAGTGAAGTATACACTTACCATATAACCCAGCATTCATACTCTTAGGTATTTACCCATGTGAAATGACTACCAATATTTACAGAGACCTGTGAGGTTTTTAATAGAAGATTAATTAATGTGATGATCAATTTTAAGTATCAAATTGACTGGATTAAGTTATACCTAGAGAAGAGGTAAAGCGTTATTTTGGGGAATGTCTGTGAAGATGTTTCTATAGGAAACTGGTACGTGAGTAGCTGAACTAAGTGAGTAAGATCCACACTCAAAATGGGTAGGCACCAACCAATTGGCTAGTGTCCCAGACAGGAAAAAAAAGGCAGGGAAGAATCATTTCCTCTCTCTCTCTCCTGGAGGTGGGACACTCTTTTCCTGACTTTGGACATGAGGACTCCAGGCTCTGTGATCATTAACCATGGATTGAGAAGTTACACCACTGGCTTCCCTAATTCTGAGGCATTCAGACTCGGATGGAATCATGCTACAGGCATTCTTGAGTTTCCAGCTTGCAGATGATGAACTGTTGTGAAACTTCTTAGCCTCCATAATCATGTAAGCCAATTCCCCCAATAAATCCCCTCTCACATGTCTATAGCTAGCCTATTTGTTTTGTGTTTCTGGAAAACCCTAATACAATTTATATTTGTCAAAAAATGGGGGAAAAAAAAAAACTAAGCTATCCTTCAACAGGTGGATGAATGAACAAACTGTGGTACATCCATACACTGGAATACTACTCAGAAAAGCAAATACAATGGCACAAAGTACTGATACAAATAACATCACGGATGAATTTCAGATGCATTATACTAAGTGAAAGAAGCCATATTATGTTTCTATTTATGATGCTCATATGAGGGGAAAACAATAATGACAGTGTTTGCTAAGGGCCAGGGATATAGAAGTTGACTACAAAGAAGAAGATAAGTTGTTTGGGGGATGACTGTTCTATATTTTGGTGATAGTGGTGGTTACACAATGGCACATGTGGTCAAAACTCACAGATCTGTACAACAAAAATTTTACCGTGTGTCAGTTATGCCTTAATAAAATAAGGGAAAAATCAGTGCCACTAACAGACTAAAAAACAAATGAACCATAAGATCATTTTAATGATACAGAAAATTTTTCTAAAAAATCCCATCAGTTATTTGTGATTAAAACTTTAGCAAACCAGGAATAGATAGGAACTCCTTCAACCTGACAATGGACATATAAAAACCTATAGCTAATATCTTACTTAATGGTGAAAGATTAAATGCTTTTTCTCTAAGATTGGGAACAAATCAAGGGTGTCCCCTTTCACCTATTCTATCTGATATTGTATTGGAGGTTTTAGCAAGTGCAATAAGCATGAAAAGCACACAGATGGAAAAGAAAAAATAAAATTGTTCCTCTTTGCAGATGAAATGCTTGTTTAAGTAGAAATAAGCATTGTTTCTGTTCCTAAGAACTCTACAAAAAAGGTCTGAGAATCAACAGTTGTGTCCAAACAATGGAAAATGAAAATAAAAAATATGATTTACAATATAAATATATGAGAGATTTTGGGATATGTTTGATAAAAGATGTATGACATTTTACACTGAAAACTAAAATACTGCTGAGAAAGTAAAAACCTAAATAATTGAAAGATGTACCACAAAAGACTCAATATTCTCATGATGTCAACTCTCAAATTTTATTTATTACTAATCAAAATCTTAGAAGGTTTTTGTATTTGTAGAAATTGACAAACTGATTCAAAATTTATATGGAAATTCAGAGGAACTAGTTCTCCCCAAAATAACAACTTTGGGGGACTTATACTACCTGATCCGAGGACTTATTGAAAAGGACTGTATTAAAATATTTTGGTATTGGCATAAAAGTAGGCATGTAGATAAACGGAACAGAAATATTTGTATGGACATTTAATTTCAGCAGAGATATTATGTCAAAATGAATCATATATCTACATGTAAAACTTAAAAATATACAACTTCTAGAAGAAAACTTAGGAGGAAACCTTAGTGACCATGGTTTTGGCTAAGATTTCTTTTAAAATTTTTTTGTAGGTACTGGGGACTGAACCCAGGGGTAATCTTTCATTGAACTGCATTCCCAGCCCTTTCAAATTTTTATTTTGAGACAGGGTTTTGCTGTTGCTGAGGCTGGCCTCCAACTTTCAATCCTCATACCTCAGCTTCTGAGGGGGGTTATAAGTATGCATGAAAATGCCTCGAAAAAAATTCTTATATAGGGGCTGGGGTTGTGGCTCAGTAGTAGAGTGCTTGCTTAGCATGTGCAAGGCCCTGAGTTCGATCCTCAGCACCACATAAAAATAAATAAAATAAAGGTATTAAAAAAACTGAAATACTTAAAAAAAATCTTATATAGGACACAGAACTATGAAGCATAAAAGAAAAATCATCAATAAATTGGATGGTATCAAAATTAAAAAGCTATGCTATTTGAAAGACACTGTTCCAAAATGAAAAAAGTAAGTCACAGCCTGGGAGAAAATAAAAAGCATGGAAGCCTTCTGTTGGATATATCTTAAATATATAAAGAATTCTAGCTTTGTAATAGGAAAAAAAGATAAATAATCCTATTTTTAAAATGGGGAAAATATTTGGACAGATACTTCCCAAATAAAACAGAGGCAAATAAACACATGAAAAGATGCTTAGCATCATAAGTTATTATAAAAATGAAAATGAAAACCACAATGAGATACCACCATTCACCTACTAGAACAGCTAAAAATTTGAAAGATTGACCATATGGGACCACACAAGTACATAAATGTTCAGTGGTAGAGCACTTGCTAGCATGTACAAGGCCTAGGTTCAAACCCCAGCATGAGAAAAAATAAGTAAAAAAAAATGATTGGCCTTGCACTGTGGGGTTGTACATATGTGTGTGAGGGAGGGGGCGGGGGGAGGTGGTTTTAAAAAAGAAAAGATTGACAGGCATGGTGGTGCATGTCTGTAATCCCAGAGAGTGGGGAGGCTGAGGCAGGAGGATTTCAAGCTCAAAGCCAGCTGCGACAACTTAGCGAGGCACTTAGCAACTCAGCAATATTTGCAATATTCCTCAAGAATATTGCAAAAACCCTGTCTCTAAATAAAATACAAAAAAGGGCTGGGGAACTGCTGCCTACATGGCTACTGCCTTGCTGCCTTTGATTCAGCTGCTGCCAGCCTGAGGTCGCCTGGAGGTCTTCTTTCTGAGTGCTGTGCTGCCACAGAAGAAACCGCTGCCCTAGATGCAACTAAAGCCGACATTGCTGCTGAACCCTAGAGATCATCTGGTGATCCTGCCCCCACAGCTGCAGTTGCAGCTGCCACTACTACTGACGTGCTGCCTGATGCCAATAATCACCGCCACTGCCGCTGCCACCACAGCCTACAGGACTTCTTCAGGGGAGACTCCAGGTTTGGTTGCATGTGGCTGAACCCATTTTAGGACACCAGCCAGGGCCTGGGGGCTGGGTGCCAGCAAGTTTACCACCACAAGAACCTCTGTCTGGGGACTTCAGCTGGGACCTGCAGGTCCAGTGTGGAGTGCCTGCAGGTTTGGAGGAGCCTGGGGTCTTCCTGCTGAGAGTGCTAGTGGCCCTTGTCTTGCTGCTGCATCTCAGGGTTGCTCCTTTGCATGAGTATATCCCTGGTGCTCTCTCTGCAAGTAGGAGCAGCAGTGAGATCTTGGGACTGCAGCATGGCTGATCCTGAGGTATCTGAAGCCCATTTCGGTGGGATAGAGACTGGGTTTGTGAGGGCTGATCTGGGTTTGGGGATCCAGAGGGATATCAGAGACAGGGCTGAGAAACTGTTGAACACTGACAGAGATAGTTCAATTTTCCAGAAAGATTTATTTTATTTTTTGATTCACTAATCTCCACCATATTTGGAACAGCATGTTTTTTATGCATCAGTGTGTGGAGGACAATGATATATGAATGGTGTTTTGCATTTTTATTATATTCTTACATCTTTAATTTTTTCTCTTTGTTAATATTCTTCCTCTCTTTTGTCTATTTTCTTTCCAATTTTTCTCCAACCAACAGCCAATCTCTTTCGGCTCCTCTTCCACTCTTCCCATGAATTTTTACTTGTAGCTTCTTTCTTCCTCCCTCGAGAATATTGCATACTGCATTACCTCTGTTTTCCCATCTACCATTTGAAATTGTAAATCATTTTAACAAATATTCTGTTTGTACTATAGATAGTTATTGAACTCATCATTTTAGTTTAATGCGAGAAAGCAGTAGATGCCTTAGTGGGAGCTATTAGGTTTAAGGCTATATATTGTGTATGCTGTAAGGTGAAGCACTGGAAACCTTCAAGGACACTATAGGTCTATAGGGTAGAATTTATCCTGCCTTAGATCCATACTTTTAGATGGGAAAACATTTTGTGGCTCAGTAGTAGAGTGAAACATGAAAAAAACCCAAAGGTATAAAGCACCCTAAACAAACCAAGATGTTTCAACAACAGAAGCCACTGATAACACAGTAGAAAAAAGAGTTCAAGAAGGAATTCAGATTGTATATAGTTAAATTGACATGTGAGGTAAAGGATAGCATAAGGAGTAAAGTCAAAGAAAAAATACAGGAAATGAAAGACCACTTCAATAAAGAGTTAGAGATTGTGAAAAAAAAGCAGAAATCCTCGAAATGAAGGAATCAGTAAGCTAAATTATAAATTCAATAGAAAGCATCACTAACAGACTAGACCACTTGGAAGACAGGACTTCAGACAATGAACACAAAATATATAATATATTGAAAGTAGAGTTGAAAATGTGGAGAAGATAGTAAGAAGCCATGAATAGAACATCCAAGAATTATGTGATAACATGAAAAGACTAAATTTAAGAGTTATGGGAATAGATGAAGGAGCAGAGATACAAACCAAAGGAATGCACAATCTTTTCAATAAAATAATAGTAGAAAATTCCCAAAACCTAAAGAATGGGATGGAAAATCAAATACAAGACGCTTACAAGACCCCAAATGTGTAAAATTATAGCAGACCCACACCAAGACACATTATAATGAGAATGGCTAACACAGAGAATAAAGACAAAATCTTAAAGGCAGTGAGAGAAAAAAATCAAATTACATAATGGGGGAAACCAATTCTGATCTCAACTGATTTTTCAGCCCAGACCCTCAAAGCTAGGCATGGAATAAAAATTTCAAGCTCTGAAAGAAAACTGATGCCAACCAAGAATTTTATATCCAGCAAAATTAAGTTTTAGATTTGAAGATGAAATTAAAACATTCCATGATAAACAAAAATTAAAAGAAATTACAACGAGAAAGCCTACAATACAGAGCATTCTCAACAAAATATTTCATGAGGATGAAGTGAAAAAAAAAAGTGAAAGCCAGCAAAGGGAGGATCTACACTAAAGGGACATTCAACCAAATGAGAAACTAAGACAAATCAAAAACCATAAATAAATCAATCAAATTGACAGGGTATACAAATCATATCTCAATAATAACCTTGAATATTAATGGCCTAAACTCATCAATCAAAAGACATAGACTGGCAGATTGGATTAAACGCAAGTCCCAACAATATGCTGTCTTCCAGAGACTCACCTCATGGGCAAAGACATCCACAGGCTGAAGGTGAAAGGATGATAAAAAAAAAACACATCACTCATATGGATTTTGTAAACAAGCAGGGGTTTCCATTCTCATTTCAGATAAAGTAGACTTCAAACCAAAATTAATCAGAAGAGACAAAGGAGGACATTTCATACTTCTTAAAGGAAGTATATATAAGCAGGACATAACAATTATAAATATTTATGCCCCAAACAATGGAGCATCTATGTACTTCAAACAAACTGTGCCGAATTTCAAGAGTCAGATAGACCACAATACAATAATACTGGGTGATTTTAACACATCTCTCTCACTATTGGACAGAGCTTCCAAACAAAAACTAAATAAGGAAACTATAGAACTAAATAATATAATCAATAATTTAGACTTAACAGACATATACAGAATATTTAATCCATCAACAAGCAAATATACTTTCTTTTCAGCAGCACATGGCTCCTTCTTTAAAGTTGACCATATTTTATCCAAAAGCAACTCTTAGTAAATACATAAAAAAACAGAGATAATAACTTGCATTCTATCACACCACAATGGAATGAAATTTAGAAATCAATGATAAAAATAAAAAATAGAAGCTACTGTAACAAATGGAGACTAAATAATACACAATTGAATGATGAATGGATAGTAGAAGAAATCAAGGATGAAATTATAAATCAAGCCAAAAGCAGTAGAAGATAGGAAATAATTAAAATTAGAGCTGAAATTAATGAAATCGAAACAAAAGAAACAATTGAAAAAAATGACAAAACATAAAGTTTGTTCTTTGAAAAAATAAATAAAATTGACAGAGTCTTAGCCATGCTAACAAAGAGAAAGAGAGAGAAAACTCAAATTACTAAAATACAAGATGAAAAAGGAAATATCACAATGGACCTGTCTGAAATACAGAAGATAATTAGAAACTATTTTGAAAATTTATACTCAAATAAAATAGAAAATATTGAAGACATCAACAAATTTCTAGAGACATATGACTGCTGGGAGCCATTAGCCAAGTAGGTATGACAATTTCCTTGCCAGCGTACCCCATGTTGCTTAGTGGAAGGACTCCTGGAAATAGGACATTTTGCAGTGACATTGCATCTAAGGTGACCTTGCTCAAGGACCAGGGCGGATCCAGGTTTAGGGCGTTCCCGGTTTAGGACAATCTGGGTTTAGGGTGGTTCCAGGTTTAAGGTTATTCCTGCTGGGAACAGGGCGTATCCTGCTGCCTGAGTTCCCCTTGAGTTCTCATGGGATTCAGACAGTATTTTTTGGGAGACAGAAGCCCAGTGGGGGTGGATTTGGGCAGAGAACGTGGATTTCCCCAGAACGTGATTGTAGACGGCTGGTGTGAGTTCGGGAATAAAGAGTTGCTGTTTGAATCTACAAGCTGTGTGGTGGCTCGTGATTTTGTGCCCAGCCAGACTGCGGCATATGACCTACCCAAATTGAATGAGGAGGTCATACATGCTTTAAACAGATCAATTTTAAATAATGGAATAGAAAATACCATCAAAAGCCTACCAACAAAGAAAAACCCAGGACCAGATGAATTCTCAGCCAAGTTCTACAAGACTTACAAAGAAGAATTAACCAATACTCCTCAAAGTATTCCATGAAATAGAAAAGGAGGGAACCCTTCCAAACTCATTCTATGAGGTTAATATCACCCTGATACCAAAACCAGACAAAGATACATCAAGAAAAAACAAAACAAAACTTCAGACCAATATCCCTGATGAACATAGATGCAAAACTTCTCAATAAAATTCTGGTAAATTGCATACAAAAACATATTAAAAGATAGTGCACCACAATCAAGTGGGATTCATCCCAGGGATGCAGGGTTGGTTCAACATATGGAAATCAATACATGCAATTCATCATATTAATAGACTTAAAAACAAGAATCATATATGATCATCTCAATAGATGGAGAAAAAGCATTTGAAAAAAATACAGCACACCTTTATGTTCAAAACACTAAAAAAAACTAGGGATAGTAGGAACATACCTCAACATTGTAAAAGCTATATATGCTAAGCCCAAGGGCAGCATCATTCTAAATAGAGAAAAATTGAAAGCATTCCCGTTAAAAACTGGAACAAAACAAAGATGTCCTCTTTTACCACTTCTATTCAACATCATCCTTGAAACTGTAGCCATAGCAATTAGATAAAAGAAAGAAATTAAAGGGATAGGTAAAGAAGAACTCAAACTATTACTATTTGCTGGTGACATGATTCTATATCTAGAAGATCCAAAAAATTCGACCGGAAAACTTCTAGAACTAATAAATGAATTCAGCAAAGTAGCAAGATATAAAATCAACACCCATAAATCAAACACGTTCCTATACATCAGTGATGAATCCACTGAAAGAGAAATTAGGAAAACTACTCCATTCAAAATAACTTCAAACCACCCCCCCCAAAAAATAAAACAAAAACATCTGGGAATCAATCTAACAAAAGAGGTAAAAGATCTCTACAATGAAAACTACAGAACACTAAAGAAAGAAATTGAAAAAAACCTCAGAAGATGGAAAGAGTGCCCATGCTCTTAGATAGGTAGAATTAATATTGTCAAAATGGCCATATTACCAAAAGTATTATACAGATTTAATGCAATTCCTATTAAAATACCAATGTCATTCTTCATCGAAATAGAAAAAGCAATCATGAAATTGATTTGGAAAAATAAGAGACCCAGAATAGCTAAAGCAATCCTTAGCAAGAAAAGTGAACCAGGAGGCATCACAATACCAGACTTTAAACTATACTATAGAGCTATGGTAACAAAAAATGGCATGGTATTGGCACCAAAATAGACTTGTAGACCAATGGTACAGAATAGAGAACACAGAGACAAACCCATAAATATGGTTATCTCATACTAGACAAGTGTGCCAAAAACATTCACTGGAGAAAAGATAGCCTATTCAGCAAATGGTGCTGGCAAAACTGGAAATCCATATGTAACACAATGAAATTAAACCTCTCTCTCTCATCCTGCACAAAAATCAACTCAAAGTGGATCAAAGACTTAGGCACTGGAACAGACACCCTGTGCCTATAGAAGAAAAAAACAGGACCAAATCTTCACCACCTCAGCCTAGGATCTGCTTCCTTAGCAAGACTCCTAAAGCGCAAGAAGTAAAATCAAGAATGAATAATTGGGATGGATTCAAATTAAAGTTTCTTCTCAGCAAAGGAAACAATTAATAATGTGAGGAGAGAGCCTACAGATTAGGAGAAAATCTTTACCACATGCACCTCCAATAAAGCATTAATCTTTAGGATATTTAAATAACTCAAAAAACTTAACACCAAAGAAACAAATAACCCAATCAATAAACGGGCTAAGGAACTGAACAGACACTTCACAGAAGAAGAAATACAATTGATCAACAAATATATGAAAAAGTGCTCAACATCTCTAGCAATTAGAGAAACGCAAATCAAAACTACTTTCATCTCACTCCTAACTACTTTCATCTCACTCCTATCAGAATGGCAATCATCAAGAATACAGGCCACAATAAATGTTGGCGAGGATGTGGTGAAAAAAGTACACTCATACTGCAAAATGTTGGAAAGCAGTATGGAGATTCCTCAGAAAATTGGGAATTGAGCCACCATTTGACCCAGCTATCTCACTCCTTGGTTTATACCCAAAGGACTTAAAATCAGCATACTATAGTGACACAGCCACATCAATGTTTATAGCAGCTCAATTCACAATAGCTACACTATGGAACCAACCTAGGTGTCCTTTAATAGATGAATGGATAAAGAAAATGTGGTATATATACTCAATGGAATATTACTCAGCTTTAAAGAAGAGTAAAATTATGGCATTTGCCAGTAAATGGTTGGAGTTGGAGAATATCATGCTAAGTGAAATAAGCCAATACCACAAAACCAAAGGCTGAATATTTTCTCTAATATGTGGATGCTAATTCACAATAAAGCAGGGGGCACTAGGGAAGAATAGTGTTACCTTAGATTAGGTAGAGGGAAGTGATGGGAGGGGTGGGGAGGGGATGTGGAGATAGGAAAGATAGTAGAATGAAACAGACATTATTACTGTATGTATATATGTGACTACATGACCAATATGATTCTGAAACATGTATACTCAGAAAAATGAGAAATTATCATGTGTCCTCCCGGCCTCGCAGAGTTGGGAGAAGGAAGGTTGGGGGGTGTGGAAAAAATAAAAGGAAAAGTCCTTGCACCATGTAGAGCAGAGCCCCCCTCCCCCCTGCCCTGGCACTGCAGCCAGCTGGGGACCTCCCAGTCTGCGGCCATGAATGCGAGCGGTGAGGGCAAGAGCTTTCTGGGCTCCGTGCAAATTCCAGGCAGCACAACTGTGCTGGTTGAACTGACTCCAGACATCCACATCTGCGGTATCTGCAAGCAGCAGTTTAACAACCTAGATGCCTTTGTAGCTCACAAGCAGAGCAGCTGCCAGCTGACCAGCACGGTGGGAATGGCCCCTGGCACAGTCCAGTTTGTATCCGAGGAAACAGTGCCTGCCACCCAGACTCAGACCACCACCAGAACAATCACTTCAGAGACCCAGAATATCACAGACTAAGAAAACAGAAAAGTCCATCCCTGTCCTCAATTGCATCCACTCTGCCAAAACAAACTACAGACAGGTCAAAAATTTAAATGTACAAAGTGAAGCTGGGCACAGTGGCACATGCCTGTAATCCCAGCGGCCCAGGAGCCTGAGGCAGGAAGATCCCAAGTTCAAAGCCAACCTCAGCAATTTAGCAAGGCCCTAAGCAACTCAGCAAGACCTTATCTCAAAATAAAATTAAAAAAAGGCAAACAAATGAGAGATTATATCCCATCTATGTATGATATATCAACGTGCATAAATGCATTCTACTGTCATGTATAACTAATTAAAACAAATAAAAACAATCTTAAAAAGGGCTGGAGACTTGGCTCAGTGGATCAATCCCTGGTACCAAAAATAAATAAATAAATGACTGACTATATTAAGTATTGGTGAGAATGTGAGCAATTAGAACCCTCATACATTGGTAGAAGGAATGTAAAATGATACAACAATTTGGCGGTTGCTTAAAAACTAAAACAATTTGGTAGTTACTTAAAAACTAAAACAGGGGCTGGGGTTATGGCTCATCGGTAGGGCGCTCGTCTCACATGTGCAAGGCCCTGGGTTTGATCCTTAGCACCACATAAAAATAAATAAATAAAATAAAGTTAAAAAAAACTAAAACATACACTCACCATATCAGAAAGCAATACTAGTCCTAACCGATGTGATTCTGCAATCTGTATTTGGGGTAAAATTGGGAGTTCACAACCAACTTGAATCTAATGTATGAAATATGATATGTCAAGAGCTTTGTAATGTTTTGAACACCCAATTAAAAAAAAAAGCACACATGTCCACATGAAGACTTGTACATAAATGCTAATATTTCTAATAGCCCCAAACTGAAAACAAATATCCATCAACAAGTGAATAGATGAACAAATTATGGTGTATACATAAAATGAATAGGATACCACTCAATAATAAAAGTAACAATGATACATGTAATTTCATAGATGACTCTGAATAATGTTGAATAAAAGCCAGAAAAATGCATAATGTATTGTCTCATTTTTACAAAATTGTAAAAAATAAAAACAAATCTATAATGACAGAATCAGATTAATTGGGGATTCCAGGCAAACATTGCCTGGACTGGGGAGTGGGGTGTGCCAGGGATGGAAAGAAAGAAAATTTGGGGCGATAGTGGACATTGTCACTAACTTGATTATGGTAATGATTTCCCAGGTGCAGACATGCACCAAAACTCACCAATTTGTACATTTTAAATATGTACAATTTATTGAATATCAAGCATGCCTCAATAAATTGTTAAAAAAATAACTGAATCTCAATATGGGCAAGGATAGAAAGGGTTCTATACTCTTGGTCCTTAACAGTTTGAAGATATTCATGTTTTAGGCAATAAGGCATTCAGGTAGAACTTCAAATTTGATACTATTTATTTCTAAATCCAAAGAAAACCTGTTCCCACTTTTTCTTATCCCCAGTATACATGAGAAATGGTAGTTCAAACTGTCCATACCTTCACTCGAGCTGCAACACCTTCCATTCCACGGCTCTGAGTCTCTTTCCGCTTATCTGCGACCTCTCGCTGCTTTTGGAGAGCATCCTTAAGACGCTTGTTGGCAGCTGCTGCCTAAATAAAAATGGCACATAGTTATGCTGAATGAAGGGTAATAAGAAGAACATTTTCCAGCATATATTCAGTATATTGGTAAAGATAAAAAGTTCTAGGTTTGAATTCCTATAGGTGCCAGGTTTATAAATCTCCATGGATATAAAATTGATAAATAGCCACTCTGTTAGTGCACAGGGGAGGAATATATTTCAAGGCAGTTATGCAGACTGGAAATGTCATATATCAATATTACTGTGTTTTTTGGAAAGAGGCCCAATTGGAAAAAAAATCCTTATTTGCATAGTAGCATTTTCCATCAGAGTTTAATCTGCTCAGTTTATAACATTAAAAAGAGATCAAGATTTAGGAATTACTGGTCAAGATTAATGACCCTGGTTTCTTAGGACATTGGCTCTTTTTAAGGATATTATTTTGCCAGCATCTAAGCTTGAGGACTACAGTACATTTTACCCAGCAGACTGGATTTTCTTACTTACCTCCTCAGTTTTACGTCTGAGCACATTGGACTGTTTCTGGAAATTTCTTTCAAGTTTGAGCAGTTCATATTGCCTCTTACGGTCCTGGTAAGAAAAATGTCAGATCTTAATTCCTGTTCAGGTAGGTAAAAGAATATTTTGTAATGTAACTAAGATGTTATTCAAGACATCCTTGATATGTAGTCTAAATTCAATAATACAGTGAACTACCTTCATTTTCTCTTATCAGAGTTAAGAACCAGTAGTTCTAGCTGGGCATGGTGGTACATGCCTGTAATCCAAGCTATTTAGGAGGCTGAGGAAGGAGGATCGAAAGCTTGAGGCCAGCCTCAGCAACTTAGCAAGATCCTATCTCAAAATTAAAATTTTAGAAAGGCTGGGGGTGTAGGGTCAATGGTATAGCGCCTTTGGGTCCCATCCTGAATACTGAAACAAACAAACAAAACCCTGTTAGTTCTATAAATCATATTTGTATATACAGCAGAGGTGTTTCCCCCCCACTTTATTGCCCTATATTCAAATTCTTGAAGTCTCAGTCTTAAGTCAATTATTGGAAATAATATCATAGAATGTGAGACCTGGAAAGAATCTTAAAGATCATCTATCTAATAAACTTTCTCTTCCACATAGGTTAGTTATTGATTGACAGAGCTGGGACTCACTATTAGTTCATCCATCATAAAACCCAGTGGAAGAAAGCCCATCATATAGCTAATCACCTATAAAATTAAGGTAACTTGAAGTTAAAGAAGAGGTTTTTCATTCCAGAACAAAACCAGCTTATTACTTAATATGTCATCTCTACTCAGAGATTAAAGATCAAAAAGAACAAGAAATATTATTGGATATTGCCTGCTTCAATTGACCACACAATATTTAACTGCTTTGATTTATTGACCCCTTACCTATTTTATTAATCCACTAAGCTCGTTCTGGCTTCCCTTGTTTCTTATCCAATCTGCATGGTCTAGTGAGTCATTCTAGTCATGTCTTTGCCAGCCTATTAGAAAAATTCATTTCATTCAACCCAAATACTATTTATACATTAGGCATGGGGATATGGGATTAACCTTGCATGGTTACTATTCTTATAAAGACTATTAGATAATATAAACAACTTATAATTATAATAAAATATAACGTGTGTTGATATAAGAAAAGGGAAACAGCCAGAAGACCAAAGTAATCCATTGAAAAGAGAAAACCCAACACTCTTCTTACCATCAAACTTGTTGAAAGAGAGATCTATGTTTAGTGCTTCCACTTGTCATTATTATTTGTTCCATATCCCCTTACAGATAGTTCCTACCATTGTCCTGAACTCTACTTATTACAGCTAGTGGTCTCTTTAGAGTGCCTATCTTCTTTGGCTTCTCTGGGAATCATTAGCACTCCCTATAACTGACACAGCATCCTAATTCTATTCAACCTTACAAATTTTAGCATCTTCATTTATACATGAAATAAAGAGAGTCTCAGCATTCTTTTTCTATATTTTCTCCATATCCCTGGTCTCATTACTCATGTGTTTTCAATTTTCTTATCTATGTAAGACAACTCCTTTACCACTAAATCCAGCCCAACTTGTCCCTTGAACTCAGCTAACATTATTCTTTTAGGTCTCTCCATCCCACAGATTAGTCTCCTAAAACCAGCTCCATCACTTCAAACTAGCTGTTTCCTCTGATTTTTTAGTCTCTCAAAAGCATGGAGTAATTTTTGGTGTTCTCCTTACTGTTTAGTTTCTTTGAAAGTCAGGTTTTGTATTTATTAACATCAAAATCATTCAACAAACATTAATTAAGTGCTTAATCTATGCCAATCACTGAACAATGATTGGGAACAAGCCACTGGGAATACAAAATAAAGATCCTTGCCAATGTGGAGTAAACATTCCTGTACGATGTAAACTGGTAGATGCTTTATAGACATGCCTGCAAAAAAGTTTTATTAAGATATAATTCACATGTCATACAATTCACTCATTTAAAACATAAGATTCAATGTTCTTTGGCATATTTACAGAGTTGATATACCGAACATCACAATCAATTTTAGAACATTTTTCATTTTGTGACTTGCTTCTTTTGCTTAGCATATTTTTAAGGTTCACCCATGTTGTAGCATTTATCAGTGCTTTCTTTTTATGATTGAATAATATTCTACTGTATAGACATACAACATTTCATTTATCCATCTATCAGGTGATAGTAGGTTTCCTCCACTTTTGGCTATTATGAATACTGTTTTCTGAACATCTATGTATAAGATTTTGCATGGACATATGTTTCCATATCTCCTGGGCAGACAGAATTAAGAGTGGGAGGGCCTAAACAACTTAGTGAGACCCTGTCTCAAAATAAAAATAGTTAAGCATCCCTGGGTTTAATCCCTGGTAGCTGCCACCCTCCCCAAAAAAAGAAAAGACAAAGAAAACAATTCCATTTATAATAGCAACAATATGAATAAAACATTTCGAAATAACTTAGCAAAAAAGTGTAAAATTTGTACACTGAGAACTACAGAACATTGAATTAATTAAAGAAAACCTAGGGGTTAGAGCTGTAGGTCAGTTGTCAAGCGCTTGCCTCACATGTGTGAGGCACTGAGTTCGATCCTCAGCACCACATAAAAATAAAGATACTGTGTGTTCATCTACAACTAAATAAACACTTAAAAAAGAAAACCTAAATAAATAAAAAAATAGTTCATGTTCATGGATGGAAAGACTTAATATTCTAAAGATGGAATATCCTTCAGATGGACTTGCAGATTTAATACATTCCCAATCAAAAGCACATCTGGATTCTTCAAAGAAATCCATAAGCTGATCCTGAAATTCATATGGAAATGCAAGGGACCCAGAATAATCAAAGCAATTAAAGGGAAGAATAAATTTCGAGATGTTACATTCCCTGAATTTAAAACTTTCTGCAGAGCTACAGTAATTAAGACTGTGTGGTACGGTGTAGGGATAGGTATAGAACAGTGGAATAGAAATGAGGATCTAGAAATAAATTCATACACTGTTGGGAAGAACAATTCAGTAAGGAAAGAATAGCCTTTTCAACAAATGGTGCTGAAATAACTGGATATTCATGTGCAAAATAATAAAGTTCTAACTTGCCTCACATTATATACAAAAATTAAAATATATCAAAATCTAAATGTAAGAGCTACAACTACAAATCTCTCAGGAAAAAGAATTTGTGACTTTGAATTAGACATTTTTTTTGATATGATTCCTAAAGCACAAACAGCCAAAGAAAAAATTACATTCGGCAAAATTAAAATCTTGTGCACTGTAGACATCGTGAAAGTGAACAGTCAATCCACAGCATGGTAGAAAATATTTACAAATCATATTGCTATCAGGGTCTGGTATCCAGAACATATAAAGAACTCTTACAACTCAGTAATAAAGATAACCCACGTTTAAAATGAGTGAAGCAATAAGCACACAAAAAGGTGCTCAATGTCATTTGCCATCAGGGAAATGCAAATCAAAACCACAACAAGATTCCATTTCACACCCACAAAGACGGTTAGAATAAAAGACTGATAATAACTATTGGCAAGAATGTCAAGAGGTTGAAAATTTTATGCATTACTGGTGGGTTGAGAAAATGGTACAGCTGCTTTGCCAAACAGTTTGGCAGTACTAAATAAATATAGAGGTACCATGTGATCCAATAATTCTTGGCAACACTGTTAAAAATCAATCGGCCATGAACGCGTGAGTTTATTTCTAGATTCTCATTTCTATTCTACTGAGGCTGGCTTTGAACCTGCAATCCTTCTGCCTCAGCCTCCCAAGATGCTGGGATCATAGTCATGTACCACTGGGCCTAGCATGGAATTGTTTTTTTAAATTTTTTTTTAAAGAAAGAGGAGAGAGAGAGAGAGAGAGAGAGAGAGAGAGAGAGAGAGAGAGAGAGAGAGAGAGAGAATTTTTTAATATTAATTTTTTAGTTTTTGGCGGACACAACATCTTTGTTTGTATGTGGTGCTGAGGATCGAACCCGGGCCGCACGCATGCCAGGCGAGCGCGCTACCGCTTGAGCCACATCCCCAGCCCTGTTTGTTTTTTTTAAATTTTAACTTCAAATAGATTTTCTTATATTGATTTTGTATCATGCAAATTTGCAGAACCTTAGTTCTAATGGACATTTAGTGAATTCTCTAGGATTGTCTACGAACATGAATGTGTCATCTGCAAACAGAGATAGTTTCGCTGGCTCCAGGGAAATATTGAATAGAACCTCCAGGGAAATACTAAACAGAGGTGGCAAGAGCAAATATCCTTGTCTTGCTCCTGATATTAGGGGGAAATTTTTCTGTCTTTCATCATTAAGTATAATGCTAGCAGTGGGTTTTTCAAATATATTCTTTATCAGGTTTATGAAAGAATATATCCTTCTATTCCTAGTTTCTTGAGTAAAAGTTTTTATAATGAAAGTGTGTTGGATTTTGCCATATGCTCCTTCTTCTGAGAAGATCATGTGGTTCTTGTCTTTTGTTCTACTGATATTATATTAACTAATTTCCAGATGTTATATAAGACTTCTTGCATTAATCACATAAACTTCACCTGGTCCCAGTGTATCATCCTGTACACACACTGGATGTTTCTTGATTCCATATACACACATAAGAAATACTTACTGGTCTGTAGTTTTCTCGTGAGGTCTTTTTTCTGACACCAGGGTAACACTAGCCTCACTGAATGAGTTGGGAAGATTTCCTTTTGCTTCTATTTTTTTGGAGGACTGTCTTAAAAATCAGTATTATTCCTTATTTAAATGTTTGATAGTACTTACCTGTGAAGGCGTCTGGACCTCAGCTTTTCTCTGCAGAATTTATTTTTGTATTTATTTAATTTGTTCTTTGTAGTTATACATGACATTAGAATGTATTTTGACATATCACACATACATGGAGTATAACTTCCCATTCTTGTGGTTGTACATGATGGGGAGTTACATTGATCGTGTATTCATACATGAACATAGGAAAGTTATGTCAGATTCATTCCACTGTCTTTCCCATTCCTATCCCCTCCCCCAATTCCTCCCATCCAATAGAGTGAACTTCTATTCCCACCCCCACCTTTGCCTATTGTGAGTCACCATCCACCTATCAAAGAGAACATTCCTACTTTGTTTTTTTGGGGGGATTGGCTTATTTCACTTAGCATGATAGACAGCCTCCAGTTCCATCCATTACCAGCAAATACCATAATTTCATTGTTCATTATGGTTGAATAATATTCCATTGTGTAAATATACCACATTTTCTGCTGAAGGGCACCCAGGTTAGTCCCATAGCTTAGCTATTGTGAATTGAGCTGCTATATACATTCATGTGGCCATATCATATAGAATGCTGATTTTAAGTCCTTTGGGTATATGCTGAGAAGTGGAAAAACTGGGTCAAATGGAGGCTCCATTCCAACTTTTCTGAGGAATCTCCATACTGCTTTCTATAGTAGTTGCACCAATTAGCAGTCCTACCAGCAATGTATGAGTGTATCTTTTTCCCCACATCCTTGCACATTTATTGATAATTATGTTCTTGATGATTGCCATTCTCAATGGAGTGAGATAAAATCTCAGTAGTTTTAATTTGCATTTCTTGAAATGCTAGTGATGTTGAACTAGCATGTGATGTTGACTCCACATACAAGTGTTGGTTTCTGCTCAATTATGTCAGTATTTGCTTCATACATTTTGAGGCTCTATTGTTAGGTGTCTATGTATATTCACAGAGAAATGTACCACATAATGACATTTTGGCCAATGATAGATTATACATATGGTGGTAGTTCTATCAGATTATAAAGGAGCTGAAAAATTACTATCAAGTGACATCATAATGCAGCACATTACTCACATGTGTATTGTGTAAACTTACTACACTGCCAATCATATAAAAATATAACAAAACTATGTAAAGTATATTAGTCTTTATAAAGATAATAAATGAATATATTATTGGTTTATATATTTTCCATACCATGCTTTTTAATCATTATTTTAGAGTACACTTCTATTCATAAAAAAAGTATAGAGCCTCATACACTTTGTGTTTATTGTCTTTTGATTGACCTATGCCATCAAGGTTTGTGTAAGTATATGTATAGTCTGATGTTTGAAGAATGATGAAATCACCCAATGATGCATTGTTCAGAATGTATCCCCACTGTTGAGTTATACACAATGAATACCATTATATATTCCTGATGGATTGACCCTTTATATCTCTCTTTATCTCTAGTAACATTCTGTTTTAAAATATTTTATCTAGTATCAGTATAGCCCTTTAGATTTTATGGTTGATGTTTGAATGATAGATTTTTAGGGGGTGTACCAGGGATTGAACTCAGGGGCACTTGACCACTGAGCCACATCCCCAACCCTATTTTGTACTTTATTTAGAGACAGGGTCTCATTGAGTTGCTTAGCACCTCTTTTGCTGAGACTGGCTTTGAACTCACGATCCTGTTGCCTTAGCCGCCCAAGCTGCTGGAATTACAGGCCATGAGCCACCATGCCTGGCTTGAATGGTAGATCTCTTTCTATATTTCTAGTTTCAATTTATTTATATCTTTGATTCTAATAGGTGCCTTCTTTTGATAGTATATCATGTTATAGATTGTTTTTATCCTACCCTAATAATTTCTGCCTTTTGATTATTTAATCCAGTCACATTTAATGTTATAATTTTTCATCCATAAAACTTAAAATGGATTAATTTAAGGGAAAATGGTCTTGTCCTTTAAGATTAACTAAAAAAAAAAAAACATGAATATATTGGATTAAGTTCACGAGACATAAAAGTAAGACAAAGCACACCACTTTTATTATAGAAATAAAAGCAGTAAAAAGTGATTTATCTTTTCTAATAAACAAAAATAGTAAATATAATTTAATCCTAATAAAATTTCTCAGATGCCAGACCCAAGCAAGAAAATAGTCTGACAATTTGTAGTTTGAGAGAGTTATGATTTTGGTTTTTTGTTTTCTCTGTAGAAACATAATTTCATTTTTTTAAAAAGCATTTATTTTTTAGTTGTAGGTGGACACAATACCTTTATTTTACTTTTATGTGGTGCTGAGGATCAAACTCAGTGCCTCACACATGCTAGGCAAGCACTCTATTTCTGAGCCACAACCCCAGCCCAAAACATAATTTCATTTTTTCAAGGTATATATGGGCTGTTTCCTTTTGTTTTTACTAGTACTTTCCTTATTTATTTCATAAAATACAGAGATAGTATGGATCTGCACATCTCATAAGAGCATATGCTGTAGGACTATAACAAGACAAGTATCAGGGAATATTGTCTGCTTTCCTTAATTATTAGAAAAGTCATTTGTCTCTTTGTAGGAACACCCACAGCAATATTTGTATCACAAATTTAAAATTTCCTGCCAGGCATGGTGGAACATGACTGTAATTGCAGCATCTCAGGAGGCTGAGGCAGAAGGATTGCAAATTCAAAGACAGCCTCAGCAACTTAGTGAGGACCTGAGCAACTTGGCGTGACCCTGTCTCAAAATAAAATATAATAAAAAAGACTGGGGATTTGGCTCAGTGGTCAAGTGCCCTTGGGCTCAATCCCTGGTACCAAATAATAATAATTATTATAATGGTAAAAGTAAAATAAAATAAAATTTCCAAGTTGATGGTACAATATAAAATAGGGGAATGACAAAGGGGGAAATCAATAGATTACAATAATACATCACCTAAACCACTTCTCTTATGCTACAAAGCTTTTGTACTTGATTGTCTTAATATAAAAGGATTTATTATAGTTCATATAAATAAACTGAACATTAAAACATCTCAAAGTTAAACTCTAGGAATAATAGTTTAACATTCAAACAGGGGTACAATAAGGTAGGAACACCCCTAAAGGTAATCTTTTTTGTCTAAATCAGATTATTGATAAAGATTACTTCATGACAAATAAAATGTGTTTCACCAGTAGTTCTATTCTGGCCAACATCCTAATGATTGTGGTTCCAAACTTGAGAAGAAATTGCCAAATAAATCTTCTCTTAGGCTAAATAAGACTTGGCCAAAGAGGATAATCAAGGCATCTAAGTTAAAAAAAAAAATTAAACTACTCTCTTTAGAGACAAGTGAAAAAGCATATCTATTATCTCTGGAGGATAAAAAAAAATTTAGTGTTTTACTCACTTTAAAAAAAAGCAAAGTAAACCTCAGCTTAGGTGTTCTTGGAGTCTGATACTTATATCTTGCAAATTCAAATTATAAATGCTCTTTAAAAATCTTCCAAGCCCACTACTACTAGCAAGAGTATCATCAAAAGTCACACACTTCTACACCTTATAAAAGGATTTTTTTTGTTTCAAGGATTTAGATTTCCTAGAAAGAGCTCACATTTGATAATGTCTGTCAACCATGCCACACAAAGAAAATAAATATTTCAAAAGGGTACTCTGTTCAGAAACTATTCACAGTGCTTCTTTTTGTCAGACAGTTTTACAATAGGTTCATTAATGTACATCTATCTAAAAGCCTTGAGAATTCACTCCAACAAGCATTTTGAATGAGTAGATTTCTCCTGTGGAAGGGTATTCAGTATTATTTTTTCTTGTGTTCTTGGAGGCAATGGGAATTGGTGATCAACCCTGGCAATCCACAATCAGCATCATATACCACCATCAGTTTATGTCTCTCCTCTTTCACATAGTCCAGTATAAGATATCCTTTAGCATTCTATAAACTTCTATCTTTCAGGTGCTGGTCAGATTCTTGGATTAGCTTCTTGAGCTCTGTTCCTTTGATGAACAGAGTACTTCAGTTTGCAGGACTGCCAATCCCAGGATCTTCCACAAGCTTGCAGTTTCACATATGTCACTAAATCAAATGAGTATTATAAATCTGGTATCTTTCTGAAGTGTCCTGAAGTCAACTTTGATTGTGATGTACTTGTCTCTGTTATCTTCTTCAAATTCATCAAATATTTCTTTTACCTTTCACTGAGGAGAAATTTAAACACCAAAGATCTCCCTTAATAATTTGTTTTTTATTTCTTCCCATATGGATGTTAAGGTAATCGCAGAAATCACATCCAGAAATTGCCAAAAAGGTTTGTTTCTTTGGCAAGTGCTTCACCATGTTCAGTAAGCTTCTCTTTTTCTTCTTTCACAAAGATCTAGATTCCTATATTCCCAGAGGCAATCTTTTTAAAGAGTCCTCTGACTATTAAACCATAACACATAGGAATAATGTAACACTGAGAATTAATGCAGAAGGATTTTTCAAAAAATTTTCAGAGTATCTACCAGGTTAGTACCTCCAGTTCTACACTGCATAGATCGTGTGGGGGTGGGGGTGCGGGGGTGGGGGAGTGGGTGTGTATGTGTGCATGTGCACACAGGTACTGGGATTTAAAACCAGGGCTTCTCTACCCTTAAGCTACACCTCCAGTCATTTTTATTTTGAGACAGTGTCTGGCTATGTTGGCAAGGCTTGCCTTGAACGTGCTTCAGCCCTTCTAGTAGCTGGCATTCTAGATATGTACCACCACACCTGGCTATCATATTTTTAAAAACATCTTTATTGAGATATAATGAATATGCCAGATGTTAAAATCTACAATTCTGCTGGGCATGGTGAATATAATCCGAGTGACTCAGGAGGGCAGGGGCAGGAGGATCACAAGGTCAAAGCCAGCTTCAGCAACTTAGTGAGACCCTTTCTCAAAATAAAAAATAAAATGGGCTGTGACTGTAGCTCAGTGGTAGTTCTTGCCTCACATGTAGAAGGCACTGGGTTCGATCCTCAGCACCACATAGAAATAAAATAAAGGTATTGTGTCCATCTACAACTAAAAAATATTAAAAATAAAATAAAGTAAAATGGGGAGCTGGGGTTGTAGCTCAGTAGTAGAATGCTTGCCTTTCACATGTGAGGCACTGGGTTCGATCCTCAGTACTACATAAAAATAAATAAATAAAATAAAGATACTGTGTCCATCTACAACTAAATAAATATTTTTAAAAATGAATAAATAAAATGGGGTGGTAATGTGGTGAGTGGTTAAGCACACCTGTGTTCAATCCCCAGTATCAAAAATAAAATAAAAATCCAATAGATTTGAGTATATTCAGAGTTGTACAATGAACACTACAATCTAACTTTATGATATTTCTATCACCCTGAAAAGAAACTCCATATCCATTAGCAGTTTCTCTCTGTTCCAGTCACAGCCCTAGGGAAGCATTCATCTTTCTGCCTATTCTGGACATTTCATAGAAACATACAATATGTGATCTTTTGTGACTGGCTTCTTTCACCTGACAATGTTTTCAAAGTTCATCTATGTGTAGCATATATCAGTCCCTTATTTATTTTTTATTGCCAAATAATATTTAAATGTATGAATATAACACATTTACTTATCTATTTATCAGTTGATGAATATTTGGATTATTTCTACTTTGGGGTGTTATGAATAACGGTACTATGAACATTCATATGTAAGTTTTTTAATAGAAATGTTTTCAGTTCTCTTGGCTATAAGCCTAATAGTAGAGTTTCTAAATCATACGACACCTCTGTGTTTAACATTTTGAGCAACTGATAGTCTGTTTTCCAAAGTGGCTGCTCCATTTTACATTCTAACTAGAAGTTCCAGTTTCTTTGCATTTTCACCAAAACATGTTACTATTTTCCATTTTAATTATACCCATTATAGTGGATGTAAAGTGACTATTTCACTGTGGTTTTGACTTCTATTTCCCTGAAGATGAATTATGTAGCATATCTTTTCAAGTGCCAACAGGCCATTTGTTATGGTGGTTTGTTTTTGTTTGTTTCTTATGAAAACTAGTGATATAGAAACATTTACAAAACTCAGGGTGTTTTCCAGTGCTAAGGCAATGGTTGTGATGTGCTTTTCTTTGCATACTGATGTATCATAATCTATATTCTGAATCTTCTGATATTTTGCCCAAATTCCAAGTGGCTTTGGGTTGCCTATTGTCCATGCCTAAACTCAACAAAACATGCATAAGCTTTGAAAATCATTTAGAATAATGCTATAGTTAAAGACTTTGTGGCAGTTGGGATGTGGCTCAGTGGTAGAGTGCTTGCCTATCATTCAAGAGGCCCTGGGATCCATCCCCAGCACCTCAAACCAAAAGCAAACAAACAAAAAATAATTTGTTAGATCAAGTGTTTTCTCTAACTCCTTGAGCTGCATATTGCCTGGAGCAATTATCATCTGAATTATATCCTCTTTCGTGGCATTTCCATTTCTTTCAAATTCTTCCCTTGAATAACCCTTCAGGTATTTGTGATTAGAATCATTTTGAATGTGCCAAATTGCTTGGGAATTCTTTCTACTTTACCATAGTGTCAATGGGGGTAAGAAGGAAATGGCCACATGGACCATATAGGGTATGCCACCAGAAGACCTAATGTTACTGATATCATTGATTTTGTTTTAATGTTTGCTTTTTGTTTTCTATATGCCTCATACTTTTTGTTCTTTTGTTCTTCCTTTACAGCTTTCTTTTGCAATAATGAATATTTTCTAGTTTAATACTAATTCCTTAATGATTATTTCACTATATCTTGAGTTCTTAGTGACTGATCTAGTACTTACAGTAAACATCTTTTTTATTCTTCTTATTTGATATAATTAGTTATACATGAGAGTAGAATGTATTTTTTTAAATATTTATTTCTTAGTTTTAGGTGGACACAAATATGTTTATTTTACATTTATGTGGTGCTGAGGATTGAACCCAGTGCCCTGTGCATGCTAGGTGAGCATTCTACCACTGAGCCATAACCCCAGTCTGAGAGTAGAATGTATTTTGACATACATATATGGAGTATAACTTCTTATTCTTCTGGTGGTACCTGATGTAGAATTACATTGGTTGTATAATCGCATACACACAGGATAGTAATGTCCAATTCATTCTACTATTTTTCCAATTGCCATTCCCCCTCCCTTCCCTTCATTCCCTTTTTTCTAATTAGAAGTACTTCTGTTCTTTCCTAGGCTTCACCCCCACTCATTGTGAAATTAGCATCTGCATATCAAAGAAAACATTCAGCATGTGGTTTAGGGAATGGTTTATTTCACCTAGCATGATATTCTCCAGTTCCATCCACTTACCAGCAAATGCCATAATGCCATTCTTTTTATGGCTGAGTAATATTCCATCATTCATATATATATATATATATATATATATATATATATATATATATATATATATATATCTATATCACATTTTCTTTATCCATTCATCTGCTGATGGGTACCTTAGGTTGATTACATAATTTAGCTATTGTGAATTGAGCTGCTATAAACACTGATGTTGTTGTGTCACTGTAATGCTGATTTTCAATCCTCTGGGTATAAACCAAGGGGTGGGATAACTGGGTCAAATAGTGGATGCATTCCAAGTTTTCTGAGCAATCTCTATACTGCTTTCCATAGTGGTTGCACCAATTTGCAGTCCACTAGCAATGTAGGATTGTACGTTTCCCCCCACATCAACATTTACTGTTGCTTGTATTTTTGATTATTGCCATTCTGACTAGATTGAGATGAAATCTCAATGTAGTTTCAACTTGCATTTTTCTAATTGTTAGAGATGTTGAACATTTTTTCATATATTTGTTGACCGATCGTTTTTCTTTTTTTTTAAAATATTTATTTATTTATTTTAGTTTTTGGCGGACACAACATCTTTGTTTGTATGTGGTGCTGAGGATCGAACCTGGGCTGCACGCATGCCAGTCGAGCGCGCTACAGCTTGAGCCACATCCCCAGCCCCGACCGATCGTTTTTCTTCTTCTGTGAAGAAGAGTTCAGTCCCTCAGTCCATTTATTGATTGAATTATTTGGTTTTCTTTGGGGGGGTGTTACATTTTTGAATTCTTTGTGTATCCTGGAGATTAAATGCTCCAGCTGAAGTGCAGGTGGCAAAGATTTTCTCCTATTCTGAGGGCTGTCTCTTCATGTCCTTGATTGTTTTCTTGCCGTGAAGAAGTTTTTAGTTTGATACAATCCCATTTATTGATTCTTCATTTTACTTCTTATGCCTCTTACAATCTATATCAGGTTTATATTAACTTAAATCCAATAAGATACAGACACTTTTTTCCTATGTAACTCTATTCCCCTTCCTTTTTGTGCTATTATTGTTATGCATATTATATCTATGTGTAACTCCACATACATTATTACAATTGTTAATTTATATAATTTATCTTTTAAATAAGCTGAGAGAAGAAAGGAGAGTATATATATATGTATTTAGAGCTTGTTATATCTACTTTCTTATTCACCTTTCTTTTTAAAAAAATTTATTTATTTATTCTAATTTGTTATACATGACAGCAGAATGCATTTAATTTATTTACCTTTCTTTTTTCACCTTTCTTGATTCTCCTCATTTCTTCCTATGGATTCACATCAGTATTTGATGATATTATTTCCTTAAATACAACTTCGGTCTCATATACCTCCTTTGAGCTCTTATTGCCAAATATATTACATTTCTATATATTATAGGCCTATCAATATAACTGTTTGTGTGTAGCTTTATACAACTGCTCTTTAATTCAGTTAGGAAAAGAAAGGAGAAAAAATATGTGATTATATTCTCTTTTAGAATTACCTACATAATTATTTTTATTGGCACTCTTTGCCTCCTCCCCCATGTCTTTTCAGATCCAAATTACTATCTGGCATCTGGCATCACTTGCTTTCAGCCTGAAGAAGTTATTTTAGTTTTTCCTGTAAGGCAGTTCTGCTACGAATAATTTCTTTTTGCTTCTGTTTATAGGGTAATGGTTTTATTTTGCCATAATTATATATATTTTCTAGCACTAGGGATTGAAACCAGGGGCTTGTGCATACTAGCCAAGTATTATACCATTGAGCTACATACATCCCTTGTCCCTCTTTTGAGATAGGTCTTGCTAAGTTGCCCAGGCTGGCCTAGAACTTGAGATTCTCCTGCATCTGTCTCCCAAGTTGCTGGGATAAGAGTCATGTCCCATTGTTCCCATCTTTTGCCTTCATTTTTGAAAAATATCTCTCCTGTATATGAGATTCTAGGTGACAAGAGTTTTACCTCAGCACTTTGAGTATGTTGCACACTGTCTTCTTGCTCTATTATCTCTGATGTGATTTCAGCTGTTAATTTTATTGGGGATTCTTTCTATGTGATGAATTGTTTTCTCTTGCTGTTTTAAAGTTTTTTTTTTTTTTTTGCTTTTGTCTTTAAACAGTTTGCTGTGATATGTCTGGGTAAGGATCTCTTTTGGTTTACCCTACTTGGAGCTCATTAAGCTTTTTTTTTAAAAAAAACATAATTTTTAGTTGTAGATGGACACGATACCTTTATTTTTATGTGGTTCTGAGAATTGAACCCAGTGCTTCACACATGCTAGGCAAGCGCTCTATCACTAAGCCACAACCCCAGCCCTCATTAAGTTTTTTTTTTTTTTTTTTTTTAATGTATAGGTTCATGTTTGTTTGTTTGTTTTAATCAAGTTTGGGGAAGTTTTCAACCTATCTATATCTGAATATTTTTACATTAAGCAAGAATGTTCTTTTTGTAAAAAGCTTTTTATAATCTTCAAAATAATCTTCATTTATCAACAAACTTTTCATTGTATTCATTTAACAAATTAACAGTGTTAAACTATACAACACTACCTTGTCAATCCCAAGTACTCAAATGAACCAAAAAACTGCTTTGGAGCACTGAAAGGAAAGAAAAAAAGGCTAAGAAAGGCCAACAAATATATTTTAGAAGCAGTTAAGGGGGATTGTTGGAATAGGGGTGGGAGCTTAGATTCTTGAGCACCATCAGATTTCCTCAAGGTTCAGAGGAGTTTTTCCACAAATTCTTTATTATTATTTTTTTGGTACCAGGGATTGAAACCAGGGTTGCTTAACCACTGAGCTACATCCCCAGCCTCTTTGTTAAAATATATATTTTGTTTGTTGTTAGGATCTTACTAAATTGCTTAAGGCCTTGCAAAATTCCTAAGGCTGGCTTTGAATTTACAATCCTCCTGTCTCAGCCTCCTAAGCCGCTGGGATTACAGGCATACACCAATGCACCTGGCCTCACAAATTCATTTTTTAATATGAGAGATTAAAACTAAGGAATCAAGCTGGGCACAGTGGTGGATGCCTGTAATCCCAGCAAACTTGGGAGGCTAAGACAGGAGGATCAAAAGTTCAAAGCCAGCCTCAGCCACATCAAGGTGCTAATAAGCAACTCAGTGAGACCCTGTCTCTAAATAAAATACAAAAAAGGGCTGCAATGTGGCTCAGTGGTTGAGTGCCCCTCAGTTCAATCCCTGGTACCCCAAACAAAACAAAACAAAACAACAAAACCCCTAAGTGGGTTGGGGCTGTAGCTCAGTGGCAGAGTGCTTGCCTAGCATGTGTGAGGCACTGGGTTTGATCCTCAGCACCACATAAAAATAAACAAATAAATGCATTCTGCCCCTTTACAATTACAATTACAATAAAAAAATAAAAAAAAATAAATAATAATAATTAAAAAAAAAACCTAAAGAATCAGAGGAACCTGTACTTTGGGATATTAACCAGGTAATCCAAATTCCTAGATTGTGGATGAAGTAAGTAAAAGAGGGAGAGAAAGTGGAGAAGAGGCAGAAAAGAAGAATCAAGAAGCACAGAGGGAAAACATTGTGTCTAGAGGAAATGAAGTCATAAACTCTTTGAATATTTTTACCATTGTTTTACTTATTGTTCTCATGGAGCTACAAGCTTCCTTAGTTGCTCACCACTAAAATTTCTATTGTTTTTGATAGCACCTTTGACTTGAACTTCCCTAAATTCTGTGCCCAATAAAGTCAGTCCCCTTAGGGAGGGGTACATTTCTATGGCCTGCCTCTCCCCTAGGTATAATTTCTGTACTGTTGTTTGGAACTTAGGGATAGGAATAGTAGCTCATTTCTGAGGGATTCTACAAGTAGGGTTCTAAGCAGAGGCAGTATTGAATTAAATATCCTATGAGTAGATGGGTTAGGGTAGCCAGGCCTTGTTATGCCTGCCCTGCAGTAGGCGTAAAGCTTCTATCCTACATATAGGTACTTTGTGGAAAAAGGGATCCCCAGACCTCTTTGCTGTTGTTGCCTGAAATAGAACTTTAGTAACATGGAGCTATGGTGGATGAAATATCCTGAAGACTTGCTTCTACTTGGAGGAGACCATAGCTGTAAATTGAGAGCTGGGTGGTAAGGAGAGGGAAATGGTCATAGCTCAAATGCCATGGATTTTTGCTGTTCTCACTGGGATTTAGTAGATTTTCCTGAATAAATGTTTCCTCATTTGCTGTATGCCCTTAGGATAGTTTCCAGAGAATTTTTATGGTTGTTTATAAATTTCACCAGTTGTGGTTGTTTTGCTGGGAAGAGTCCATGAGGTTACTTAAGCTGCCATTCTGAAAGTGATTCTCCACTTCTCTCTTGACCTAACACATTACATTATGGCCAATTCTAAAATTTTCCCTAAATCAATGTTTTTCCCCCAATGAGCTGTCCACTGTTAGCTCTAATTCAAGCCCTTGCAATATTTCTGGATCATACAAGATTTTCTTAACTTGTGTTCTAGACTTCCAGTTTCTCAATACTTCACTTTGTTCTATATTACTCCCAGGCACATCTTTTTTTTATATATTTTGCTGAGTTCACCTTGTTCCTCAGAAACCTTACACATCTTTATCTTACTAACAAAATAAAGTTCAAACTTCTTGGACCTTTAGCAATCCAACTTTGGCGTACCCTTCCAACTGAATCTTCTACTACTATCCTAGTCCAAATTATGTTTATCTATAAAATTGTCATCTCTGCCTTTGTTCCTACTGTTCCATCTATCTGAAATCCTCCTACTTATCTCTATCAAAATCCTCCCTGTTGTTCAGGACCTATTCAGACATAATTTTTTTTTTTTACCCCAGTCAGAAGAGTGTTTTACTTTCTCTTAGTTACTGTGGTTCTTAAAGCCCAGGTTTCTTTATTCCTTGTATGTTTTATCTTCCCCTTTAGACAAGACATTCTTCAAAGGCAGAGCTCATATATTACCCATGGTATCGAGTGGATAGGTTTCCCACAGTAGACATTTAATACAAAGCTGATAATTTCAGGGGTTTATTAGTTGGGCCTCTGAGGAGTTTTAGTTACTTACTCGTTCTTTTAACTGGATTACTTCTTTGTCTTTTTGTTGTTTCCACTGTCTAAACTTCTCAGCATCCTCTTTCATCTGACGCATTAACTGTACTCGCTGGTTTTTCATCATCTGTAAAAACAAAAACCAGTACAAGTATTAGTCACATGTACTTTATTCTAGGCTGATATGCAGATGGATATAATTATCATTAATAAGAAAGAAAGCCCAGAGCCAAGCTAAGAAGTCCACGAACAGATTTTCTGTTAGGCTTGCAATACCCCTCTTGCTATGTTTGCACAGGGTTTCCAAGTGTAGACTATACAAATGAACACTCTGAAGAAATAAAAGAAAAATATACCTACAAGCTAAAACCAGCCCTGAATTCACTGTAGAAATGAAAAGTTCAAGGAAATGTTTATTAAGCCTCAAGGATAAAACTATCTAGCAACCAGTATATTCCAAAGATATCTGTGCAAGAGACCTCTAACCACCACTTTCCATATGCTACAAGTTAAACATTCAACAGCTGAAAATATTCTTCAGGTATCTATCATCTTGCCACTACTTTACAAAATTATGCCACATGATCATTGAAGACGATCAGGATATTATCACTAAATATTGAGATATGTTTTTCTTTTGGTTTCAGAGAATCTAACATTAAACTTTGAATGTAAAAAAGAAAAGAAATTAAATGTCAAAGCAAGGTTTTATTCAGATTCTAGATGACAACCAGCACAATGGCCTATAAAAGGGACATTTATGGAGATTTTCACACTTGAAGTGAAAACACTCCGTAGTATAATTTGAAATGGAACATCTATGTATGTTCCAATGCAGTAAATTTAAGGATGAGAGTTTATTACCCGTATCTCCTGGTTCAGTTTGGAGACAGTATGCTCTGTGGATTCCTTCAGTTTCAGAAGTTTGGATTGTTCATTTAGTTTCTTCTTCAGATCAGCTATTTGATTCTCCAGTTCCTGGAGACGTTTGCGGCGACGCTCACTCAACCTAAACACAGATACAGCAGGAGTGAAGGCTACCAACAGCAAAGCCAGACTCCAAAAGATATGAGACTTCTAGGTGTACAACCTGATATATGTAAATAGTCATCTTTTTTTTTTAAAGGTCAACAATTTTTCTTTTTTTTCTTTTTTTTAAAGAGAGAGAGAGAGAATTTTTTTTAATATTTATTTTTTTAGTTTTCGGCGTACACAACATCTTTGTATGTGGTGCTGAGGATCGAACCCGGGCCACATGCATGCCAGGCGAGCGCACTACCGCTTGAGCCACATCCCCAGTCCATAAATAGTCATCTTTAAAATAACAAATACCAAGCTGGGCATGGTGGCACACGCCTATAATCCCAGTGGCTCAGGAAGCTGAGGCAGGGGGATTGAGAGTTCAAAGTCAGCCTCAGCAATGTCAAGGCACTAAGCAACTCGGTGAGACCCTGTCTCTAAATAAAATATAAAATAGGGCTGTGGATGTGGCTCAGTAGTCGAGTGCTGCTGAGTGAAATCCCTGGTACCAAAAAATAAATAAATAAAAATATACCACCCAAACAACCCAAACTGTCTCAATAATAAGAGTTTAATACCAGAGTAAAACAACATAATTTTTGAGTATGCAAAAATGAACTGCTTCAATATATCCCATCCTACAACTTTCTGCCAAAAGGATGTTCTGTGAAGGTATTTCGCTTCATGTTGACCGAAAGGAATTATTCTGACAATTATTACACAAGTCTGAGACAGAAAGTAAATATTCAGCATAACTTTTAAGAACATGAGCTTTAGATTCATACAGAGATAAAACAGTCACTGGGTAAAATGAAGGTAGAGTAGCCAATAAGCAGGAGTTGAAAGGAGAGTAGGAGGTTATGGTTATCTTAGTTTCATTCTTAACTGATTAAGAGATGGTTCTATTGATTTTTTTAAATCACTAGCTTGGTTATTAATTCTATTCACAAGCTAAATTACCATCAGTGCAGGGGGAAAGAAATTGCTACTATCCACTAGGTCTGATAATCTTTTAAAAGCCAGCTCACACATTAACATTTTATGCATCCTTCCTTGATCATGCCAGCTTAAATTCTCATCCTGCTTCTGAACTCTTAACACAATTATTGCCTAAGAAATTAATCTGGCTAATTATATGCTATGTTATGGCATTCTTTCATTGTCATCATGAGATGTTATGTAAAATCTCAATTACTTTTCTTGTGTTTATATTCCTTTCCCACACTAGGTTTAAATCCTTTGGGTGGCAGTAATGTCTCCTACTTCTCTATTCCCTCTAAAGCTTCTCATACATAGTAGGGACTTAACATTTATTGATTTTATTCTTACTTAGCTTGGTTGACATCCTTCTTTGCTGTCTGAAGTTCAAGAACCAATTCTTCCTTTTCCTTTTGCAGACTGATGACTTCCAATTCCAGATTTTTTATGTTATCCTAGAAAGGTCATAAGTCAGAGGGAAAGAAAGGCATTATATAGCAGAGGAAGAATATCATTTCAACATTCCATCTTTCCAGGAACTATGAATTAAATTTTAGCACTTCACTTATACACTAAAAACATTTGTTCTTAATTCAATGGAGATTAAAATTGTATAGTAGGCAAAGTATGGGCTTGGAATCCAGCAACACTTATTATCTAAAGTATCTTATGGAAAGTCACTACTTTTAGCCTTAGTTTCCTGTGCAGAAAAGAGTTAAGAGAGCAGGCCTGAGACTGCTATCCTTAAAAAAAGATAGCTTGGGGCTGGGGATGTGGCTCAAGCGGTAATGCGCTCGCCTGGCATGCGTGGGGCACTGGGTTCGATCCTCAGTACCACATAAAATAAAGATGTTGGGTCCGCCGAAAACTGAAAAATAAATATTAAAAAATTCTCTCTATGGGTATATGTTTGGGAACTAACATTCTTGTAGGGTTCCTGCCATTTCCTAGCTGATAACAGAGGCTCATCCATGCCTAAACTATGCAAACCATGTGATTTACCCTGAACACCTGCCTTCTTTTTCCAAGTGTAGAATTTTGGTACACACAAGGCAGAGGTAAAAGTCTTAGACTCTGAGGTTCAGGGCTTCCCTGGTAGAGACCATTTCACACATGATTACAACCCATTAGTGGAGGAATGCAGGGCTTCCTGTGTGACTCCACTGGGAGGGGACTTTTGGTAGCTTGTGCCTAGTTTCCCTCAGACTGTGCCCAGGGGCCATTGTCTTTGCTCATTTTTCTTTGTATCCTTTCACTGTAATACATCTTAACTGTGAATATGACTACTTGCTGAGTCTTACGAGTCCACCCCCAGTGAATCACTGAACCTAGAGGAGGTCTTAGGTATTCCAAAGAATTTCTCTATCTATGTAAATAATTAACAATAACATGAGCCAGGCACGGGGATGAGAACCCGTAGTCCCAGCTACTTAAGAGACTGAGGCAGGAGATTGCTTCAGCCCAGGAGCTTGAGACTAGCTTGGACAATATACTGAGACTGCTCACAAAATAAACAAATAAACAAACTCCAATAATACCTACATCATAAGATTAATAGAAGATTAAATAAGATAAAAAGGTAGTGACATTTTATAAACTATAAAGAGCTGTATAAATATATCATTAGTTTTGCAAACTTATATATTCAATAGCAACTGCAGTTCTGCATGTATTTAGGCAGCAAATTCTAGGAATTGAAGTTTGGCAATTTTCCAAGAATGGGAAAACCCAATGACCAGATTCCCTCCTGTTCTCAAAACTAAAAGTGAAAGGCAACTGGCTGAATAAATGGTTGGCAGCTGAGAAGATTATATAAAGTCCCCAGAACAGTATTGGATTGACACAAAGAAGCAGAAGCAGGTTAGACAGGGCTGTATCAGAGAAACTTTGTACATAGGCTAGGGCTATTTTCCACACAATGTCCTGAGCCACTTCAGGATAACTAATGAAAATTAATCTTATTGCTTTATAGTTACCCTGAATATTTAAACTGGTCAATAACAATAAAATAAATAAAAATAATAAATAGATTTATATATTTATTTTTACTTATAGAAGTACCTTGTGAAAACTAATCCAGATAATACGTGTAAAGGTCAAGTCCCCTTGACTGTCTCACTCTCTGCCAAAATTCCATCCCCTCTCCAGAAGTAACCACTGTTATTAGCTTGGTGTATATCTTCGAGAAATTCTTCTTAGACAGTTACATATGTGTATATTATATCTCTAAACCTTCACATATATAAAATACATGCATTTTATATATTTATATAATATTATAGATTACATATTATATATCATGGTATGTATATGTCTTATATATGTAAATGTCTAGAATATAAAATTTAAAAAATATATAGGATGTACACATACATATGCATATGTGTATCTGTGCACATCAAATTCAAATATGTGTTAAGCATAAATAGAATTACACTTTAGGGGCTGTGGGTGTTACTCGAGAGACAGAGTGCTTGCCTAGCATGTATAGGGCCCTGGGTTCAATCCCCAGTACTGCAAAAAAAAAAAAAAAAGTCACACTATACGTGTAATGTATATTATTCTGTAACTTGCATTTTTTACTTTATTGTTTTGAGATTTATGTATACCCATACAGATCTGCTCTGCTTTTTTTCTGATGTGATGAAAGCATTCTTATATGTGTCTTTTGGGTACATGTGCTAGATTTTACTAGCAAAGAGAGAAGTTGAATTATAGGGTAAGTGTACACATTTATAATTTTAACAGATACTACTAACCTGTCACACAAAGTGGCTATTTTTAAAATATTTTTCTTAGTTGTAGTTGGAAATTTATTTATTTATTTTTATGTGGTGCTGAAGATCGAACCCAGTGTCTCACATGTGTGAGTCGAGCGTTCTACCGCTCAGCCACAGTGCCAGCCCACAAAGTAGCTATTTTGATTTCTACTCTTGCCATATCACACCCTTGTCAACATGTGATATTATAGCACTTCAAAATTATTACCAATATGGTAGGTGAAAAGCAGCACCTTGTCCATATTTAGTGAGTAACTATCTCACCAACTCCGAGTGGGGGATTATTCAAATATTTGAGTCTTGGTTTACAACAACTCATGGCAATAAACTTTAATGATTAGAACCGAAGCCTCCCCCGGTTTTTCTATAGCAATTCCTTGCTGTGATAAGAAAAATACTGGAATGAAAACCTGTCTTTATATTTCTTAGAAAAAGAGAGGTGATGATTTATATGTGAGTAAAAGGTACTAGTTACCTATGAGTGTGTATCTTCTTAGTTTTTAGATTTGGAAGCTTAAGCATATTTAATTTTAAGCAAAAAAGGGCCTAGATATTTACTATAGCTACTATATAGCTCATTATCCATACCTCCTTATCCAATTATAAATACACTGTTGGAACTCATATCCCATGTTTCTAAGCAAGAGTATAAGAAGGAAGGAATAATTTCTCAGTTTTACTACTAATCTTTTGTTTATACTGGAAATGCCAAAATACATTTGACCTAAAAAGGCTACACTGCATGTCTTGTTAACATAGATGCCTAAGCTACATATTTAACTTACTCCTTCTTATAATCCCACTAAAAAATGACCCCCACAAAGCTGCTTAAATCAACAAGAATAAAAAGAGAAGAGGAAGGCAGTCGAGAGATACGAAAAAGACTTTAAGGAAAACAGCTGGGTAAGTAGTAACTGACTTCCAAAATGGAAAATGCTGAAATATAAATCTTAGAGAATAAATGCCAAGAAGCAACAAGCCAATTTGTATCACAGAACAAGAAAGAGGAGTAGAGGCTCCCTTTCCGGAGTACCTGAACCTCATAGGATAGATTCACAGACACTGGACAGAGCTAAAAGCAGACATGAAGTACTATACTGCTGAGAGTGATTCAATACAAATATGCATATGACTGGAATAACTCCAACTTCTTATTTCCTCTGGGTTACCAGAATGGTGGTACACTACCATTCTGCATACACAACTTCAGGCAGGAGAATGAAAGATTTCTTTATGGAAATTGACTAGCCCCAGAGAAACTCATGCATATAGAACTTCCTATTGGTTTTTAGTGCCCCACTCCTAAATCTGAATATACAACCAAAGATTACTAGAAATTGAAGGAAAGCTTCTTTTTAAAAAATTACCTTTTTAGTTGTAGATGGACACAAAACCTTTATTCTATTTTTTAAAAAAATTTTATATGGTGCTGAGGATTGAACCCAGTGCCTCATATGTGCGAGGCAAGCTCTCTGCCACTGAGCCACAATCCCAGCCCTAGGAAAGCTTCCTAAACGTGAGACTAAAAGAAGCACATTTAAAGGAAATATGGAGAAACCAGGTAAGGCAGGGAGAAGAAAATCTTGATAAACTTTAATTGCTTTCCTTAGAAATGGGCAGTGCATTCATGAAAAAGAATAAAAAACTATAAAAAGAACAAATAGATGGTCAAAAAATCTTGGAAATTACTAGGCAAATAAAAGAACTTACCAGAAGGAGTAGAAAGAAATCTCCCAGAGAGGGAAATAACAAGACAAAGAAATGGAAAATAGAAGGGAGGAGGTAAGAAAAGCAGAAATGAAATCTAAGAGATCAAATACTAGATTAAGAGGAGTGTAAGAAAGAGAAAATGTAGAGAAATGATACAAGAAAACTTCCCAGAATACTGAAACACATTTTTAGACTGAAAGGATCCATTAAGCACCAAACACAATCAATGAGAACAGACTCATATCAAGGTACATCCTTGTGAAATTAAGTAACACTAGAGGATAAAGAAAAGATCCAGAAAATTTCCAGAAGGAAAGAAATATAGGTCAAATACAAAGAATCAAGAATCATAATGGACTTCTCTACAGCAACAATGGAAATAGAAGACAAAGTAAGGCCTTAAAATCTAGCCAAATTAACAAGTGTAAGAATTTAAAAAATAACTATTTTAGACGTGCAAAATTTTAAAACTATTTCATTTCAGAAACCTATTGGGGTTTTATATTCTACCAAAATAAAGAGGTATCCTAAGATGGAGAAAGACATGGAATTTGTTTCAATAAAAATGAGGTATGAAGAAAATATCCAGGATGATAGTCCAAGGTTGATGGCTAGGCAGTAGGCACAGGGAAAGTGAACAGGACAGATAAAGACCTGATTATTATTAGCAAGGGTCATCATGAACCACCACTAGGAAAAAGTTTAGCCATTTGCCAAATAATATGATATCCACTACTAGTCTTTTTGTAATTCATACTATAACCCAGACCGTCTACTGAGATGAGCATTTCTCAGAAATCAAGCAAAGTTATTAGAATCCAATTTCTCCATGAATAGGAACCACATCTACAGAATATTATCAAATAATTTATTAAATTCCTGTGATGTAAGGTAAGGTATTAGAAAAAAATGGAATGAAATTATAGGTCCCATATCCTGAACAAACAATACAATTCCAGTTGTATCATGTACATCCTGTTGTTTGTTCACCATCAAAAATGGTGTGCTTGTTTTTTCCCCCATTCAATTAAAGATGGCAGACATGAACAAACTCTGCTCTAGAAAATAGTTTACCTGGTACTGGAACTGAATGGGCTGTAATTGGCTGTCATTCTGAGTCATCTTCTTAGCTAGGGCCTCTTTCAACGCAAGGGCTTTATTCAACTCAATCAGCTCCTTCGACATCTGAGCTTGGCGTAGAGCATGTTGAGTGGTGAAAGCATCTGAAGACCTGCTGGTTTCTGGACTGGTTTCAACTTGCTGGAAAAGATAATAATCAAGATGATGTAGACAATGGTTTGTAAGAGAAACCAGAAATTGGAGTTCCTTAGGTACTAATTTCATCAAGTCTCATAGCCCTTTCACTATTAGCATTATCTCTATTCTTCACTGCTATGGTTTTTCACGTAAGATTTGCTTTAAATATCTGAAATAAATTAAGCTAGTCTATTTCCCTGCTCACTTAAATACCCTTTTATATATTTTAGCTTTTTAAAGGCCAGCTGTTTTCTTGCTCTTTCCTTTATTGATCTGGCCAGCATTCCCTACTTTTAATCTCATTCAAAGGGGTCCTTTAAGAGAGAAGGCACTGTGGAAATGGTGGAAATTGAGAAGAGGATTCATTTATTCTCACACAGCTGACTATTAGCGCCCAATTTATTCCTTATTTTCATTGTTTCAGAATATGAAAACTACCAATATGTATATATTCATTTGAGGCATAAAAGCCTGTCTCAACCAAACCTTTGCCTGGCCTTTCATTTTTACTTTATTCTGGAACATATAATACATTTTATCTATCCTTGAGATCTGAACACTCAAAATATTTTCCTTGTTTCTTTTAGTCCCTAGCCATTCCATCCTTTGAAAAGTATGCTGAAAAAAATTCTCTCCTATTCCTCCTCTAATGCTTTTTTGACTTTGCCATAATTTCCCAATATGTTCCTCTCCTCATTTTAACTTGCTGAACAGTTGAAACAGAATACTAGCATCCAACAAGAAATAAGTAAGCCACATTGCAAATATGGAATGTGATATCACTGAGAAGACTTGCTACCCATTACCAGGTATATTATTAGAGATAGAGCCTATCTACATTAGGGATTTTATGAAACTGAGATTTACACTGAAGATTTCTGATTTTCCAGGGCATTCTAAGGCAAATGGTAGTAATCATGGATTCTCTTCTTCAGTCAAGTGATAAATTACAGGAAATGGCACAGTTAGAGCTCCTGGTTCCACACAAAGGGGCCAATTACTTACAGTTTCTGGTTCCACAGCAGTATCAATGGCTGCAGTCATGCAAGCAACAGTTTCATCCTACAGTGACAAATGTTTCGATTTAGAAAAAGATTCTGAAATGAAGTTCACTAGTGGATTTTATATTGGTTATTTAATTTTTTCAAGTACACACAGAGACCATTAAATGTAAGGTGTTGGACCCATTTTGGAGTCACAGAAATCCTAACAGCCACACGTTTCCATTTCCCACTTCTCAAAAAGAGTTTTTCTTCTTCATAAAGGGCAATTGTGTAAGTTTTTGTAAGAAAAAAAATAAGGTCATGTGGCAACTGACATATTTATTGCACATCTCCTGCTCTGCCAGAGATCACTGAGTGATTTTGGCCATTTCAGCCAAAATTTAACCCATTTAATAGACTCTCCCCTTTCTTTTTGTGTTTCTACCACTAAGTCTACCTCTATTAATGTACAAGTCTAGCTACTTCTCATGGGCATATCAACTTAAGACATGTAAAATAAGGGCAATTCATGAGACACGTGGACAGAATGGTTATTTTTGATTTTTATTTTATAGTTATTCAAGATAGCAAGATCTTACTCTGTAAGAAAATATGTAATCTGCATGGGTACCCCAGAAAAATGTGTCCATGAAGTCAGACAAATGTAATATAGTTCTGTTACTCATATATGTAAAAACTAATCATATGCTAGGTGGGGTGATACATGCTGTAATTCCAGCAATTCAGGAGGCTGAGGCAGGAATATTGAAAGTTCAAGGCCAGCCTCAATAACTTAGTGAAGCCCTAAGCAACTTAGTGAGAACTTGTGTCAAAATAAAAAGGGCTTGGGATGTAGCTTAGTGGTAACACACCCCTGGGTTCAATACCCAGAACCAAAACAAACAAAAAACTGATCATATGAAGCTACTCTAGGTAGTTACTTGGATAGTTAGGAGGAGGAAAAGGGAAAACACTAGTTCTCTCCTAGGAGAATGAAAAATTCTTTTGGGGGCATTAGAAAAACAAATACCCAGTAGAGAAACCTAAAACCATTTATTAGGAGTAATTTGTTTATAAACTATCATATGAGCAAGCTCTGTTCTCACCACTGGAATTTAGGCCTTATTTGTAATATATGAATTACTGTTTGTTTAAGTGATTTTGGAAAGCTGTGCAAGGAAAGTATTATTGCCAGGAAGTCACATGATTAAGGAGGTCATAGGTGAAAAAGCTATTGGTTTAAGAGCAAAGAATTTAGGGTTAGCACATGAAGTCACTATACCAGCCCTGTGAAATATTACATAGTATTAAAACTTGAATCTCAGTCCCTTTCAGGCAAGGAATGAAGAGGCCCTAAATAAGTGCTGTTTTTAACACTTCCTTTATTCTGCTCTGAAATCCCCAATGAGGCTCGAAGAGAATTCAGAAGAATTTTCAGTGTTTCACATTGTTTCTCATCATGATTTATCTTACCTGAAGTTCTCTAAGTATAGGGCACACCGAATCCTTCCCTTCTTAAAAAAGCAGCACATGGATTTTCCTCCCTTGGATGTTTCAATTTTCAGTATAAGGACTAGTTAGTTATAAGCCTATTCTAGATTAGGAGAACTTATAATTGTGGCTTTTGGAAACTTTTTCTAGTACCTTCTAGAGGGTTAGGATTAAAGTAGATGGATTAATATTTAAAGACGATGTGTTGCTACAGTGGGTATACCTTTGGCTTTTGGCCCACTGAAATTTCACAGTGTTAAGCTTTCAGCCCAGGGCTAGGACTGGGGTGTAGCTCATTAGCAGAGCACTTGCCTAGCATGTACAAAATCCTGGGTTCAAACACACACACACACACACACAAAAAAAAAAAAAAACAAAAAAACAAAAAAAAACCCTACCCCTTAGGGCTACGGTAACATGTTTTGCATGAACATGGAAAGATTCTGCTTTTATAATCCTAAAAGTAAATATATAACAATCAGATTTATTTCAATCTAAGGGCTCTTTTCTCTCCCACTCTCCTCATTGTAAGGTTTCAACTTAAAAAATCTCTTGTAAATAAAAGGTATAATTTGCTAAAGGAGATGATCAGGGGATTGAGGTTAGGGTACATCACGCTACATTAATCAGCAAAACTTTCAAAAATGAAGCTCATGCTTGTAGGCTGTGTGTAATACCATTACTGTGCATGCAAAATGCTTTTTATGGAACTGGTCTTGGAGGAGGGTGTATAAACAAAATATTAAAAAAAATGATTCTTTAGGAACTGAAAGGATTGTATGAATTTCTCACAGGTAACTGCAACAAGGAGGTTTGCTTGAATTATATCTTAAGGAAAGAAATGGTACAGTTTTGTGCTTCAAGCCCCAGGAGGAATATGCAGGAACAATGGTTGCCTTCATAACTTGAAAAGGGGGTGTTCACCCACCACTTAAAATAAAAATAGTTTTAATCCAGAATGAAGGGCACAAGCACTTACATTTGAAACATTTTGCTTTCACTGTAGTGAGTCTTAATAAAAGCCACAGGATACACTGTTGTGTATTTCCAAAAAAATATATAGCTGGGAGGGTCTCTCAACAATAGACTTGGAGAACTCTTATTCAAGAGTCCAGCAGGAGCCTTGGATAAAAGGGTTTACTCTGCCTAACTGTGACAGGGGATAGAAGCCAGGAACTTTATCAGCTTGTGGCAATCTTTAGCACCCTTCTACTGAATGTGCCAAGTGCATTTTAGTGGCAGACAGCAATTCTATAAAGTTCCTCTGAGCCAGCCACCACTAACAACTTCCCCTACAGGCACACCAGGCACCAGTTATATTGCCAGATCCTCAGTGAGGATGCTTTGTCTTCTTTTATTAATTTGGTTCCACAGGTTTCCTTCATCTTTCCCATGCAATTCATAGCCTTGGAAATGAGGTAGTATGAAATCCTGAGATTGGCATGGTGGCCGTGAACAATAGTACCCTGGGTCATTGTTTTCTGAGCTTCTAAATTTAGACTATAGTAGGCTTCTATACCCTAGATTATCTAAATTCTAAGGTAGCTCACACAAGGTTTTCATATATCAGAAGTTTCTGCAATACTTAGGAAGAATTATATGTTTGGGGGTATAGCTCAGAAGTAGAACACTTGCCTAGCATGTACAAGGCCCTGAGTTTAATCCAAGCACTGCAAAATAAAAAGGAATTATAGTTGGTGACATTTATCTTTGTGATAGCCATTTTCTAGCATGCAATCTATCCTTCAGTTACATTGAAGTTGTTAACATTTTCTAAACTTTCACACTTCTTTGCTTTTGCATATACCTTTTCCTCTGTATAGATTATCCTTTCTTCTTTGTCTGCGTGGCAAGCTCCTATTCATTTTTAGGACCCATTTCTTCTGTGATATCTTTCTGAATTTTCTAGACTAAGTTAATCACTCCTTCCTTGGTGCTCTCACTATACTTTGCTCATACTGCTAATGTAAAGGGATTAAAACAGATAGGAGAGAGGGTTCCCAGTTTTCCTTGTCTTCAACCATCACAACCTCACCCCTTTTTTCTGTCATTGTTCCCATCTGTAAACTTTAACCAACTTACAAACTACAAGGCTTGCAAAAACAACTCTTAAAAATAACATGATAGCTATCAGAATGGGATTGCACCAATATGTTCTGGAGGAAGAAGAATGAAAACTGGAACAACCTCTAACCAAAAGTTTCACAGCAATTAACAACAAAAACTGCTACCTGAGCCAAACCACAAGAACACACCCTCCTTTCTTCTTTTCACCCTATAAAACTCTAATCTGCCTTAACATGGAGAGTTATTTGGAATCCAGGTGCTCCCTGAGTTTATCAGCTGAATAATGCCTTTAATTCCAATTTGAGTCACTTAAAATTATTTCCTTTTGACAGTAAACATCATTTAGCAAGGTTACATAGCTAGTAAGTGGCAGAATTGGCTTCAAACCAGAGTGTTTCTGGCTCGGGAGTCCAAGTACTCAATTACCCTTCTCTGTTTGTTGGATAAATGAACTGTCATTTTGGACTGATGGTGACAGTTTTATACAGCACTACTTATTCTAAAACACTGCCAAATAGTTTTGGGGGAGTTTAATTTTAAGTTTAAATTTCTTAGAATTTGTCAACATAATCTTTTTCCTTGACCATATTATATGATATTTAAAAAAAATATTTGCCATTTGGGAGTGTATGTGCTGGAAATTGTACCTAGGGGTTCTCCACCACTGAGATACATCCCCAGCCCTCTTTATTTTTACTTTGAGGCTGGGTCTCACTAAGTTGCTGAGGCTGGCCTTGAACTTGTGATCCTCCTGCCTCAGCCTTCCAAGTTGCTGGAATTATAGGAGTGCATCACCATTCCTTGCTTCATTTATTCTTTAAGTCTATGTGTGGGTGATTTTGTGATACTCCATTGACAATTCTGAGACAATGCTGGGCAAGACTAGGATTGAAAGACAACTATTCAGTAAAATACAAATCTATTCCCAAGAAGACCCTGGAGTTACTGCCAAGCATTTACATATACATTACTGCTTCAGAATAACAAATAGGAGAATGTAGATGGAATAAATCTAATCATAACCTGTAAACATAGTGTAATATGGTACGATTTTAATTTAAAAATAAATATACCAATCTGGGTGTAGTGGTGTATTCCCATCATCACAGTGACTTGGAAGGCTGAGACAGGAGGATCTCAAATTAGAGGTCAGCCTCAGCAACTTAGTAAGGCCCTAAGCAACTTAGTGTGACCCTGCCTCCAAATAAAAAATAAAAATAAAAAGGACTGGGAATGGAGCTCAGTGGTAAAGTACCCCTAGGTTCAATCCTAAGTACAAAAAAAAATTAAGGTGGTGGGATTGTAAAAAATTTTCTTTTGGAGAAAACAAGAAATAATTACCCCCCACACAACTATTATAGCAGCTCTAAAATTGAATAAAAAGGGAATTTATGGCAGAATGATCATTTAAATTTATTATTGGTTATAAGAGAGAGCTATGACTGCTACTCTTACTACCTAGGCAATTTTGCACACTATGTTGTTGCTTGTGGAATTTGATTAGATTATGAAAATATTAATGTGCCATTACTAAGTGACCTATGAGTGTTATATTTTAACAAACTCAACGTTCAGATCATATTACATGATCTATGATCTCTGTCCTCCAGCCACTCATAATCTAGTTGTTTCAGCAAAAGGCCAGAGAGTTAGAAATACTCATATGCCTCAAGAGAAACAAAAGAAAGTGATATGCCTATTTACTGTTACTTGGCTTACCGATAGCTGGGTAATCACTTGTTGGAGATTACGAATTATCTCCACATTTTCTTTTAATTCCTGGTCTTCCAAAGTCTCCACTAGCTTTTGAAGATCCAGTTTGCAGCTGAAAATTCAAGCAAAAGAACCCAAGGGTTAATCATACTGTGAAGGCCAGAAGATTCATGATTAAACAGGAAGTTGGGATAGGGCACTAACAAATATCTGGTAGGAAACTTACGCTGCATGTTGCCTGAGCTCCTCTAGCTTGGCGTTCATTTTTTCATTCGCTTGCTCTGTCTGCAACAAAGACCCAGGAGATGATCAGTGGCAGTGCCTGACAGCTTCACCTAATTATGCTCTTTCTCCTATTCCTGTGGATAAAAACCTAGGTAGAAAGGCTGTCTCCTTTCTGTCTAGAGGATTTAGTGGCCTTTGGTTATTTGTTGAGAAGTGTGTTTTTTAACAGAGTCATGGGAAATTAGCCCTAAAGTTAAAATAAGCTACTAAAAATACCATTCAAGCAGCTGGGTTTTATGCTTGCCATGAGGCTCAGACTATGGGGTGGAGTGTGAAGCCTTAATTCCATAGAGAACTTTGCAACTGGAGGAAAAAGCAACACTTCCTGGCATCTTAATCCCTGCTGTTTGTAAAAAAAAAAAAAAAAAATCACTTTAAACTGCCTCCTACACTGTACCTCCTCAGCACCAGGGCATTTAAAACATAAAAGGGCCTCACACTAAATCTGAGCTTGTATTTTTTAAAAGTTATACTACCTGATATGGTACGTTAGTTTTAGCAGAGAAAGCAAGAGAAAGGGTAAGGCACAAGAATGCTGTTAGTGAAAAAAGAAAGAGCAGAAGGCAGCTATGTTTGGGGTAGGATGATTGATATTTTCAGTTTTATTTCAATCACAGAATCTGTCACATGCTGGAAGCTGCAACAGATTTGGGAAGGATAGTTTATATAGGACAAAAATGTTGTGTTTGTTGGGAATATTAAACAATAAGCCTACCAGGAAGCCATTGTAACAACCTTATAAAGGTCAGATGGTTATGTGGCTAGAATAACAAGTTCTGTCTGTTTCGTCAGCCACACTCACACACATGTAAAACACGGCTTCTAGAGTTTCTGCAAAAGCATAAAATGTGGCACTGGAGAAATAATATTATATATAAAAAAATCTCTCAGATTCCACTTTCACCTTTCTGTTAGTAATGGACAGTACAACTAAACATAGGATTTAGCCTCTTTTAAAGAAAACTTTAGGTAGCTTACTTTTCCTTGACTAGTGAACACAATGGATGCATGAAGGCATATCGGCCAGGTTCAATTACAATTTGATGGAAATTCAATTTCACTTCTGACAATAGTTGTGCAATCAAAGTCTGAGTTTTACTTGAACTAGTAGAAAAATGTTAGTGATAGAGCCAACACACACTGATCTAGAAGGTTACCATCACCAGTAGTAGGATCACAAGTGGTGTAATCATTCACATAGTGATCGACTACTATATTTTACCATGACAGCTATTTAGGATGGAATTTGAAATGTGACAATATTAGGGGAACGGAAATAGAGAAGAATGAAAGTCTTAGTGAAGGAAAAGTAACTTGGTACATGTTGAATATCCCTTATCCAAAATACTTGGGACCAGGAGCGTTTCAGATTTCAATTTTTTGTTGGATTTGGGAATATTTGCATACATGATAAGATATCTTTGGAATGGGAACAAAGGTTAAACAAAATTCATTTATCTTTCATATACATCTTATACATGGCCTGGAGGTAATTTCATACAATATTAGTACACATATATTCTGACTGTGACTAGTCACATGAGGTCAGCTGTGGAATTTTCCACTGTGGTGTCATGCCAGTGCTCAAAGAGTTTTGGATTTGGGAGCATTTTGGATTTCAAATTGTCAGATTAGGTATGCTCAACCTGTATTATGAATAAAGATTAGGCAGAATTTAAGGTAACTAAGGGACATAGTTCTTTCTGGTATTTTCAAAATGGGATTCATGTAGATTCTTTGTGGTGGATATGTAAGTATTTACTGTTCAAGTCTAACTATTCTATATGTTTAATTAAAAGCTCATGGCACAGGGGATCCTAGCAGAATATGGAAATATATATACATTTCCTCCCACATAACTTTTCTCTCATAATGAGAAGCATGTTAAATATTTTTGGAAACAGTGAATATCCAGAGTACTGTTATTTTAGTCTTTGGGGCTCACCAAAATGATCCTCTCCAACATTTGGGCTGTCTGACCAGCTGCCTCACTCAAACCACGACTTAATTTTTCATTCTCATCAGTCAAGGACTGATTCTTCTCCATCAGGGATTGTAGATTCTCTGATGGTTCCACACTAAAACAAAGAAAGTAACATTGTAGACAATAACTGAATGATAGCACCACTATCTAAGGTGGATAAAAATATAACTTATAGCCTTTTGGCAGGGGGTTAGGTTAAAATCACCTTTAAAAAGTCTAAGAAAAGTGTATCCAAACACTATTCTGTCCTTCCAGTCAGGTAGTATAAGAAACATACCCCTGAAGTACTTTAATGATTTGGAGAAAGGTAATAATTCAGAGCCAGATATGGTTATAACCTTTACCTTGGTTCTTGATTTGGGATCTTTCCATTTGTATTGTGTACTGAAGTGAAAGCTAATTGTAGCTAATATGTTTTCTCCCTCCCCTTCCCACCCTTAATCTCTCACTAAGGATGAAAGAAGGTAGGGGCTGGGGATGTAGCTCAGTGGTGGAACACTTGCCTAGCATGCAGGAAACCCTGGGTTCCATCCACAGCAAGGGTGGTGGTGTGTGGGGGGGATTACGGAAGTAGGGAAGGAAGAAGGTATAGAGGAGATAGAAGTGACATTGCTCAGGGGTCAAAATTTAATCTGACCAACATAAGTTGATTATTTTACTTACTGTAAAATTTAGAAGAGTAAAATTTATGGAGTCAGAAATATAAAATGATTACCACTGGCTACTAGAACCACATTTCACAATTCTTTATAAGTGTTCTCTTCTAAATGCTTGCTTTCCTTGAAATTGAGTGTCCTGTTTATTTGCTTATCAATTTCAACTTGCTTAGAGTGAGTGGTGGGAATAATGGTAACCATTTCAAATACGAGCAGAAGGAACAGATATAGCTTATAGGAATATATACATTCATATAAGAACTTTTAGAACTTATTTTCTATCAGTTCTAGACTAATGAAGTAGACCAAGAAGAAGCATAGTCTTTTTTAAAAATCCATTTGGATGAAGTATTCAAAAGACTGGAAAACTGAACTGGTAAAAAGAAGATCAGAAGAAATATGAAGATTTGATCTGAAGACTAAAGGGGAAAATGAATAGTTGTCAAGGCTATGATAAAAAGAAAAAGGGACAGGGAGCAGCTGTTCTCAATCTTAATAAAGGACAGAAAAAGATTTCAGGAATAGAGTAGATGCCCTCTCACCCAACTCAAGACCTCCATTAATTCTTATAGAAGATCTCAGCCTGCCATGTATCAAAAAGTTAACAGCAAGGCTACCCAATAAGGTCTCATATCACACTGTTAAGAATTCACAAACACTCTTATGAAGGAAAGTTCAATTAAATTGTGTATTATAAAAATAAATTATTTGTAAATTTAATGTTGTTTTAGATTGTCATTTCCTTATTCTTATTAAACTGAAAACTTTCATGACATTCATGTAAGTTGATGAGATTCAAAGTAATGATACTTCTTTTTCTTTCTTTCTTTCTTTTTTTTTTTTTTTTTTTTTAGTACTGGAGATTGAACTCAGGGGCACTCAACCAGTGAGTCACATTCCCAGCCTTATTTTGTATTTTATTTAGAGACAGGGTCTCACTGAGTTGCTTAGTGCTTTGCTTTTGCTGAAGCTGGCTTTGAACTTGCAATCCTCCTGCTCAGCCTCCTGAGCTGCTGAGATTACAGGTGTGTGCCAGTGCGCCCAGCTTCAAAGTAATGATACTTTTAACTCAATAGGTTTTCCCCCTAAAACATTTCTCTAAATGGGGAAATCATATTAAAGTCAACTATTGATTTTTTTAAAGAAACTTTTAGTTCCTTTGAACACACCAGGTGACTCAGGCTTATTCTCAAGTTTTAAATTTTTCAACAAGGTGATTTTGTTTATAATTTCTGGTTGATCTTTCTGTGGGGAAAGTGAAGTCTAAAATCTTCTGTGATTCTGCTGATGTCATTAATCAGATTTTATTTATTAATTCAGTCACTAATCACATTTTATTTATTAATTAATTTGTTGATGAACATTGGGATATTGGGATGATACTGCTTTTTTTTTTTTTACTATTGTGAATAATAGTGCTGCTACGAACATGGTTGTGAAAATATTTCTTTGAGATCTTGCTTTCAATATTTTTTTAAAGAGAGAGAGAGAGAGAGAGAATTTTTTTAATATTTATTTTTTAGTTTTCTGTGGGCACAACATCTTTATTTTATTTTTTATGTGGTGCTTAGGATCGAACCCAGTGCCCTGCACATGCCAGGCGAGCGCGCTACCGCTTGAGCTACATCCCCAGCCCCTTTCAATACTTTTGAATATATAGAAGTAGGATTGCTTGGTCATATGATAGGTCTATTTTTAATTTTTTGGAAATTTCTATATCCTGTTTTCCATAGTGGAGATGTCATTTTACAATCCCACAACAGCATACAAGGGTCCAAACTTTTCCATGTTCTAGCGTCCTTGCCAACATTGATCATTTTCTATTAAAACACACACACACACACACACACACACAATTTATTTATTCAGGATTTTAATTTCCATTTTCTTTTCTAAGTGTATCTTTTTGTATAACTCTAAACTCTTAGATCCATTTTAATGATTTTCATACCCAAAATATAAATAACTAAAACTAATTAAGATGTAGGGCCAAAAATAAAGATGTAGGGACAACCCAAAATGGAATATAAATATTAACTATGGAAAATAGTACCCTGCTAGGAGCTGGGATTGTGGCTCAGTGGTAGAGCGCTTGCCTAGCATGTGTGAGGCCCTGGGTTCGATCCTCAGCACCACTAAATAAATAAATAAAATGAAATAAAGATATTGTGGGGAAAAAAATAAAAAAATAGTACCCTGCTAAATGCAAAAAAATAGTGCATAAATGTTGACTTCTAGTTCATAAAAGTGTATCTCACAAGGATATGGGCTAGCATTGTGAAACACCATTATATGTACACTAGAATTGAACATAAATAAATTGCAGATAATAAGACTGTATTTCTCATTGTTAGAGAATTTATAAATGAGAAGACCAAAATGAATCCTGTAGTGTTGGAAAGGAACCAGAACTATATTATCATTGTTTTTAATACATATACAGATAGATAGATATCTGTATAGATATTTGTATAGATACAAAAACATAGATGAGTATATATGTGTGGGTTATTACATGTGCAGATATTTCTGAGTTCTACCTGCTAAGAAAGCCTAGAAGTGAAGACACCCCAGTAATAATGAACACAACCAGTGCTACCACCCATATCTTAGTTTCTAACCACCATTTTCCAATAAAAGAAACCAGGCTTCTTGGAAATTCAGAAGATTCCAGAACTGGGGTAAGAAAAATGCAGTTTGGAACATCTTGTGGAAATGTTCAAAAAATTGAGTACTTGAAAAAGAACACAAAAAGCTAACTGAAGTTGCTCTGAATGAATAAAGCAGGAATGATTTGAATAAAACAAATGCTAGTATTGGAGGTTAACCTATAGAACAAAATAAATATTCATGTATCTGTGGATATAACTAAGTAGACAAAAAATACACTGGGGAGAAGAGACAGCTCTTCTTAGAGTAGCATTCAAGTTCACAAATTTCTGAGACCAAAACCATACTTTTTCTATTACACCAGGCTGCTTCAAAGATAACTAGCTAAGCCCAAAGTAGTCAGCAGGATTGGTAAATTCCCTTCAGTGACGCCAAATGAATGCTACTAGAACCTTTAGGATAACAGAGGAAAACAACTATCAGGAGAAAGAGCCTCTGCTGTAACTCACATTTAAAATTAATTTATACCTAGAGTTCAACCCTAAACATCTCAATCAATCAATCAAACAATCAATCAGGTAATTTTAGGACACTTACTTTATAGATCTAGGCAGGGTACCCCCATGGGCTTGTAGCAACAAGACCTGTAGTTGTTGTACCTGAGAGAAACAAAGAAAAATAATCAATCACCAATCCAAAACTACTAATTCCTTAGCAATGATATTACTACAAATAGCCAGACATGGTGGAACATGCCTGTAATCCCAGCAGCTCAGGAGGCTGAGGTAGGAGAATTTTGAGTTCAAAGCTAGACTCAGCAAAATTGAGGCACTAAGCAACTCAGTGAGACCCTGTCTTTAAATAAAATAAAAAATAGGGCTGGGAATGTGGCTTGGTGGTCGAGTGTCCCTGAGTTCAATTCCCGGTACAAAAAAAAAAAAAAAAAAAAAAAGAAAAGAAATTACTATAATTAGCATTTAGATAATTTTACTCAATGCCAATGAAATCTAAGGTAGAGCTTAGGTATTTATTCCAATCAGATTTTTGCCCACATATTAGTTCATTAAAGTAACTTGCTAAGGTCACCAATGACCTGAATGTCATTAGAGCTAATGGAACATTTTTCAGCCTTCATTTTACTCAATTGACTGTTCGGTAGCATTTGGCTTACCAGAATCATACTTTCCTGATTTCCACATAGTAGCCAGACCATCTTTTAAAAATGCAAATTACCAATGTTACCACCCAGCTTATAATCATTTTTGCACATGGTCCATGAGTTCTTGGTCATGTTTCTGCTTTCCCTTTAGGTTCATACTAGAATACTTTCCTTGCTTTCTATGTGCCAGTCACACTAGTATCCTTTCAGTTTCCCAAATGCACTATACTTCATCCTAACTTAGACCCTTTCAGCACTTGCGATGTGCCAGGTGTTGTTCAAAGTACTTTACATAGATTACTCACGTAACCCTCACAAATACCCTATAAAGTAGGGTATTGTTATTATTTCCAGTGCAGACAGGGAATCTGAGGGACAGACAACTTGCCTAAAGTATATAGCTAGTAAGCTATAAAGCCAGGATTTGAACCTGGGCTGTCTGGTGGGCAATATTCATGCTCTTTGCCATACTTTGCTCTCATGCTGGTTTTTCTCCTTCCATCTCTCTTCCTTCTTCTCTGCAATTTATTCATACATAATCCCTCTGATCTCAGCTCAAATGTTGCTACCTTAGGGAAGGCTCCCCAGACTGTATATTTAATAGAAGGCCCCGTTCAACACTCTCATAGCATAGAATCCCAGTTTATAATCACAAAATAGTATATGATTATGTGTTTAGTGTTTGTCTCTCATGTTAAGCAATAAGAAGGTAGAAACTGTGTTGATTTGCTCAATAATGTATCCCAGCATAGTGCCCAGCACATAATATTGTTCCATAAATACTTATTGTTGGAATGAATGAGCAAATAAGTGAATAAGAGGAAGAAGGGCCTTCTGGGCAATGGAATAAACATAAAAGAAAAGAGGGGGACAGAGTGGTATTGTATAATTCAGATGATACTGTGGACAGATAAATTACTTATATTCTCTATTGTGACCCCTAGGGAGGAAGGAGATAAAGGAGAAGGAAAGGGAAGAAAAGAGATTGATTAAATAGTAATCACTAAGGGGGGAGGCCAGAGAGGGAGTGAATATTGGGCTAGCAAATGCTTGATTTCAAGTGAAAGCAGTACTATAATCTGGAAAGTGAGAAAATGTCACCCCCTTATACCTGCATCAATCTAATTCCTGCCTTCTTGTCTTCTCTAACAAGGCTACTGAGCTGTTGTACAACCAGTCATATTCCACAAATTCATCTCATAGTTAACTCTCCTATTTCTTTTGAGAGTGACTTTAAGCCCTATTCTTTTTGTTTTAAAAATGTTTTAGTTGTAAATGGACACAATACCTTTATTTTATTTACTTATTTTTATGTGGTGCTGAGGATTGAACCCAGTGCCTCACAAATGCCAGGCAAGTGCTTTACCACTGACCCACAACCCTAGCCCTCAAGCCCCCTATTCTTATTTGACTGCTCAGTCTTAGAAGATGACCTTGTCTGTTCTCTGTTCTCAGTTTCTCCTATCTAGTTCTTTTACTTTTTTTTTTCAGTACTGAAGATTTAACATCCAGGGATTGTACATGCTAAGCAAGTGCTCTACCACTAAGTTACACCAACAGGCCCTCCCACTTTCAAAAAAGTTTGAGACAGGGTCTCACTATGTAGACCACAATGGCATCGAACTTGCAATCCTCTTGCCTCCCAAATTGCTGGGATTAAAGGCATAAGCCACTGCACCCAGTTCTTTCTTTTACTTGTGCAATTTTCTCCCATAGTTTAAAAACAGACCTATATTCCTTGACCCTTGATTTCCAGCTAATGCCTTTTCTTACCATGTCTCTTTGAAATAAGAGCCATCAGCTTCCTCCACTTCTTTTTAATTTTTTTTTAGTTGGTGATGGACCTTTATTTTATTTGTTTATATGCAGTACTGAGAATTAAACCCAGAGCCTCACACATGTTAGGCAAGCGCTCTACCACTGAGCCACAATCCCAGCCCATTCCTCCACTTCTTACCTACCATTCTGTACACTTATCCTGAATCAACCTACTCTTATTCCCCTGACCTTCCTCTAATAAAGGTAACCAATAGCTTCCTTATTGATAAGAATTAATGGACATTTAAAAATCCTTATCTTACACTTTATAAGTTTATACTTCTCATAATCCTCCTTGAAATGCTTGTCCCTTGGCTGTCATGACCCCACTGGTTTTCTTCCTGTCTACTGCTTTTTAATCTCTCTTGTTGTCTTCTCTTCTTCCTGTATTGTCTTCTCTTCTTCCTATATTTCTTAAGTGCTAATGTTCCCAAGATTTCTGGTTTGGGCCTTCTCTTCTTCATTTGCTCATTCAGCAATTATTTAGTGAGTGACTTTAATATGTCAAGTACTCTTTGATTTTATCCACTCCATAACTTCATATCATCTAATGCTATTGACTCTTGAACCTGTTTCTTCAGCTAAGACATCTCTACATCAAACCCATACAGCCAGCTATATTTGAATATTTCTACTTACAAGTCCTAGAAGCCATTCAACTTCAAAATTAACCAAACTGAACTCATAATTTCCAGTTCTCCTACCTGACCTTGTTTTTCCTCCTGTATTCCCTGACTCAATGATCGGCACTACCATTTATTCAGTTGGGAACCAATTTCAACTCTCCCCACTCACCCTAATTTTCCCACATCAAATGTTACCACTTAAGTTCTATATATTTTAGTTCCTTCTTGTTTTTCTCCTCCTAACTATCTCCTTCTCTTTATCTCTATTGCTACTGCCTTTAGTTCAGACCGTAGGTCTTACCTGGTTATTATAACAGCCAAATTTCTTTTCTTACTTCTAGCCATGTCCACCTCTAATCTACTTTCTCTATACTTGCTGAGATTATCTCCCTAAAACACACACATTTTATCATATCACCCTCTTATTTAAAACCCTTAAATGGCTCTAATACTTTCCAGCTGATTTCCAAATTCTTGAACAGGTTATATAAGGAACTTCAGAATCTGGGCCTTGCCTACATCTCTTGTTTCATCTCTCACTGCTCACTTCTTTTTCAGTGAACTCTCCAATGCTACCTCCAATCTTAGAAGTGCAGCAAACATATTAATAGGATTTACTTGAAGAGGTCACCAAACTAACAATACTTAACAAACATATCTAAAATTCTGACAGAGGAAAATATGACAAACAGAAGCTGTACCATTCTACTCACATAATTTTTCCCATAAAATTTTAATTCCCTTATACCTGTTGCTTAAGATGATTAAGTTCAGCTGTCTGGGGATCAATATTAATTACAGGTTTGTTCTTGATTTTTCTTGCTCTGTCAGCGTAGCGAAGGGTATTTAATGTTTCCTCTAGATTGGAGTCAGCAGGACTCACACAGGCTATCATAAGAGTGTGGCTATTACCTCCTAGAGAATCTGAAAAAAACACAATAAAGAATCATGGAAGGAAATGAAATCAAATAGGTAGGATGTAATCACAAGCTGTCCATTTGGGTTGGTGACAAAATTTTTAAGATATTTACAAATTTCTTATTTGTATTAATATAAAAACTCTTAAGATTTCTAGTATGTAAAATGATACATATTTTAGAACACTATTGAATGTGTCTCTATTATCAAGAGAAACTATTATTTCAGCAGTGAATCAGGTTAAAACAACTGTGGCCTGACCCATAGGAGCCTCACTATTGTGATTAAACATTCTTAGGATGCCCCCTCTAGGTAGATTTTAACTCTCCAGAGAATTCTGCTTAGCAACACTATTATATAAAGAAACATTAACCATATTCATTTTCAGGTGCAAAGTACTAAGTACAGTTGGCACTCTACAGACTTCTTGGCTCTCAAAGCCATATATGAAGACATTTTCCCATTATCTTGGAAACCTGACTGCCAACAGCTCTCTCTTCTATTTATCAATTAGACAGCTATGTAGTGTTAGCCCCAGTAGCTAGCTTTTTACCTGTCTCATCTTTGCTTGCTCAGCACTATCATTCTCAGTTACTCTTTCTTATTTTTAGAGGTACTTTGGGCTTACCTTGAAGAAGTCGAGTCAACTTGGAATCTCTGTAGGGCACAAAACCACCCTTTTTGTCATCGCCGAGAGCACTGATTACATTTCCCAAGCATAGGAGGCCTCTATTAATATTTATACCTAATAATAGCAAACAAAATTTAAATTGCTTGGTAAAGTATCTCACATATACTTGCATTTCTTCTGAGAAATAAAAAAGAAATAAAGACCCCATAGAAATACTGTAATCAATCCTAAGGAATTTTCTTAATCCTGTTAACTTTTCTGAGTGTGCCTCTATGTAAAGTTCAAAGAACAAATGTCCAAATGTTGGATTTGCACAATTGAGTCCTTTGGCACTTCTTGCCCTTTCACTATGGAAACAAAGTAGACAGATAACTATCACTATGACAACAATCATCCATATAGTTATTTACTTCTTACATCCATTATCAAAATCCTTAAACTAATGCTGTGAAATTGGATGCACAGCTATTTTTTTTCTACAATTTTATTGTCATTGTTTTTACTATCTTTCTCCTTTTACAGATAAGGAGACTAGCTCAAAATTATATGGCTTGCCTGAGGTTAAACAGTTTTGGGCCTGATATTTCCTTTTCTTTTTTTGGTACTCAAGATTTAACCCAGGGGTGCTTTACCACTGAGCTACAGTCCCAGCCCTTTTGGGTTTTTATTTGGAGACAGAATATCACTAAGTTGCTTAGGGCCTTGCTAAGTTGCTGAGACTGGCCTTGAACTTGTAAACCACCTGTCTCAGCCTCCCGAGTTGCTAGGAATATAAGTGTATGCCACCATGCCCTGCCTAAGATCACTATTCCTAGGACTTCAGTCAAGTCCTATGCTCTTTCTTTATATAACACTGGAATACCTTTCCGCTTACTGTTTAAAAAAGGGTAAACATTCTTTTCTATTTTATTTTATTTTATTTAATTCTCAGGTTTGCTTTTCCAAACAGTGTAATAATCTCTGAGGTCCCTCTAAAACACATGACTTCTCATTATTACTGGGAAGGGCTGTTAGAGTCTGTAAACAAGTCAAAAATAACACCTGGCATTTTGCCAGGGGAATGTTAGAGTTCGTAAACAAGTCTGGATGGTGCCTGGCAAAACGCCTGAGGGAGTGGTTTGAGAAGTAACAAAAACAAGCCATTAAGTGTGGAGATTCCTTATTGGTTGACTGATGTATCTAGTTTATGCTAATTAGATAAGCTCTGTGGAATGTATAAATACTGCTCCTGTCCTGCAATAAACGGCTCCTACTCCTGCTGTATCAACGTACACAAGTTATTCGTCACCCCCCGGTTATTTTGCTGCAGCCAGACAGACTGCGGCAAAGGGCTATACAGTATAATGGTTAAGTACATGGGCTTTGGTATCAGATAGACCTAGGCTGCAATCTTGGCTCTGTCCCTGACCAACTTTTTTTATCTTGGGTAACATCCTCAATAAAATAAGACAAATGTATCCCCCTTATTTTGTGGTAGTGTGAATCAAATAAGATACTATTTATAAACCAAAGTCAAATGATACATAAATGGTGCTATAGTTTGAATGTCCAAATTCATGTTGAAATTTGATCCCCAATATATCTGTATTAGGAGGAAGGACTTTTAGGAGGTGATTAGGTCATGAGGTCTCTGCCCTTGTAGATGGGATTAATGCCTTATAAAAAGGGACAGAGGCAACTAGCGAGGGACTTTTGCTCTTCTGTCCCTTCTGCCACATAAGAACACTGTTTCTTTTTCTTTTTCCCTTCCACTTTTTTTTTTTTTTTTTTTTTTGCCATAGAAGGATGCAGTGAGGAGATACCCTCACCAGACTATAATGTTGCTGGTGCCATGATCTTGGACTTAGCTTCCAGAATTATGAGAAATAAAATTCTATTTATACAAATTACTCAGTCTAAGGTTTCCTGTTAAAGCTGCACAAATGGACTAAGACAAATAGTATCATTTTTGTTAGCCCTACTCTACCTTCTACTTTTGCAGCCATATTTTGGTCTCCATTTTTAACCTGAGACAAATACATTTATAAGATCCCAAACCCCACATTTCTCTCTGACTGCATCTTTCATAGATTCTGTTCTTCACTTTTATGGCTACCAATTTACTGACCCTTCTATTGTCAGTAGATTAGACTCTTCTGGGCCTTAAACTAACTATTCCGAACCCTCTAGATAAATATTTCAGTTTTCCATTCCTTAGCACTCACTGGATCAAAGACCTTCCACCATTCCCAACATAGGTTAAACTGATCTGTGTAGGTGTCTATCTGGAGGATACAGTGCTGAAGAAATAACATAAGCAAATGGACTGGATCCATTGCAAGCATTCCATTGACCTTAGCTGAAATATTGATCAATTACAAATCTTTTCTTCCTCATTCATACTTGACTAATCTAACTCACTATGGTAGCTATCCTAAATACTTGTTATTTTCAAGATTGTAAATCTACCTTTACTTTCTACTAATTTTTACCTAATACATTATGGAGCCTAGTTATCCACAAGGGTTCCCTAACCTTCCTTCTCCCCACCTCACATTCTTTCCTTTGCTATTATTCATTCCTTCATCCTTTCCTTTGTTTCAGAGGAAATGGCTGCTTTTATTCTCAAGGCTCTTCCTTTTGTCTCTGTCCATATTTCTATTCCCATGATCTCTCTGGGACCTGGGATCCTTCAATCTTTCCCCTTTCTCTTAGACTTTCTAATCATTTTCCTTTCACTAATTCCTTCTTTTCAGTCTATACACATGCTTATATCTCCCCAATCTAAAACAAAAACAATTTCCTTAAGCAACCCTCTCTTTTTTTTCCTTTTATTGCCAGTTGGAAGAAATACCATTTTGCAGAGCCATTTATTCCACTCAGGAAAAAGAGCCTGCTGAGATTTATCAAATCTGCTTGCCAATACTTTACTAATCCCTGTATTAGGACTTTCCTTTTATAGCCTAACAGAACATGGTGCCATCTTACTGGCCCAGATCCCATCTGGATGTAAAGGTGACTGCTCAGGTTTTTCTGTAGACCAAAACTTTTATCTTTAGCTTCATGAAGGAACAAATAAAATTCCAGATGGACCCTGAGAAGAACCTATGGCTACTGTAATCTACACAAAAACAAAAGACTTAAGGACAGGGGCTGGGATTGTGGCTTAGTGGTAGAGCGCTCGCTCACCTAGCAAGGACAAGGCCCTGGGTTCAATCCTCAGCACCACATAAAATAAATAAATAAATAAAATAAAGATATTTTTTTTAAAAAAGACTTAAGGACAAATTAGGTGTCATTATTTTTTTTTTCTTCTTTAAAAGAGAGCTGGAGGGGCTGGGGATGTGGCTCAAGCAGTAGCGCACTCGCCTGGCATGCATGCAGCCTGGGTTCGATCCTCAGCACGACATACAAACAAAGATGTTATGTCCGCCAAAAACTAAAAAATAAATATTAAAATTCTCTCTCTCTCTCTCTCTCTCTCTCTCTCTCTCTTTAAAAAATAATAAAATAAAATAAAAGAGAGTTGGTGCTTTGGAATAGAAAAGGAACTGAGGGACATAAACGTCTCTCTAGAAAGAAATCATCACAAAGTAGGATTTGATTTTCTGTTGTTAAGGCAATAAAGTGATATGTTTTTGACACAGATGAAGTAAAGAACATGTTTGCAGAGATTAAGAGTTCTTTTTTTTTTAATAGATGGACACAATATCTTTATTTTATTTATTTATTATGTTTATTTGGTGCTGAGGATTGAACCCAGTGCCTCACATGTGCTAGGCAAACCCTCTACCACTGAGCTACAATCTCAGGCCAGAGACCAAGAATTCTGATCAAGGATGGCTATGATCAGAAGTTCTTTTCTAAAACTGAAAATACATAAAGCAAGGAGACTTAAGACTACTGCTCAGTACTGTTGGGTGCTTGTTCACTATGGCAACAAATAAATAATAAAGAAGAGGTTTTTACATTAAAAGAGAAATATAACTTCAAAGCTACCATGGAGGCACATTACAATGGGTTTAACAAATGGAACAGAAAATTTTGTTTGCATTTGAAATAAGGGAGAAAAACTAGGTAGGAGGGGAATGAAGTAGTTCTATATGCTTAGGGCAATTTTGCTTCCTAGGGGATTTTGCCAATACATGGAAACATTTGTTTGTTATAACTTAATGGAGAAGTATGTGTGCTACTGGCACCTAGTGGGTAAAGGCCAAAGATGATCCTAAATGTCCTACATTGCACAGGGTAGTTCCCACCTTGATTATTTGACACAAACTGTCAATAGTTCCATATCTGAGAAACTTGCTCTATATGTGACGAAAATACAAATGAGCCTAAGGCAAGTAAAATGGTTGAGTAAACTATGGTGAAAAAATTGAAGTAATATTATAGTGTAGATATGGTCTTCCTGGTCAAAGAGAAAGGGAATGATCTGGGACTCAAATGGGTCATAAAACTTAAGGAGGCAACTAATGAGAGGGGATAGAGTGAGAAGGGGACTTGAATGGAAGACAGAGAACCTTAGATCAAACTCTTGCCTCTATCACTTAGCAATGTGTGTGACATTAGACAAGATACTGCAACTTTTTAAAAATATTTTTTTAGTTGTTGATGGACTTTTATTTTCACTTATTTGTATGTGGTGCTGAGAATCAAACCCAGTGCCTCACGCATGCTAGACTGCTGAGCCACAACCCCAACCCCAAGATACTGCAACTTTACTTTATCCATAAAACAGGGCAATACTTCCTTACACCTCATGGGATAGTGATAAAAATCAAATGTGATCTATAAAGAGATATCTACATGTAAGTTATTAAATGAGTAGAGAAACATGGATAATCTGGATATTTGCTGTCAGGTGAGCTGAATGCAGAGTACCTGATAAATCCCTTATCTACTTTCATGAGAATTTATTTACCCAAAAGGTACTGTGCCTAATAAAAGAAATGGGCTTTCAAATGGACATAGAAAGAATAAATGACTATATAAGTAAAATGGTGGAAATCTGGTTGTAAGGGGACCAAGGGACATGGACAAACATCAGCACTCCAGTCTTTAAGAAAATAATCTCCAAAATTCAGGAAAAAAGACAGCTGTGATCCTAAGGAAAAAGTCTACAGGGGAAAATAACAAAAGGATAGAAGACTTTCAAAAAATAAGATCATAATTATCTAGACACAAATAATTCCAATAAAAAAAATCAATGTCACTATACAGAAATGGGTTTTCAAGTAAACTCATATATAAAAATAACAGTGTCATGGGAAATTCTGCTCAAACACAGGAGACTGGCCCTCAGCATTTCTTTCCTCTCCCTCCTAAGACATCACTAAAAGGAGTAAAATAATTACTAACCCACAAGATCACAGAGCCTAGGAGAAGATATATCAGTAGGCAGGAGGTTTCAACATATTTCTAGAGTACAGGTGGAGAAGTGACAAATAACATAACAAGATGGAGGAAACTTCAACCTAAAGTGCCTGCAGAGGGACAATAATGATGACAGTAATAAAAACACATATTAACTCATCCAACCTTCACAACAGTCCTATAAAGTAGATATCATTATTTCCCCTGTTTGACAGGTATGAAAGTTGGGACACAAAGAGATTAAGAAACTTGCTCAAGGTCACACAGCAGCAGAGTCAGGATTCAAATGTAGGTATTATGGCTACAAAGTTGAGGTCTTAATCTCTACCTATATGAAGGAGTTAATTTGTTTACTTAGAGGCACCAGGTACCACAGAGAGAAGAGGCACTTAGCCCTAAGAAGACGGGTTTGTTAGAAAATCTAAATTTACTATTCTTGAACTCACATTCTCCTCTCCAGAGCCATGCAAATACTGTGTCTCCCATATTCTCATTCTCATTCTCTTTCCCCTTTTCTTTTCTTTTTCTTAATTTCTTTTGGATACTGAACTCAAGGGTACTTTACTACTGAGCCGCATCTCCAACCCTTTTTATTTTGAGACAGGATCTCACTAAATTGCTTGGAGTCACTAAGTTGCCCAGGCTGGCCTCAAACTTGTGATCTTCTTGCCTCAGCTTTCCAAGTTGCTGGGATTACAGGCATATGTCACTGCACCTGACCCATGTCTGCCATTCTCAATCATTCACCATCTATTTTACAGGATACTCTTTCTATATGCACCCACTAAATGTTGGTATTCTCTTAGGACTGTCTTACGTCTTTTCTTAATATATACACTCTACCTGGGTGATCTCATCCATAACTAGAGTCCCAATAGATACCTTTATGTTAATGACTCCCTAAATCTGCATCTCCAAACCAAACCTCTTTCCCGATGTCCAAATCTGTACTTTGACTGCCTACTGAATACCTCCACTGAGCTAAGATATTGCACAAAATCACTAAAAAAACAGTATTTGTCTTTCAATACAAACTTGTTTCACTTCCAGCACTATTCCTTTGCATTGCCTCACCCTCTAAACCTGCCACCCAACCAATAGCAAACCTGATTCATTCTGGACTCTGCCACTTTTCTCACCCCACATCTCAAGTTCTTTATTCATTGAAGAGTTAGTGAATATGTAAAATTCTCTAGGAACTGTGCTAGCTAGTGTTAGAGATAAAAAGATGAATAAATAATAAGCCTACTTTCAAGGAGTGCACAGAAGAAGAGATGGGCATACAAACGATCATAGATATAGTGTTAGAGGAAAAGAAATGTAGAGTTAAAACATGCTATCATAGGAAAGAGTGGAAAACATTACCTGGGAAGGTACACTCCAGATAAGAATTGAAGTTTGAGCTGAATCATGAAGGGTGACTAAGACAATGCTGATGGAGAAGGGAAAGGTAGGAAAGAAGAGTGTAAAGGTATTGCAGATAACGTATGTCAAGACACATGTTTATGAAAGAAACAATATTTTAAGAATTTAGGTAGTTCAATAGGAGTATAATGCAAGTTATGACATGGAATATGGCAAACAATGAGGTCAGAGGACAGCTAGAGACAAATCATAAAGGGCCTTATATGTAATGCTCAGGTATTTGTGTCTATCTTATAGGACAGTGATTGTCAAATTGTGTTTCTCAGAATCATAGGGATACTTTAGTGAAACAGAGATACTTCAAAGTTTCTGAAAATGTAATTCGGATTTTGCTTTAAATATAATTCTTTTAAAATGTTATTTATTTATTGGTATGTGGTGCTGAGGATCAAACCTAGTGCCTCACATATGCCAGGCAGGTGCTCTGCCACTGAGCCACAACTCCAGCCCTTAAATATAATTAAAAATATATATTTTTAGTTGTCGATAGACATTTATTTAATTTGTTTTTTATATATTTTATTTATTTATTTATATGTGGTGCTGAGAATCAAACCCAGTGCCTCACACATGCTAGGCAAGCACTATACCACTGAGCCACAGGCCTAGCCCTAAATATCATTTTTGTTATGGTAAAATGTACATGACAGTACAAATGTTTCTCAACTCCTGACAGGGTTATATCATGTTAAACTCATCATGAGTTGAAAATATCGCAAGCCGAAATACATTTAATACATCTAAGCTACCAAATATCAAAGCTTAGCAACTCAGCACACTATAGCATCAGTTTGTCCTCATGAATGTGTGGCCGACTGGAAGCTACAGCTCGTCACCCATATCCAGCATCACGAGAGAGTTATCTATTGCTACCTAGAGAAGACCAAATTCAAAATTTGAAGTATAGTTTTTGTTGTATACATTATCACTTTGTACCAGTGTAAAGTTGAAAATTCATAAGTGGAATCATCATAATTAGGGATGGTCTACATACAGTTCAGTGGTTAAGTACAAATTGTTGTGCACTATTTTAAAGGTATTTCAAAAACTGCACTTAAATAACTCACTACAATGTCCTATATATCAAATATTAACACACTAACACATTACCTTGTACATCAAGGTTAATTAATTTTTCTTCAGTCTTTGAGGCAATTCCTCAATGCACACATTCATCATTGCATCAGTCAGTTGTGTAGCAACAAATGAATGTGAAACTCCATATATTAAGATGGTATGGTATTAAAGATGGTTTTGAAATTGACCAATTATGCTGTCATATTGTATACATATACAAATATGTCCCAATGAATTCCACTATTATGTATAATTATAATGCACCAATAAAAAGAAGAGAAAAAAGAAAATTCTAAAAAGATTAAAAATAAAGATGATTTCAGTGCATTTTTTAAGCATTGGGTATGTCTTATTAGACATTTATAGTGATCCAACCTAGGATTTGAATTTCCTACTATTCCTAATTCAAGCTCCTAGACCAGTTTAATAATTGAAGATAATCCTGATTTTGTAAAGTGGACCATTACAAATGTGTATTTCCAGAGCTGGGGTTGTGGCTCAGCAGTAAAGTGCTCCTCTAGCATGTATGGGGCACTGGCTTTGATCCTCAGCAACACATAAAAATAAATAAATAAATGTCCAGCTACAACTAAAAAAATATTTAAAAAAATTTTTTTAAAAATATTTTCTTAGTGTTGATAGACATTTATTTATTTATTTATTTATTTATTTGTGGTGCTGAGAACTGAACCCAGTGCCTCACACATGCCAGGCAAGTGCACTACTGCTGAGCCCCAGCCCCAGCCCCAGCCCCAAAACATTTGTTTTTTTAAAAAAATGTCTATTTCCAACTATTTATCAGTATGAGCCAGGATTTTATTGTTAAATGTGTCACCAGAGAAAAATTATTGAAATAAATTAGATGTAAAACATTAAACATAATTGAAAGTGTCATCCATAATTCCTATCATGTCATGTACTAAAAATTAAGAATGTTCACTTCAACTTTATTTCTAATAGCAGAAGTCTGGAACCAACTGAAATATTCATCAATAGAGGAATAATATAATACATATGATGATACACTCACACAATATGCAGATATGGAAAACAATAGGGTAGACCTGTACATGCTGATGTGGAACAATCTAAAAAAATATATCAAGTACAAAAAATATGGCGAAAAGTGGAACAGTGTACATAATACTTGTATAAAAAGAGAAATTATCTAGGGATGTGAAACTAGGGATTTGTGGAAAGAGAAAAAAATTACTATTGTCATATGGTATTTTTAAACACTTTTATTTTGAAATAATTATGGATTCTCAGGAAATTGCAGAAGAATTTCCAAGGAGGTCCTGGGCACCCTTCACCCAACCTACCCCAATAGTAACAACTGTATGACAATATCATAACAGGAAATCAATGTTAGTACAATCCAGAGACCTTATTTAGCTTCACTATTTTTATATATACTCTGTGTATGTCCACATATGTATAGTTCTATGTAATTATGTAATAGGCATAACTATCTAACCACCACCAAAATCAAGATACAGAACTATCCTTCCTATCACAAGAAGGCTGTCTCGTGCTACCCTTTATAGGTATCCCTTCCCCCTCCACTCTCAGTTCCTAACTCCTGGTAACCACTGATCTATTCTCTTCTGTAGTTTTATTATTCCAAGAAAGTTATAACCAGTTACAGAGAATCAACTAGTGGTTGCCAGAGGTTAGGATTGGTGATAAGGTCTGATTTCAAAGAGCTAGAACAAGGGAGTAGTTTGCAATTAAAGAACTATTAAATATCCTTGATGTGCTGCTAATTATATGACTCTACACATGTATTAAAACTCATAGAACATCAAAATAAGTAAATTTTATTTTATGTCGAATTTCAAAAAGTGAAAAAAAGAATGTTATAGAAGCATCACAGTATGTAAACTTTTGTGATTAGCTTTTTCTTACTTATAATAATTCATCCAAGTTGTTGTATCCATCAAAAATACTGCATTCCTTTTTACTGTCAAATATTATTCCATGGCATGGATGTACCAGTATACTTAACCATCCCCTGCTAAACGACATTTTGGTTCTTTCCAGCCTTGGGCTATTATGAATAGAGCAACTGTGAACCTTCCTGTACCGGTTTTTGTGTGAACATACATTTTTTTTTATTTGTCTGATATACATGCCCAATAGTGCAATTACTGTGTCTTATGGAAAGCATATGTTTAGTTTTACAGGTATCTGTTGGACTATTTTCCAGAGTGGGTGAAACATTTTTACATTCCTATTCCCAATGTATGAGAGAGATAATTTCTCCATATTCTTACAGGCATTTGGCACTGTCACTAGTTTTCTTTTAGCTATTCTGAGAGGTGTGCAGTAATATCTTATTGTGATTTTAATTCTTATTTCCTTAATGATTGAGGATGTTGAATATCTTTTCATGTGCTTATTGTCATCTGTTTATGCTCTTTAGTTAGATATCTGTTCATATCTTGGCCCATTTTCCAGTGGGATGTGTTCCACTTTTGAGATTTAAGAGTTCCTCATATATTCTAGATACAAGTCCTTTGCTGGATATATTGCATTTTTTATCATGGAAACTTTTGATATGCAAGTTAATGTAAAGAAAGAGATTGTGATAATAAAAAGTTATAATATTCTATGGCTTGAAGATTGACTTACTTAATGCTATAAATTTTAACATAAATTTACATATACCTAAAATAAGGTTTTAATCTACTCAGATATTAGAGTTTGCTAGAAGGTTTTATTTAAAAACAGTTCCTCTACTTGAAAAAGAAGGCAGATAAATATGTTAAAGATGATGACAAAAAAAATGAAAGCTTTTAAAGAGAGTTAAATATGATCTAAGAGGTTAGAAAGGGGGATGGGGAAAGAGTGAATAAAAGGAAGTTAGAATTGATTATGCAAGCTGTATGCATGTATGGAAATATCACTCTGAACCCCATTAATATGCACAATTAATTCACATTAAAAGTAAAAATAAAAATATAAAAAGAATCCATGTTACTTATGTGGGTTTGTTCAGTTTGTGAAAATTCAGCATATATACTTATGATGGTTATACTTTAATGTTTGTATATTTTAACTCGATAACACAATTTTTATATATCTTTATTTTTATTTATTTATTTATTTATTTTTATGTGGTGCTAAAGATCAAACCCAGGGCCTTACACGTACAAGGCAATTTTACCACTGAGGTACAACCCCAACCCAGATAACACAATTTTTAAACATGTCCTACAATACTGTCAAGATAAGAAATACTTAAGAATAGAAAAAATGAGACTTTAACAAGTAAAATTATTGAGAGATAGTAAAGAAGTTCTAAATAAATGGAGACAGAGTGCTGGCGATATAGCTCAAATGGTAGAGAGCTTGTCTAGCATGGGCAAGGCCCTGGGTTTGATCCCCAACACGACAAAAAAAAAAAAATGGAGAAAGACTAAATCTATATGTATAAATTTAGAAGCCTCCCTATTACTGGGACTATAGGCATATGCTACTGCATTGGCTCAACTTTGATTTAATGGAATAAAGTATCAAGAAGCCAAAAAAGGCATATAATATGACATATATGATGATACACTCATACAATATGCAGACATGGAAAAGGAGGGACACTGCTTATTAGGAAGGAAAGGATGGATTTTTAAATAAACAGTGCTAGGGGAAATGGATATTTATGTGGAAAAAGAAAATGGGACCCCTACGTTATACCATGTACAAAAAATAGTTTTTGGTAGATTAAAGACATAGACGTGAAAGGCAAAACTGTAATATAGGAAGAACTCTGTGAAGACCTTGGTACCAACATACACACACTGAATTTCTTAAATATGACACAAAACAAAGTACTAATAAATGTGAGAGGGTAAAAAGATAAGCCAGAGATTAGAGGGTAAATATCTGCAAAACACACAGGGATGAGGAGATTTGCAATAAATATAAATACGAATGATTACATATTAAAAAACCTACTTTTTAAAACAAGTAAGAAAACACAGCACTCAGCGGAAAAACAAGTAAGACAAACAGGCATTTTACTGAAAAGAAAATATACATGAGAAATAAAATATGAAAAGGTGATCGACCCTTTAGCCCTCAAGGGGATGAACATTAAAAAATACACCTACTTAAGTGGCAAAACTTAAAATTCAGAAAAAAAAAACAATGTTGGGGGAATGTGAAGTGACAAGGATGCTCATACATTTGAATACACACTTTGGAAGAAACAGTTTGGAGTATAGGTACCCAATGACTTAACAATTCTACTGGGTATATAATATAGAAAATTCTTATACAAATACGTCAGGATACATGAGCAAGAACATTCATATGAGCATTGCTGATAATGGTCAGAATCTAGAAACAACTGAAATATACATCAACAGTAGAAACAAAAAATAGTATAGTCATATGGTCAAATACAATATAGAAATGAAACGAAACACAGCTATAGACAACAGAGGAATCTCTCAAATAGTGTTGAGTGGAGGATGCAAGACACTATAGATTACATATACTATGATTCCATTCACATAAAGGTTAATCATTAACAAAACTAAATGAGACATGTGACGTGGAACACACTTTTAATCCCAGCAACTTTGAAGGCTAAGGCAGAAGGATCATAAATTCCAGGCCAGCCTCAGCAACTTAGTGAGACTCTGTATCAAAATAAAAACTTAAAAAGACTGGGGATGTAACAGTAGTAAAGCACTCCTGGTTCAAGTCCCGGTACCAACACACACACACCTAAATGATGCCATTGATTGTGTGTGTGTGTGAAAGAGAGAGAGAGATACATATATACACACAAATACATACATATACACATACATACTCCTACCAAGAAAAGTAAGAGAATCACTATTGCAAATATCAGTGGCTACCTGGAGAGGGAAGGGAAGGGTCATAACCTGAGAGTGGTATGCATGGTTGCTAGAAGGGTTTTGTTGTTCAACCTAAGTTGTTGTTACATGGGTGTTCACTTTATTTTTAAACTATATACATGACTTACACAATTATCTGTATATATGCTATATTTTACCAAAGAAATGAAACTAAGAGTGAATCACAAGTGTTGCTAAGCAGTGTGAAGTTTTTTGAAGTGCTTGACTCTAAAGGTAGCAGTTACAGAGGGAGTTGGGATTGAAGGAATTTGGGCACATATGTTCAACAAAAATACCTGTAGAAAAATATTTATAGCAGAACTATTCATAAGCACTATTCATAACAGGCCCCAAATGGAAATTACCCAAATGCCCATCTAACAGTAGAAAGAATAAACTGAGTTGTATTCATCAGTAATATACTATATAAAATGAATGAATTACAACTACATGCAATACTATGGATGAATCTCACAAATATGCTGGATTCAGAAATATTACTGGATTCAGAAAAAAACAGGATATACAATTAAATTTGAATTTCAGATAAATGAAGAATAATTTCTTAAAATATTTTTTTAGTTGTAGTTGGACACAATAGCTTTATACTATTTATTTATGTGGTGCTAAGGATTGAACCCAGGGTCTCGAACGTGCTAGGCGAGTACCCTACTGCTGAGCCACAATCCCAGCCTGAAGAATCATTTTAATGTTAAGTATGACACACATTCAAAATAATTTGTCACTTATCTGAAATTCAAAATAGACTGGGCATGCTATATGCTGTCAAGCAACTTTACACTGAGTGAAAGAAGTCAGACACAAAGAAGTCCATACCACAAAACTAATCTAGGACTAGAAGTCTGGATAGTGGTTACCCTTTGTGGAGATTAGATGGGGGCACAAGTAGCACTTCTGGAATGCTTGAAATATTGTTTCTTCATCTGGGTGCTATTTACATAAGTGTATTTCACTTTGTGAACATTCATTAAACTGTTCAATTATGCTTTGGTCACTTTCCTTTATGTATGTTACACTTCAACTGAATAACCTATCTGCTATCTATCTGTAATCTATAATCTACCTGGCAGTGGCTTAAATATTTTATATTCAAAATCACAGTAAAGCTTAGCATGATAGTATACACCTGCTATCCCAGCAACTTGGGAGGCTGAGGCAGGAGAATCACAAGGTCAAGGTCAGCCTCATCAACTTAGTGAAACTGTCTCAAAATAAAGAATAAAAAGGACTGGTGATACAGCTCAGTGGTAAAAGTATCCCTGAGATATCCCCATTTAAAATAAATCACAATAAAAATAGGGATAAACTTAACAGGAAATGCACAGCACCTATATTGACTAAAAGGGAGAAAAATACCACAAGTTGATAATTTAATCCGGAATATAAATGGTCTACGAATATAAAAGTATATGCAACTTCTGCTAAGTGAAGTAAGCCAATCCCCAAAAACCTAAGTCCAAATGTTCCCTCTGATAAGTGGATGCTGATCTATAATAGCGGGAGAGGGGAACTTTGGGAGGAACTTTGGGCAAAGGGGATGGAGGAATGAGGAGGGGGCATGTGGGCATGAAAGGTGGTGGAATGAGATGGGCATCATTATCCTAGGTACATGTACAACTACACATATGGTGTGACACTACATCATATACAACCAGAGAAATGAAAACTTGTGCTGCAGGGCAGCAGCAGAGCACTTGCCTAGCATGCATGAGACACTGGGTTCGATCCTCAGCACCACATAAAAATCAACAAATAAAATAAAGGCATTCTATCCATCTACAACTACAAAAATAATTTTTAAAAAGTTGTGCTGCAACTGCGTACAATGAATCAAAATACATTCTGCTGTCATATACCTCATTAAAATAAACAAATTAATTAATTAAAAAGCATAT